>NC_050074.1:85724698-86027728 GCF_009764565.3 Dermochelys coriacea | reverse complement strand
TACTGCTTGGGCCCTGTGAGGTGGGAAGAGAGGTTGTCACTGAAGGTATGTCTACACTGCAATTAAAAACCCAAGGCTGGGACCCTCCCACCTTGCAGGGTCCTAGAGCCCAGGCTCCAACCCAAGCTCAAACATCTACAAAACAATTAAACAGCCCCTTAGCCTGAGCTCCAGTCAGCTGGCCCAGGCCAGCTAAGGGTTTTTAATTGCAGTATAGACATAACCTAGGAAAGACAGACTTCCTGCTCTGTTATAGTGCCTGGCCCTACCCTGGCCTGCAGCAGCTGGGAACAGCAACTACAAGGAAAGTCCAGCTTTGCCCCATAGCTCTGGGCTGGAGAATGCACAGCCCAGTTACAGGTAGGAACTGTCAGAACAGGGAGCATGCTCAGATGCACTGTGGGGAGCATGCACAATTTGGTCAGCTCTAGAAACTCTGAGGGCATGGAGCATGCTCAGTGGGGACAAAGTCTTTGGGGAATTTAGTTGTTAAAAAGCTAAGTAGTCCACACTGAGCATATATGCAACTGCAATTTTTAAAGGCTTATAATTTGGCCTAATTTAGGTGGATTTTCACATGGATGGAGAAAGGCACATCCCTGATACAAAGGCCACTCCGTCCCACAGCCAAATTTCAAGTCTCTGCTTCAAAGTATAGGGGTGCTAGGGCTTTTCAGAAGAAAGATCACTTAACTCTGGGCAAAACCACTTTTTTCCCCCCATCCTTGTTTTTTGAAATGGCTGAAATTTTCCAGAAAAAAATTAGCCTACAGCCGACATCCAGTATGGAAAACTTCAGCCTAGACAGCTCATGTCTAGCAAAATTTTGTAAGCAACTGAAAACAGGGTCTTATGGGAAGTGTTGAGCGGCCTTAACAGGCAGTACTACCAGCCCTGCCTATAATGAGAGAAATAGAGTGTGTGCGTCTGTCTGTGTACACAGAACACTGGTTTTGAGTTTGGAAGGAAGAGGGAGGACCCTCTCTCTTTCTGTGCTTTGGATTCTTTTCACCTACTCCCATTACTTTTAACTGCTGTATACTAGCACTGTAGTAAAACCAGAACTGAATTGTAAAAGCTCTTCTCCTTTGACCCTGTCTTCTGTCAGTTACCTCTTTTCCAAAGTCACCAGACTGAGGGCAAGGATGACTTGTATTTCAGAATAACTGCTCATTACAACAAAGGGTCACCCTATGAATTGCACAAGTCAGAGTAGGAAAGAGAGACATTTGTGTGGAGTACATCTACAAATATAGTGACCTGTGAGGAAGGAAACTGTTAAACTAATGAGGGGTTCAAATAATCTCACTAATAACAGAATAACTGATCTGAGAGGAAAATAAAATTTCTGTGGCACTGCACATTCCAACACTACAGACCCCAGGAGAAGATGGCCTGATTTATGCTGCTACCATCTCATGTTTTTCTATTTGTTGTAAAGAGGCACCAAGAACATTTAACCAGTTCTTTGTTGCCACACATATCTGGGAGAATGCAGCTTCAGTCCTATTTGTGTCCCAAATGCTTCATTGCCAGATTGCTGACATTCCAAAAGACCAGTGGTACTGTGAAGAAACACTGCTGGAGTGTGGATTGGGTAGGAAGGCATTAACGTTTTGCACATTACTATCATTATATCATGCGCTAGCTCTGCATCTTCAAGTCACCTGCTCTGGAGGTCAATGCTTTAAAGAGGGCAGATGAGTAGAACCCTTGCCACATATGGAACGCTAGTAGGCAATAAAAATTGGCTTTGTGCTAGAGATGCCCTTCTAACAAAGCCCTTGGTAAAGGGCATTAGGAGCTGGGTTTGCACTGCCAAGGTGCCAGGAGCAGTCATTGCTTTCTAATTACAGATGATACACATTATGGATCCATCAGTGCTTAAAATCTGCTGCTAAATGCTCCTGCCTCTGTCAACAATTTCCTCTTACTTTGCTGTGCTCTTGGAAGTGACCTGCTGCGGCTGACTATGAATTTGTCCTGGAAGGCTGCAGGCGACTGCCTGCCCAGTATAACTGGAGGAGCACTATCCATCTCTGCAACACTGTCTCTCAGAGGGGTGGAGGTAGGAGGCTGAGTTGTTCCCCACCTGGTCTTCAATGATGTTGCTGCATCCACTTTCACAAAACTATTCTTCTCTGGCAACCCTACCCATGCCCTTGAAATCTCCCAACATAGTAGGTGTTCGTAATGTCAACAATCTTCAGTGTCTAGGTAATTTAATCTGACCTTAGAATTACCCAGTCATTACTTACTTACTCATTACTCACACAAATTCCAGACCTCTTAAGCATTTTGAACAATTATCAGTACAATTATCTGAACTCAAGATGTGCACCTACTCTATGCAGTGAACTAAAGCAGTAGCCTGACTAGTTCATCCATGAGAGTAAACTCTATATCAGCATTATATAGTCATCATGAAAATTTGACAACTCCCAGGAATCAAATCTGCACACTTGCCTTTTACCATGATTATGAAGTTAATGAAAATAACATTTTACTGACTCACTGAGTTACTTGCCTAGAAAGAATAGAAGTTTGCCAGGCTCTTATAGTAACTCTCTTATCTCATACAAGAGCATTAGAACAAATAGACACACAAGTTCATCCCACTCTCCTGCTAGTTAACCACACTTATCTTGCAGATCAGAATCTTTTACAGATTTAAATGCAAAGCACCAAAGAAGGCACCTGACTGAATTATTAGGTCTCATTCATACAGGGTGAAATGCCCCACTGTGCAGAAGGCCAGCCCAAGGCTTATGCATCACCCAACTCCCACTTAAGCCCTCGGCACAAAGATGAATTTCATTCACAGTGAGCATCACCTGCCATGGCTTATTTGAAGTGAAAGAGATAGTAATAATTTGTGTATTTAAAAAAATATTGACAACTGCAACAATAATTGATGGGGGGAACACATTAAAACACACAGCATCACTGAAAGTGAATTGCAAAACTTAGTTATAACAAAAAAAATTGATTCTAAGTTATTAACCAAATATATGTACAGAGTTAAACATTACAAATCCAACCTTATTTCACAACAAAATATCTCAAAATCAGTTCTTTCTTTGGTCACCTGCCAGAATGTGAATTAGGGATTCTGTATTTGCCTTGCAACAATTGCTAATTATCTGGGTCTATTCCTAGACAACATTCCAGTTCCTGATATTTCTGAATGGATCAAAACTTACTCTCAAGCAAACACTGAGATGTTGACTACTGATAACTGATTCAGTGATAGAGATGAGTTCTGGTAGGTGATGAAGGCCTGAATCTTCTCACTTATATTAAGGTAAGTCAGGAATAACTCTTGTGTGGAAACCTGTATCTTGGGGATCTTAGATCTGCTAGATTTTAAGGAGTTTTGCTGAGCCAAAGTGGCCAAAAAAGGCAACAAAGGGCCCTCTCAATCTGCAAACATGTCGTAAAATTGTTGCCAAAAATAAGCACAAAATAGATTCAAAAGAAATGACTGAACTTCTGTTTAGCCTAAAAAGTGACTTCCAGGAACTCTTATCAGATCACAAGTTGCGATAGACCAGAAATTCCAGGATAGATAGGGAACTATTGGGGAGCATTAGATGTGGTCTTGATTGTACATGTTGATGAGACAGTGAAGGATGACCATGCTGGACATCTTTCTGAGATAAATATGTAGGCACAATGAAGGGGTCCTCAAGATCCTCAGATTCAGGCTCTCACTGAAGAGACCCCCTTTGCCTGTGGGACAATTCTGGGAGAAATTTTCTGATGTGTCCAGGCCACAAAGCATCAGATTTTTTGGATTCTAAGCAACTCTTAAGATAATATACTCCTGGGGGAATTCTGCTCCAAAAAATTAAAAAATTCAGCACCATAAAATTAAACATTTTGCGCACTATTTTAAAATTCTGTATATTTTATTTGTCAAAACAACACAGTATAATCATATTCATTTCAATTATTTTGGTAATTTATTTTAAAATACCAAGTATGTCTGTAACAATACAGGCAACAAAAAAGATTCACCCCCACTCAGACACCCACCGCTCCCCATCCCCATGTGGCCCTGCACCCCTCCCCATCCCCATGTGGCTCTGTACCCCCTTCCCCATTCCCATGTGGCTCTGTACCCCCAGCAACTCCTCCATCCCTATGTGTCCTGTACCCCTCCCCCTGTCCCTATGTGTCTCTGTGCCCCCACCCATACACTCCCTGTCCCTATGTGTCCCTGCACCTTCCTCCCCCGGGTAGCCCTGTCCTCCACTCTATTCAGTCCCTGCCCTAGTCTGTCCTCTCCCACTAGCCCTTATGAGCTCCTGTCTGACCCCCCCAGCACCCCATGCTGTCTGTCTTCCCATAGCCCCTGTCTCCTGACCTGGCCCACTGTGAAGAAGGTTCTGCGGGCTCTTTCTCTTTCCCTGCTGGCCAAGAGCTGCTGTTGTGTTCTATCACCACAGCACCTTCTGGTACGCAAAAGGTGAAACTGCAACAACATTTCATCAGAAACTTTTTTCTGCGCAAAAATGTAAAAGTATGTGCAGCTCACTAATTATGCATATGAAATAGCACAGAATTCCCCCTGGAGTAGATAATAAGATTTAAGATTCCTGCTACATCCCCGTCCTTGCTTGTCACTTCACCATACCTTTTTTTTTCCTGTTTCCTACCCCTCTTTTCTTTTGTCTAATACATTCCAAGCTTGATCAGCTTTGAAATTAATTTAATTCTGTGATATAATTGCCATAAATAGCACAACAGGCTGACAGCCTAAGCACCCTTGACCATGAGTCAAGGAGAACTGATGGGAGGGGATGTCGTCCTACACCAGAGACGTGAGTTGGAATCTAGATTCTAAACTGCAGCTGTTCACGATTCACCTGTCTGTACAATTCAATATCCTGTCTGCAGCATGGGAATGAAGGAAACATCTGGGTGACAGAAGTTTCTCTTTCTTTTCTATCTTCTCATCCCTTCCTGTCTGAAGAGCAGCAACAATAACTGTTGAACCAAAATCCAGCAGATTGGACAAGGTCCAATCCAGTGGGCTCTCACTTCCCTCCCTCCCTCCCTCCACCTGCAGAGAGAGACTTTCAGTATCTGCAAGAAACTTTTAAAGCAGTGATTCCCTTTGAAGGACTTCACTGAATGTAGAAGATAAAAATGGGGAACTTCTCCAAGATGAATAATGATTTAACTTCTGAATTACAAGTACCCATGAACTATAATTACCCATTTAATTCTCTAACCGTAAAAAGAGGGGTCTAGAAACTCCTTTGAGCCAGTTACCCATATCCAAACAACTCAACTGAAATCAATGGAGTTACACTAGCTTGACAGCTGGAAATGAGAAGAGATCCATGTTGCCAGGGTGGCGGCACTCCCTTGGAACCCTTTTGGGAACAACTCACCCAGCTGCAGGTCTCCACTGGCATGTCTCTGTCCCTAAGATTGCTTGTGTAGTGGTAGTTTGGGCCTTCTGGCCAAAGCACCATTCAGTCCTACCCCTTTCAGGGCAGTAAGGTTCACAGGCAATCAGGAACAAAACAAATGAGTCAAAAACAGGGTTGTCCCATAAACTTTGTTGGGCACTGCCCTTCTATTCAGGCCTGGTTTTCCAAACAATTTGTGCTTCTGCCAATTCCCTTCTCAAGGTCTAGTCATCACGTCCAGAAAGGTTGATCTGCAAGCTACATCTCAGGGCTGCCCTCAGGCTTCTCTCCCACCAAGAGAGGCAGAATTCTGTCTGTCTTTCTGGTCAGCGCAAAACTGGGCTAGGCCTTCTTTTATCTCCCCCTCTGCATACCTGACACTGGCTGCAGCTATAGCAGGACAGAATCAGTTGGTACCACAGGATCTGTTGTGACAATTGGTCTATAGCTTTTACCCACTTTGGAATTTATCATGGTAGGTAGGTCAAGTTAATTTCAATAAAGAAATGTTATCAACAGGTACAAGAGTAGGGTTGCCAACTTTCTAATCACACAAAACTGAACACCCTGGCCCCGCCCCTTCCCCAAGGTCCTGGCCCCCGCTCACTACAGTAGGCTGGGGTGCAAGAGGGAGTGAGGGTTCTAACAGGGGTTGCAGGCTCTGGGGTGGAGCCAGAAATGAGGGGTTCAGGGTGCGGGAAGGGGCTCTGGGCTGAGGGTTGGGGTGCGGGAGGGGGTGAGGGCTCCAGCTGGGGGTGCGAGCTCTAGGGTGGGGCCAGAGATGAGGGGTTTGGGATGCAGGGTTGGAGTGCAGGAGGGGGTAGGGGCTCCAAGCTGGGGGGTGAAGTAGAGGGGTTCAGGGTATGGGAGGGGTCTCTGGGCTGGGGCAGGGGGTTGGGGTGCAGGGGGTGAGCGCTCCTTCTAGGGGAGCAGGCTCTGGGCAGGGGTTTGGAGTGCAGGAGGAGGCTCTAGGTTTGGGGGGGCTTGGGGTTAGGGCATGGGCTTACCTCCAGCGGCTCCCGCTCAACGCCGCAGTGGGGCTTCCTGCCTGTCCTGACTCCACACTGCACCCCAGAAGCAGCCAGCAGGTCTGGCTCCTAGGCAGAGGTGCAGCAGGCTGCCCTACAGCTCCCATTGGCCATAGTTCCCAGCCAATGGGAGTCTGGAGCTGGTGTTCGGGGTGGGGGCAGTGCGCGGAGCCCCGGAGCCCCCCTGCCTAGGAACTGGACCTGCTGGCCTTTTCCAGGGCACAGCATGGAGCCAGGATAGGAAGGGACTAGCCTGTCTTAGCACCACAGCACTTCCAACTGGACTTTTAATGGCCGGCTTGGCGGTGCTGACCAGAGCCACCAGGGTCCCTTTGCGACCAGATGTTCTGGTCAAAAACCAGACACCTGGTCACCCTGTACAAGAGAACCAGACGGAGACACTAAATTAGTCCAAACAAAAAGCCGTATCGATATAATCCAAGGACAATATTGAAATAATTCTTGGTAAAAACAGAAGACATGGAACCGGAAATTAATGACCTAAAATTGGTGTGTCAGATATTAGGACTAATTGGTGGACAAAATAATGAGGTAACTGGCTATTCCACCCCACCATTCCCTTTTATGGGTTCTTAAAAAAAGAGATGGAGAGGAATAATAGAGAGAGGCTACTGAAGCAAGCTTCAATATCTTATCTGCCACCCACACCAACTCCTGGGACGTTGGGCCCTTATCATCCTGATCCTGAGAGATGTCCTGACCGAATCAGGTCAGAGAGAAGGATCCAAATGACACTGCCATCTGCACCAGCTCCAGCTAAATCCCAAACACCACCTGGAATGAAAAGGGATCAGACTTTAACAGCAGCAGCAACAGTTCCAGCTCATACCAACTAACTTCTTCTATTTTACCCAAAAGGACAGTTATTACCGTCTTTGATACCATCTAAGAGACTGTTAAACAAGGGAGGTTTTCCTTCTAAAACTCTCTCCAGCTAAAGGGAAAGGGAATATGCAATGTTGTAAAAATAAAGCCTTACTTAATACTTACATTTCAAATGCTTTAATTGTTTTTCTTTCCTGTATCTTTAATAAAAGGTTAAAGGGATTTCTTATGGTGTGTTTGCCATAGTACTCAGCAGGCTAAGGTCTCCATTTGCCAAACCTTGTTTAACTCTGTTAAATGTTGAACTGTAACTGGGTTATGCTAGCACCTTTGGCCTATCTAGTCTATCTCCTTAAGCCTCTTGTCACCAGTGTGGAGCCTCTCTGTGTCATCCATCAACTCCATTGCCGCTAGCGTGGGGCCCCATCACACGCCTCCTAATCTGGTTTCCCCAAGAAATAACCAGAGTAGGCTGTGTAGCCAGGGATTAGTCGAGAGTGCAAAGTGCACCTGTCACACATAACAGGTTCTTTATTTAGGCAGCTACTTAGAGTTAATTAAGAAGATCAGAGTGGTGAAGCACACACAGAAACTTTGAGTTTTAGTTAATACAGACTACTGTATTAGGAAAAAATATACATAATAAGATAAGAACAGTAAAGGGGTTTCCTGCATTGTTCATACTTACATTTTTACATTGTACATACTTACAACCTTATGGAGACCATTTGACGCAAGCAGGGAAAAACAGTAAGTGCAGCATGCCACAAGAGGAAGGTGCTAGACCAGTGCTGTATGTTATCCCACTGTCCCAACTAGGGATGGGTCTGACAATCTTTTTATACACCTTTTTCCATTCCACCCACGTGCCTCTGGGACTATATCTGATTAAGTTTCACCCCAGTTCATATTTGGTATTGCAGGAGACCAATTTTAGAGTTCTAACTCTCCATATAGTATTCCGGTTGACCATAATTACATTTCCAACAATTAATCCACTCATTTGTATCAGTCCCTTTCCAATAGTTCTGATACGTCAATGTGGTTAGCTCGTATTGCAAAAAGCCCATAATATACTACCATATGTTCATTTGTGGTTTACCTGTTTATCACAGGATGCATTATTAAACAATCACGATATATATATTGCTAAATGATATAACTTTAGGCCAAACACCTACCTTTTCATAGCCTTCAGATGAGTACATAATACTCATGACTCACGGTAGCTTATGCCAACTGCTAACTTCTACTGGGCCTCACTTTATGCTTAAACCCTGTAGCCAAGCCTGTTTTTAATACTTATATTTTGGTTCTTCTGATTGCAGTTACTGCTTCAATAACTTCCCTTATTATTTCTATAAGTATGCTTAGAAGATAATTATATTTTACTCAAAAGCACAGAGCCTCCAAGATCAGGTCAGGGGTCAACAGTCAATAGTTGAGTAGCTAACAGGCTTAATATACTGCAAAGGGAATCAACAAACCTGCCCTTAAATAAAGAGCCAATGGGTAAGCAAAGCCTCTAAGAGGGAATACATCACTGGGGATAGTGACTGCCAAAAGCCGCCTTCTTTACTCCTGAGGGAATTCTGCACCAAAAAAATAAAAATTATTTTTATTTTAAAATTCTGCAAATTTTATTTGTCAATAAATAAATGTGGCTCCAGCATGGCAGTGGGGAGCACAGGCCACAGTTTGCATTGAGGTGGGAGATCACCCTGAAGCCCCCACCTCCCCCTGTACAGGGACTCGGCAGTGAGGCTGTACCTGACCCTGACACAGTGCAAGGACTAGGCCTGCCCCAGAAACACCCTGGGGTCCTGCCCTTCTGCACCAGGTGAACCAGTATGGGTGGGCAGGCTCAGCCCGGCAGGATCCAAGAATGGAGGGGCTTACTGTGGGGGGATCCAGGTGTGGGGTGAGAGGTTTCTATGTGGGGCAATCTGGATATGGGTGGCTCAGTGGATGCACAAGGGCTCATTGTGGGGGGTTCCAGGTGCAGGGGCAATGGGACTTTGCAGAGGATCCAGATGAAGGCGGTTGGTGCTCAGCATAGAGGTCTGGGTGTAGGGAGGTAGGGCTTGTCAGGGTGAGGGTTCGATGGGCCTGCTTAACAGGGGAGCCCTAGCTGTTGCTGAGGGGACGCCACATGCTGGGCTCCTGCTTCCCCCCACGATTCCCCTATTTCCTTTTCTTCTCCATTCCCCTCCCCTCACTCCCACATTCCCCTTCCCTTCCCTATTCCACACAGATGTTTTCAATTAACTTTTCCCATACTTTCATCATGTGATGTCAACTTAATTGGGCAACAATCACACAGTGTAATATTTTGTTTATGTTTAAAAATAGGCACCACAAAGCTTTTATACCTTTCATCTAGCGTTTTCCCTTTCTTAAGAATATAAATGAAAAAACTTGTTAGATATTTGATGCCTTCCCTTCTCAAAGACTTCAATGCATCCATGAGTACTTCATCTGGCCAGGTGCTTTCTTTTCATTTTCCTAAATGCATCTGCTGCAACCTCTTCCTCCTGCACGTAATCTATCACACCCAGGTTTGGCATACATGTTCTTAATTCACCCCTTGCATTCTACTCATTCATCATTCTTTCAAAATAATTACTACAAACTTTGATTGATTCACCTTTTCTTTGCAATAGACCATATTCATTTCTAATGTAAGCATATTCATTCACATTCCTCATAATTTTCCCTCTTGCCGCTCTGGAGTTTCCGCCACCGGCTCCTGCCAGCCGGGGTCCCCCACCGGTCCCACTCAGCGCCCACTGCTGGCCTGGGTGAAGGACCCCAGGCTGGCAGCAGGCTGAGACCCCGGCTGGCAGGAGCCGGGGTCGGAACTCCAGAGCGGGGCGGGCTGAGCCGCTCAGTCACAGCTCTGGGGTTCCAGCTGCTGGCCCCTTGCCAGCAGGGGTCCCCGGCTGCAGCGCCATTCACTTTGCTTCCAGTTGGAGTTCATGCCCCCTCCCCAAGAGGGTCCAGGTTTTGTTCAATGATTTGCCAAATAAAGATGCAATCATAGCTAGAATAAAAGAATTGCACATCTCTGCCACAATAGTTGAGAGACGCATAAGTGAAATGGCAGAAAACATTAAGGAAAAACAGACAACTGCACTGAAAGACACAGCAGTGTTTAGTATTGTAGTTGACGAGAGCGTGGATATAAACGACGTTCCATGTTTGGTAGTTGTTGCAAGATATTGTGTTTCTGATGAAATCCAAGAGGAACTTTGTTGCCTTAAACCCCTGCGTGGCACAACAAAGGGGGAAGATATAGTGGAAAGTTTTGTAAACCATTTTGAAGAATGAGGAGTTGACATCAGAAAAATATTTTGTGTGACAACAGATGGTGCTCCTGCCATAGTCGGAAAACAGAAGGGATTTGTAAAGTTACTTGAAGATCAAACTGGCCGCCCGACAGTCAAATTTCACTGTATCGTCCATCAAGAAAACCTGTGTGCTAAAATTTCTAATTCAGAGCTTAATAATGTGATGAATACAGTGGTGCGAATTGTAAATGTCCTTGTTGCTCAATCTGCTTTAATTCACCAACAATTTCAAGCACTGCTAGAAGAGATGGACAGTGCTTATAAGGACATCCCACTTCACAGCAACATTTGGTGGCTAAGTCGTGGCAAGGTTTTGGTGTGCTTCGTAAACTGTTTTGATGCAATCAATGTCTTTTTGTCGGAAAAAAGACAAAACTACCCCAAACTGGATGATGACAAATGGCTGTGTAAGCTCATGTTTCTAACTGATATCACTGCTCACCTAAACAAACTCAACCTCTGTCTCCAGGGTGCAGGGCAAACATTCTGGATCTTTATGAAGCCTGGAATGGATTTGTTGTAAAACTAGCAGTTTTTTCCAGGGATATTCAAACTTCTACTTTCCGTTACTTCCAACTCATAAAAGAGCTATCGACATGTTGCACTGTCAACGTCGATGAGATTGAAAAGTATATGCAAGAACTGGAATCAGAATTTTCTGACATATTTCAAGATTTCCAGCGATTTGGCCCAGTGCTTTCTTTTCTAATTAAACCTGAAAAGTTCAATGAAAGTGACTTGGATGTGTCTGTATTTCAGTGGATGGGTGTTGAAGATTTCGAAATGCAACTCATTCAGTTAAAAAGCTCAGAATTGTGGACATCAAAGTTTGTGGATCTGCGGAGTGCACTTGAAGCTACCAAGAGAGATCATGGGGCCTCTATTCTGACCTTCTGGATGTCCCTGCCAGTGAAATATAACTGTTTGAAGAAAATTGCATTTGCAATGCTTACAGCATTTGGATCTACATACCTGTGTGAACAGGTATTTTCACACGAAATCTGTCCTCTGTCTCTCTCAGAGCCGGTTAACAACTGATCACTCAGAAGCCTGTGTGCAGCTTAAAGTATCCAAATACATGCCATACACTGGAAAACTCAGCAAGGAAAAGCAAGGGCAAGGATCAGATAAGGCAAACTGATAAGATCTGCATTTTAATTTAATTTTAAATAAATTAAACATTTAAACTTCTGAAAAATTTTGAAAACCTTTTTTACTTTACATATAACAGTTTACATATAACAGTAGTTTGGTTATATAATTAATATATGGACTTATAGAGAGACCTTCTAAAAAAACATTAAAATGTATTACTGGCATGCGAAGCCTTAAATTAGAGTGTATAAATGAAGACTCAGCACACCACTTTTGAAAGGTTGCCGACCCCTGCTATAGATGGTCTTCTCTCCCTTATATCCTCCTACTCAGTTATACAGCTTGACACAGGCCATACTTTTAGCTGTCACAACACATCTTTTGGCCTCCTTTTTTGCCTGCATGTCTCCATATTATCACTGCTGAAGCCATTTACCCGCCCCCTCTTTTTTTAAGGTTACCTTTTATTTTGCTCAACAAATTCTTTAACTTCAGGATTCAAGGCCCCCTTCTTATCCTGTTCAGCAATGGTTTCATCACTTCTACGACTTCATGTGCCGTTTCCAGCAAAGTTGACTTTATTTTGAACTAGCCATTCTCTATACAACCCTGTGTAATCAGAAAATCTATGCATTACGGCTTGTTTAAACATTTTCCACCACTTAGGCCTCTCCAGTGTCCAGAGGTTCTGATGCTTCTGAGGTCTCTGCATTCTGAAGTTCATAAGGAGAAGTCTGTGCTATCTTACAAGGCACTTGCCAGGTATTACCTTACAGCTGATTATTCATGATCTCTCTCTTCCTCTTATTAAAAAATAAATCAATTTGGGACTTGAGAAGGCTTCCCTTCATCTGAACGTGTGAGTTTGCAATCACAAAGTCCAGTACTAGACAAGTCTGTAGGACCATTTCCCCCTTGGAGTTTCTGGTTCCAATGCATACCCTCCATGGACTGTTTCAGATCCAGTCTTCACAGTTAAACATGTGCATTTCAATCTGCTCCAATAATTGTCTCCTTGTTGAAGGATGTGTTTCCAATAAGGCAAAACAACTAATTAAAAAAACTCTTACCTTTTGATCCTCTCCTAACTGTAATGCATATCTATTTACTATGTAGATAGTTACCTCTTGCCAACACAATTTAACCCCCATCAGTTGGTCTGACCTTCTGATAACTTCTACCACATGGCTTGGCATGGTTGCATCCAGAATAACTCCAACATCATCTGGAGAAGTTGAACTCCATAAGTTGTAGATTTTGTAACCTTCCACCAGTATCGTGGCTTTGCAACCTTTCCATTTGGTCTCTTATACCCATGCTACATTTACTCTTCTCTTTAAGTCCTCACCTAGCTTCAGACTTCTTCCAGTTCGTGTTCTTAGATTCCAACACACGCTTCTCAACTTCCTCACCCCTTTAACTGTAGCAGCCCTGGCCCAAGTACAACAGTCAGGCAAGGCTATTGTACATCACTTGCAGGGAATGCCCTCGCCCTCTCGGGAACACTTGGCATGGACATCAGTTCATGTGAACATATCTGGCACCTTTGCCTTGAAATCAGTTTTCTTTCTCCTAGTGTGACCTGACTGCCAATGCTGACAAGTCTCACCTGCAGCTGGCATAAATATTTTTCTTATCTTCATGCATCAATACACTTTAGCGGGAATAATATGATGCTAAATGTTAGGTTAACTTGAAGTCCTAAATTTTTAGGAATGTAGGGTAATGGCATACAGCAAAACAAAAAGGAGAATTTCTTATAAGGCCCTGCTCCTGCAAGTGCTAGTGCACATATTTAACTTTATGCATGTGAATAGTCCCATTGATTAAATTAAGCATATGTTTGAGGGACCTAAATTTCAAATAAGGTGAAAGGATCTGACACAGCAGACAGTCTTAGTAGATTAGCTATTAGAACAGGTAACTTTATTAGTGTCTGATAACACATCAGTAAATCTGGGCTTATATAAAAGGATGGGCAATTGAGAGGGAAGTCAGGACTATGAATGGAGAATAGCTAGAATGGTGTTTACAGCCTGCTACACTACATTTTAAGGGACAGCAGAAAACAGTTGATGGGCTTCTACAGAAGCTTTTCTACATTGTTCTTGTCTCAGTGAAGGATAAGAAGAGCAAAACACTTATTTTTAGAAAAATATGATTGCATTTAGTCTGACTAACAGGCATTGTTAGAAGTGCAATGGTGGGAGCTGTTCGGCCATAAGCCCTGGCCCCGGGAGTCAGGATGGTTGGGTTCTGAGCCTATCAGTGACTCATTGTGTGGGTCTTAGCCTAACTTTTGCAGGGCTCTGGAGAGGGAGGAGAGTGACTGATATTACACAGGTTTCAGAGTGGTAGCCATGTTAGTCTGTATCAGCAAAAACAAGACGGAGTCCTTGTAGCACCTTAGAGACTAACAAATTTATTTGGGCATAAACTTTCATGGGCTAGAACCCACTTCATCAGATGCTGATATTACACAGCAATGCAAAGTGCAGCATGTCAGCGACAGCAGGTCTTCATGACAATAATGTATGGGGGAGGGTGCGTGTCTCTCATCCCCAGCATTAATAACAAAATAGCACTTAGGGCATGGCCCCTGAACAGTGAGGGCAGCAGCAGGGTTAGTGCTGCCCCAAGGTGTTAAGAATTAAATTTTGACAAAACCAGAAATAAGTTTTTCCAAGAATGTTCATTATTCTTCTGCTCCTCTGTGGCCAGGGAGACCCAAGGCATAAGGCAGGGCAAGGCTATGGGCAGGGTCCCATTGCAATGCATAGGGCGGCTCCGGCCCTGCAGTGTCCTGACTCCCAGCCCTTCCCTAGACATTGGAGACAACGCGTCTCTTCAGTAGCGCCCATGCGGTGACCTAGCTTAAGCGTCTGCGCTGATATACCGGCCAATATGGTAACTCAGCCGCTACTCCTTCCTACATGGTCGCTCTTAGAACTGCCGGCAGGGGGCCGCTGCGCGCACTCGGTGGGTGACGCCATCGCCGCGCGCCGGCCCCTCCTTCCGTCTCGGCCACTGCCGCCGTCATGGAGTCCAACAGGGACGAGGCGGAGCGCTGTATTGCCATCGCCGTGGCCGCCATCAAGGCCAGCCAGCCCGACAAGGCGCTCCGCTTCCTGGAGAAGGCCCAGCGCCTCTACCCCTCCCAGCGAGTCCGCGGTGAGCGGGGTCTGGGGGGCGGGGGAGCCGGGGCCTGCGGCGCGACAGGCGGCGCTACTGACCTCTCACCTGCCCTGCGCCTGCGCACTGAGCCCCGCCGCGCTGGGAATCATGGGACATGGAGTCCTCGCTTGCCCCGCAGCGAGGGCGGCGGGGGTTCCAGTGTGAGTCCCCCGCGGGTAAAGCTAGGTTGTGACCGCGGGGAGTCATGGGGGAGCTGGGGCGGAAGCGAGACTCTCTGCGTTGGGACAGGAGGCGGAACCCCGCCACTATAGGGGCTTGAGGGACTACAGCTCCCAGAGGGCACCGCGTCATCAGGCTGGGGGGGCAATAGCCCTTCTCCCAGCGAGACACAGCCCCCCCGTCTGCTTCCCCGCGCCC
This sequence comes from Dermochelys coriacea, assembly GCF_009764565.3. Taxonomy (NCBI): domain Eukaryota; kingdom Metazoa; phylum Chordata; order Testudines; family Dermochelyidae; genus Dermochelys; species Dermochelys coriacea. Next base: position 86,012,434 of record NC_050074.1, on the reverse strand, counting down.
TGACCCGCCCCCAGAGACCCCCGTCGCTCCCCTGCCCCTAGGGAGCCCCCACCGCTCAACTTCCTCCATCCCCCTAGCTCTCCCCCTCCCTCCAACCATCCTGCAGACCCATCTCACCCATCAACAGACCGCTCCCCATCGCTGCCCCTCCCTCTGGAAGTGCCCCTAAACCCTCGCGGCTCCTTCCACCCCGGCCTGCCAGGGGAAAAGGCCAACGGGGTCGGGGGAAAGCTGCTGTCCTAGCCCTGTCTGTGTTGCCCCAGGCCTTTGCACCCAGACATGGGGGCAGCTGATCGTACGTCAGTACGTGTTTCCCAATCCCGTACGTATTATTTTGCTGCACGCTTTTGGGGTGATGTTGTCCTCTAACTGCCAAAGGTGTGACAGACCAAAACTGAACTTCTCAATCAGAAGTGAAGGAGGAAACAAGGCATTCTATTAGGGCTCTTTCCTCTATGTAAAGTGTTATGAAAATGTGGGTTTATTATGGACCTACAAAATGCGTAAACTTCTTTTAAAGCTGGACAGTGAAATAACACCAGATTTGGGTGTGCAGAAGTTTGAGTCTAGAACGAGGTGATGTCTCACATAATGAGGTATAATAGAGAAATAGGGAAGAGTCCTTCCTATGTGTAAAGGTCAACTCCTGTTGAGATGGTTCAGACTTTTTTAGGATGAGCATCTTTGCTCAATATAATAGCCTTTATTGTAAAAAATGTTGCGTGCTTAAGCTTCGTCCCTTTCTTAATAGTGAAAAGACAATATTTCTGCCGAAAAACTCTAATTAATTCAGTTTGGTGAAGTATGAAGACAGACACTTGATAAGCTTCTGAGTGAAATTGTGCTTGGAAAACTATTGTCTTAAATATTGTGATGTTAGGCAAATTATATGTGGACATGGAGTTGTAGGTTTTGAGGGTATAGCACTGGTGGCGTGTTATTTGGCAATATATAGGGCCTAGAATTGCTTCCCATCAAGCTCTCACTTGAGAATTGAGGATTTAAATAATGAAACTCTTCCTGAAAAGTGCTGAGAGAAAAACTGTGAAAGAAAGGAAAGAAAGAGCAGAAATGGCATCATGTTACATAGAAGTTTCACTCAGGAATGGACTGTTCTCCACTGTTTCAGGAATAGGCAGTAGTGTTAAATAATTACTGGAAATAAAAACACCAGACATTGTGAAGTTCTGTCCCAAGTAGATGCTATCTATCACTGACAGTTACCCAAGGGATCTTGTCCCTTCTGCTTTTACAGCTTTTTACATTGGGAAAAAGCCCAGAATAACTAGTGCAGAAAAACTATTGCTGAACAGCTATTCCAGACTAGCTCCTTGTGCACATACTTTGGAAGTGGATTAACCAAATCCACAAAAAGACATTCTTAGTGCAGAATAAGAGTGTCCACACAGGGAGCTAGTACTGAACAGCTATTGTGCTTTGAATTCACTCCTTAGCTATTTCTTATGTACTTTGTTATGACTTCCCCATGTAGACAAGACCTAAGTAACACATAATAAACTTGTAAACAGTGCTTTTTTTTTTTTTTTTTGATGGAGGCAGCGTAACCAGGTTGTAAGTTTTGTCTGGTTTTATTTTATTTTTTTTAAGCAACTCGGAACAAAACACCTCAATCTTTTAAAAATCCATCTGTCCTGCCATTGGTTCATTGCAATATCTAGCTGGTCCCCCCTCCCCCCAGTTTAGAGGTTTTGTGGTCTTCAGGAAGCTCATTTTCAGCCCCCTTCTTCTCCTCCCCTTCCCCCCCCCCCCGAAAATAGATGACTAGGACAGAAGCAGAGTGATAAATGAAAGGTTTGATAAAGTATCCCCTGCTCCTCACCCAAATTAGGGGCATGATTATATCCGGAGTATGACTGAACAAGTTCATGTTGAAATCTTTGATAGGGTGGAGGAGGAAAACTTGCAGTACAGCTGCCTCTATCATAATCGGCATACATGGGTAAACTGGAATCCAATTCCTGCATTACCAGACCTTTCACCCAATAAGGGTCGATGCTTGGAATACTTAGGTTTAACACACGCTAAAACAAAAATTCTACCTGCCCCCTCTGGTTTCATACTTGTTTTCCACCAGAGCTGCAAGATGTGATTCGCAGCTCAAGCAGACATATGCACTTGAGCCAGTGCACTAAAAACAGCAGTGCAGCCATGGCTGCCTGAATACATATCAAGGATCTCAGATGGGGTTGTACTTGGGCAGCTAGCTCATGTTACCATAGCCACTTGGCAGTGTGCTAGCTCGAGCAGAGCTAGTGAGTGTATGTCTACCTGAGCTGGGTAGACATGTACCTAGAAGTACTGAAACCCAGTAGCAGACAGAGTCTACGTATTTTTCCCCAAGAAGAGTCCTTGTGCCTTTGACAGCCCAGAGTGGCCACATTTCACACCTGCTTTACACCCTATCCTAAGGCTGAGGGTGCTCTTTAATTGATGAGGGAGACTGAACCCTGGTCTACTGTTAAAATGTATATCAACCCAGCCTTGTCGCTTAGAGGTGTGAAAAATTCACACCCCAGAGTGTTGTCGTTAAACCGAACTGATCCCTGGTCTGGTCATGTCTACACCATGTCTTCAGCTGACCTACCTACCGCTGCTCGGTGAGGTAGATTACTTACATCAATGGGAAAAATCCCATCTGTTGATGTAGGAAGCATCTACACTATGGCTCTGTAATGTCTGTAGTATAGACATGCCTGAAGATGGCATAGACTACTTTAGAGAGAGTGTTTATGTAATGGTTGGAGTCAGGAATGAGAATTACTGGGTTCTATTTCTGGCCCTTTCAGTGACTCACGGTGAATGGCACTGAACAAGATGTTTTTTTCTCTGCTCCAGCTTCCCTATCTGTAAAACCAGGATAATGCACTTCACAGAGGTTGCACGTGACTTACTGTTTATAGAGCGCTTGGAAGGTGCTATGGAAGTGCACTTTATCGTTCGCTGGGAGCAAGTTATTAGTAACGTGCTTGTTATTTCAGTGGCCAGGGTGGGCTCTGAGAGTCACGGAGAGGGATTTGCATGCAGGGAAAAGGTGGGATAAAAGACATTACTCAGCTCTGTATTTTGCAACTAACTTTCCAAACTCCCATTGCTTTCTTTCTGCTGGCATCTCTTCTGGCTGTGAAGTCATCTCCCTGTGTTTATGATATTGAGGTCATGAAGATGACTGATGATGCGTTCTGCATTATGATATCACTACAGGAATAAGGTGACGAAGCCTGGGTAGGTGAGAGAAAACAATCTCACGCTACTTGCCCTTCCTAGTCTGCACTGATGAGATTCCATAAAGTCCTCTGTGATCTAGGCCTGAGGGTGCTATATACAAGTTATGGTCTGTCCCCTAATGTCTCTCTGGGGAAGTTGCAATAGACATAATTGCCTTTATTATTATCCTGAGATTCCATTAGCTGTGCTGCAAGTAGAACTTTCTTGGTTTACAGACCCAAGCTACAGAATTCCCTCATTGAGCATATCCACCAGAGTCCGTCCCTCTGTAGCTGTCTTTAGGATTCTCCGCAAAGTCTATTCATCTCATTTCTACATTGTTGGGTTTAATTTGTTTTGTTTTTAAACAGCTCTTCCTTCTCACCTGCTTTATTTTGCAAGTGACTATCTGGCCCATTGAACTGATTTAGTTAGGGATTGGTCCTGCTCTGAACAGGGGCTTGGACTAGATGACCGCCTGAGGTCCCTTTCAACCCTGATATTCTATGATTCTATGAACTGGGTTTGTTTAACTATTTTGAACTATGCAGCATCCCAGATGTGTGTCTGTGTAAGCTTTAGAAATAAAGAGTAAACACATGCCTTTGACATTTATCAAAAGTGACCAGGAAGTGAATAGTTTAAAAAAAAAAAAAAAAAAAAAAAAGAAAGAAATTATTTTATTGGTATACATTTATTGTCACTTGTGTGAATTCCTGCTCTAAATATTTTAGACAGAACCAAAATTGGCTTTGATTTCTCAACTGTTTTTTGGGGGGGATGGGGAAATCTTGGGGGGAACTCTTGTTTTGGGAACTCTTTCCCAGTGGGGAGCTCTAGGCTGTTTGTATGCTTCTCTCTGGTCCTGTCTGGCTTCCTTCCACAACTGCAGATATGATGAATAGGCTTGTTCTGTTTCAGATGTGATTTTTGCCTTAAGGTTGGTGTTTAACTTTTCTTATCTAATTACCCAGGAAAAGTGTAATCTTTTTGGGGAAAAACTCATCCTAGAAACTGAGAAGCTCTGTTCCAGCAAGAATGGATCACCCTCAGAGATGCCTTGGCTTTCTTGAAGAGTTTTGCTATGGTGTTGATCAGGAAAACAGATGCTGAAGGGTGAATAAATACCAGTTTGCTCATCATGTGTGGGCATCCTTACCTGCACCTGGAGCAGTCATACCCGGGCCTAAATATCTGGCTTGGGTAGGGCAGAATAGACAGAAGGCTTATTTAATGTGGAATAATGGATGGGTCAGTGGAAATGGGCAGATTAGAGGCCCAGGATGCAAGGAAAGAGGGGTCCATTAATTTTTTTTTAATGTGCCGCTTAAAAGTTCCTACCATAACCCCAACCATTCTATTATTATGTGTCTCACCTTCCTACAGCCCATATCTGAATGTAAACTCTATTTCTTTACATTCTGTGACATGCCTAGTAATATGCTGCTGGGGAGAAATCTTGAAGTCTCTGTAATCACATGATGTTAATTTAGACTTTGTATGGTTAATCTGATTCCTAAAAATCTCACTTACAACTCTGTTAGTGAAATCAGTGCTAGCAAAGATCAAAAAGTCATTTGTGTAGGCCATGTGTGTACACTGCCTAGCACAATAGTAACAGTGTCTAGCTCTTATATAGCTCAGATTCTGACTTGGTTCTCTATGTGCTATCACTATATAAATTAATGTCTACAATAGGGAATTTTACAAAAAAAAACACCACCCATGATGGAAGCCCTGGCATAGACAAAGTGTCAGTGGCTTATGGTAGTTTTACTGTTAGTTGTAAAACTACTTAATTTGGAAAAATGCAAGCTAATACGTCCGAGGAAAAGTAATCTAACCACACATGCTAATGGGGAGGGAGAAAGCTGGGAAGTAATGCTGACTGAACTACAGGGGTAATAATGGACAGCAGGTTCGATACGCGTTTGCGATGTGCTCTGGCTGCATAAAAGCCATTGTGATTTTTGGGATGCATATGGGAAGGAACCATGTTACGAAGCAGAGAGGTAGTATGGTCCCAGCATGTGACTCTGCTGCAGCTGAGCCTGGAATTTAACATTCTGCTTTGGAACCCGCATTACTGGAAATATATTGACAAATTAAAGGGAATTCAGAGAACAACAACAAAAAATAAGGGGGATGGAGGGATTGCCTTTTGAGACCATATTTAAAGAGCTAAATAGGTATAGAGTAGCTAAGGAGTAGCAGAGGACCATAGATCTACAAATATTTGAGTAGTGTAAATACTAAGGAGGAAGATAAATTTAATATCATGTAGAATTCTAGGTATAAGAATAGTGAGATGAAGTTGAGAGAGAATTTAGACTCTGAAGAAATTTCTCCAGATATTCAATGAGGTGTATTAGACTGGAATAGTTTTCACAAAATAAATTTTGGTAGCCCTCTTGCTTGGGATTTTAAAAACTAAACTGAACAACATACTTGAAAATGTAATATAAGAAACACTCCTGCTTTTGTAGAGAGGGGGACTGTCTAATCTAATTGAGATTTTCTGCATTTAACTGGTATGGGAAATGTGAAAAAGAATGAGGCAGCCTATCTGGTGTCACCTATAAGGTCAAGAGAGGCAGCCTGTAAACTACAATCTATGCGGAGTTTTGTAACAGCCAGATCTATTTAACAGCGTTTTTTGAAAGAAGAAATATTTTAAGGTTCAGAATCTCAACAGGCAATTCAGCAAGGTACTTAGCCTTCAGTGTCCTTTGCTTTTTTATCCTTCATTCTGTAATGATTCTCTTTATTGGTTGTAGGATTATTGATCTGTTTCTTCTTGCCCAAACAAACTCTGTGTAGCAGATATGATATCTTGGTTCAGCTGCTGGCTTGCATATGTTGTTTGCTGTTACATAAAGAAAGCAATATCCCTGTGGTAGAAGGTCTTAAATGTGCATTCATGTAGACTCTTGGGCACTGCAATAGATGGAATGTCCTTCTCTGGTATAGATTCTGGATAAAGGATTGCAACCTCTTCAAGTTACTGATATGTCTGTAAATTCTATTTTCCATTTCTAATTTTCTTAAGTGTGTATGCTTTTTATACAGTAGGGACAAGCCTTATGAAATACAAAAACTACAGATTTGAAGAGTTGTCTGAAATTTAGTAAAAAGATACTTTGCAAAAAGGCGAACATTGCAAAATTAGATGAAAAAGTGAATTTGGGTGGTGGTTTTATGCCTGCAGAGCACAATGACCGGGACCGAATGGCTCGGCAGCAGTTCTGCGGAAAAGGACCTAGGGGTGACAGTGGACGAGAAGCTGGATATGAGTCAGCAGTGTGCCCTTGTTGCCAAGAAGGCCAATGGCATTTTGGGATGTATAAGTAGGGGCATAGCGAGCAGATCGAGGGACGTGATCGTTCCCCTCTATTCGACACTGGTGAGGCCTCATCTGGAGTACTGTGTCCAGTTTTGGGCCCCACACTACAGGAAGGATGTGGATAAATTGGAAAGAGTACAACGAAGGGCAACGAAAATGATTAGGGGTCTAGAGCACATGACTTATGAGGAGAGGCTGAGGGAGCTGGGATTGTTTAGTCTGCAGAAGAGAAGAATGAGGGGGGATTTGATAGCTGCTTTCAACTACCTGAAAGGGGGTTTCAAAGAGGATGGCTCTAGACTGTTCTCAATGGTAGCAGATGACAGAACGAGGAGTAATGGTCTCAAGTTGCAATGGGGGAGGTTTAGATTGGATATTAGGAAAAACTTTTTCACTAAGAGGGTGGTGAAACACTGGAATGCGTTACCTAGGGAGGTGGTAGAATCTCCTTCCTTAGAGGTTTTTAAGGTCAGGCTTGACAAAGCCCTGGCTGGGATGATTTAACTGGGACTTGGTCCTGCTTTGAGCAGGGGGTTGGACTAGATGACCTTCTGGGTCCCTTCCAACCCTGATATTCTATGATTCTATGATTCTATGAATGATATTCAGCTTCCTGCTCTGGCCAGTTACGGAGCTGCATTGTTGGGCTGTGGTCTAAATTATTACGTCTGCCATGCCCCAGTCTGAAAGGTGGTAGCCATAGCATGGAGCCCTGAGGATGGAAGGAGAGGTTTTAAAGCAGAAGAGCCTTAGAGCAATGTACAGAAAATACTTGCACATCCCACTTAAAATGTCAATTTGAAAACCTCTCTGTATCTCGTAGCTTTCCTGCAAATAAATGAGACACAGTACCCGAAACCAAAGTGCTCTGGATCTGATGTTATTAGACTTTATAGTCACAACCCCACCACCGTTGCTGTGTACTATGGCTGTCTGTGCTCAAAGGAAGTTATTCAGCACATACTGTATTTGAATCATTATAGTGTCTCTAGAACAGAGGAAAATTAGAAGGAAGCTTTATTTTTTTTCCCCCTTTTAACAAATTTGTGACTATCCCATGGGATTGTTTTCTAAACCTTGTAGGTAGCAATGTTGTATTGTAACTTATCGAGCGTTGTGGGACTGAAAGTCAGGAGGTTAGTTGAGTAAAATGGACGGAGATGAACTTGTTCCAAGGGTACCATTCTCTAAAGGTTATTCATTCCCTGAAGATGGAATATAAACTGGGAAATATTTGTTCCTAAAGGAAAGGAAGGAAAAAGTGAAAATGAGAAAACAAATGTCTAGTAATTTGGGGACCCTGGTGTGACTTCCAGACTCTTGTCTCCCAGGCTGGTAGGGCCTGGGATTGCTGTGGAGGATGTGTGCTTTGCCCCTGCTGAAGTAGTAGTATCTGGAATCAGCAAGCAGTGCCCCCCTATTTTTGGTTGAGAAGCAGCGGGAACACTGGCATTCCTGGGCTGAAAAGATGGCATCTCTGATGAAGGGGGAAGAACGAATGGAGGATCCTTATGGTTGTGACAGAGATGAAGAGGGTTCCCTCTTTCTCGGTGGGTAAAGGGGCAATGCAGCTTCTGTCATTTGGATGATCTCTAAACTTTTCTCTTTTTCAATTGTTTTTAATTTTAGTGCTGATCGAATCCCTCACCAAGAATGAACAATCAGCCAATGGCCAGTCCAAATCCAGGGAGTCCACAAATGCCCACTTTAGGAAAATGAGTGGAGACTTCCCATCAGCCAATGGGGAGGCAGGTGGGGAGACTAGCAAAGGTTACACCCAAGATCAGGTGGATGCAGTTAAGAGGTAGGCAGTCACTGCTTCATTTTTCATAGGAAAGACTAGTTTGTTGTCCGGTGACATTAATGATCTATCCCAACGGTGTCTGGTTTTATTGCATGATATCAGTCTGTTCTCCAGAGTGTTTCAAAGACATTTAAAACTTGCAGAAACACAGATTTTTGAATATCTGGAGAAACTGTGTGATGTGTGCTGCTGTAATGACTGACTTTGAATTATCTGAGAATTTTGGGTAATTGGAGAGTTGTTAATGGGCTTATAACATAAGTGTTAGAGGGATTTAATAGCTCTGGCTGGAATTGGATGTCCTGTGCATAAGGTTCCCCCCCACCACCCCCCATTATGTATGCCTAGTACAGTGAGGCTCAAATTTCTAGGCACCTTAATACAGATAATTAATATTAAGTAAATTCTGCCAGTGCACATCAATGCCTGCTGATATTCCAGTCCCGAGTCTCTCTTGATGAGAGCCTGATAATGGTATTGTGTGGTGGTTTCCCATTCTATCACACTTTCATGTTGTGATATGCTTAGTAAAACTCCTGCTAAAATTGCCTGGAACAAGTTTACCTGGCATGTGCAGTATACTGATTGAAAACAGGTTTTCAGCTGGCATTTATCCCACACCCTGTAAATATTAAGAGCAGATAGACCTAATTGTAGGCATAATCAGTTGCTAAACTCTTTTTAAAGCTATGGTATGTTTGAATTGCACAAGAACACTCATCATCTTGAGCTGATTAGCTTCTGGATATTTTTACTACTTAATCCATTTTTTAAGAAGAGTCCATTCTGTGATCTATATCATATTTTAGCTCTGAATTTTTGCTGTATAGGTTGCGGGGAAAGAGAGAACTCCTTGTGGAACTGCTAATGTACCTTGAACAACAGTAGTATGAACCAGACCATTGTAACATTGGGCTGCATGCCCTGAACAGGCTTTTTTCCTTCCTGTGGAAATCTTCAACAGACTATTTCAAAAGTCAGTTTGATCTGTGAATTAATTGAATCCGAGAGAACTGTTTTCCCCAGATCCTGTCCCAGCGTTTGAGGGATCACTCTTGCTATCTGTCCCTGTTGTTGGGGGGAGCTCTCAAACTATGGACTCAGCTTCCCCTAACCAGCCCCTAGAACCTGAATTTATTGAGTTTCAAAGCATGGTGTGATGTTTATTAGTTCTGTCAAACCTTTTCTTAAATTGCCTCCACACCAATGCAAGGTGACATTGGGCCACTTGAGGGCACAGTCATTTCACTGGGTTGACTCATTTGTTCTTTAAGGACTGTAGATACCCTGGTAATAAAAGCACAGGGCAAACAGATATGTGAAATAAACTGCTTCATATCGAGGAATTAAAATTGAGTAAACCAAAGTTCAGAGGACAATATTATCCAGAACTGGGATGTAGGGATGCTGAAAAGTTGATGCATACAAAAGTAAGAAGCCTCCTTACCTCAAACTAACTGCCCCGTCACCTCATTTCTCTTAACTTCTAGGGTAAAGCAGTGTAAAGATTACTATGAAATTCTAGGAGTGAACAGAGAGGCCTCTGACGAAGACCTGAAAAAGGCTTACCGGAAACTAGCACTGAAATTTCACCCAGATAAGAACCACGCGCCAGGTGCAACAGAAGCATTCAAAGGTAAAAACGTGTTTCCTGTTTCTTGAACTCAACTCCCTCACAAGCTGACGGTCGTGTATTGGGGTGACAGTCTAAGTGCAACCTCAGCTAAAAGATACTAAAATGATAAATGAAGGCTGATGCATTGTTAATTTCTGTATTAAACAAAAATAAAGAGGGGACCCTGTAAGCCAGTGAACAAACTCACCAGCTAGGGAAGTAGAATAAAGCTCCCAAAACAACTGAGTTCATGTCCTTTTCCTGTGTGCTCATTTTATTAACAAAGTTCAAAATAATACAAACACTGAGGAAAAAAGTTCTGGTCTACTTCCACCAACTAACTGCAAAGCAAGAGGACACATCTTTCCCCCTAAGTAGCCCTTCCTGGCTATCTCTTAGGCCTCCTGGAAGGAACTTCCCTCAGGGTCTTTTGTCAATCCTCATGTTCAGCAGACTGAGCTAGAAGAAATCCTGTACAGTTTTCAGCAAGCAGTTACATGATGTTTAGTCAGCTGACCCTTCTCTGTAATGAATCCTTCCTGGAGACAATAACTCCCCTCAACCTTCCTGGTCTTAAAAGGACAAGCCTTGGATTGGAGGGCAGGGATGTGCACTTGCACCTAAGGACCAGCAACCTGTTATAGACTCATTAGGTTGTGTAGCATAGGAGTCAGCAGTTGGGACAGTAACCCTTGTCTCTTATAACTGCAGGTATCAGAAAGTGCCTTAGTATAACTCTAAAATGCACAATGTTTAACTGAATTTATCACAAGTGTGGGGGGGGTATTTGGAAAAAGTGTCTGGCAGAAAACTGCCCTCTTCTGAGCTGGCATCAGAGAAATCAGTTACATAGTTTAAATTCTCCCACCCAATGAGCTTTCCAAGCAACCCTCTAATAAGTCTCCAGATTTCTCAGCAGACACATCAATATTGCAGTTAAACAAAAATAACATAAATGGAATTACTATATATAAACCCCAAATAACAAACTCAGTTGTGCACCTGAACCAATTATGTAACTAATGCCAGCCAAGATTTTTTTTTAAATCCCCAATAACTTAAAACAAAACATAACTAAATGTAAAGATCCTGATTCTCAGACCCTATGTCAACTATTGTAGGCACTGAAAAGGGAAATTTTCTTGGTAATGAGATCTATTAAGTTGTGGAATAGTTTACCAAGAGAAGCCCTGTCACTTGGAATATTTAATACTAGACTTAAATATAGCACTAGAGAACATAATATAGGGTGTAGTCCTGATTTTTAGGGATAAGGGTTAAATTACTGAACTTTCACCTCTAATTTCCATGATTCTTAACATTTTCTTTTGTGTTAATGTTGCATTCTAATGTTATCTGAGCAGAAAGAACTAGAAAGCTTGCATTGTCAATTTTCTTTCAGGGCACTTTGCAAAGTGAGTGTCAATACTCAACAATCGATTGTGGCCCAGGTAAATACATGGTGTCACTTTGGGAAAATCAGTAGCATTACATGAGGAATGAGTTTAGCTCATTATGTTAAGGTCTGTAGAAAAAAGCAGTGTGCTAAGAAAAATAGGTTTATTTTTACATTAAATACTTGATATCATCAAATTAGACAAGCCTGATAAAACAAATGCTTGAAAAGGTGGGCTCGCTGGCTTAAAAGTCTATTTACTAGAAAATATTCCCTCTAATATTAAGCCTTAAATTTAAGTGTAGGTCTGTTCTGAAAAACATCTTTAGTAAAAGTTTACTGGGGTTCTATGTTCATGGTGTTTCACTGATGCCATGTCAAAATGACATAGTTTACAAATAAAATAAGACTTTTCCAACTGACAACCTTCCTAACTTATCTTAGGGCTCGTACACACTAACACTTATGTCGGCATAACTTATGTCGCTCAGGGATGTGAATAAGCTACCCCCCGAGTAGTGTACATTACACTGACCTAAGCGCTAGTGTGGACAGTACTATGTCAGCAGGAGAGCTTCTCTTACCAACATAGTTACTACTGGTTCTGGATGTGGTTTTGTTATGCCAATGTGAGAGCTCTGTCCTGTCTGCATCAAGTGTCTTCACCAGACACACTACAGTCGCAGCTGCACTGATGTCGCGCTTGTTGTGTAGACTAGCCTTGAGTCTTTTAGGGCCTGAGTTTTCCTATTCCAGAGGCACACCTGGGTGTGGCCAAGGTCGTTTAGGATTCTGAGACTGCTGGGGGCCATTTTGGCCTCTAGTGTAAACTAGAGTAACCCCAAAGGCTACTAATTTGTGCCTAGGCTGCAGTAGTTGCTAAAGGACTGTCCAGCAGCCCAGAATAGCCATCTGCATTCTGACCCTCCCTTCTTCCCCTGTGCCACCCAGGGAACTCACACCTGCCAGGGGAATATTTTCGGGGAGGTTGGGGTTGGCCTCCAGCTGTTTTCCTGTCCTTTTAACAGCACAAAAATTGCATAGAGGTGCCAGAACATTGCCTTGAATTGGGACCTCAGAGTCAAGTTCCATCCTTGGTGTCCTTCTCACTCATGACCACCAGTAACAAAGACTGTGCAAGCCAAATTATGTTCTTAGTGGCACCTGTTCAAATCAAAGAGAAACCAGTGGGATTGTATAGGTGTCACTGAAGGCATAATTTGACATGCAGAGTGTTTAATACTGGTGATGTTGGGTAAGAAAAAAGCCACCAAGCTTGATTCTGAGTTTAGGATGAGTTTCTAGGGGTGATGGTGAGAAAAAAAAAAAACCAAACTATTTTTATTTGTAAATTGAGTAAAATTAATGAGGCATCAGTGAGATAAACATGGAACTTCAAAATGCTACTTTTATGTGTCACTTTTCAAAATGGAACTCTATTTAAAGTATCATGTCCTGTTTCAACTAGCTAGCTTGTGAGTGAAATACATGAGGTTCCTGTGGAGGTTGGAAAGTCTATTTTCAAGTGTATACTGCTATGTTATTTGATATTAGGGTATGTTTTTTTTAAAAAAAAAATAGATAGGCATAAATTGAGGAGCAAAAGTCAGAGGCAGGGGTTGTTCAGGACTATTAATTCTTAAGTCTATGACTGATAAGTGTATTGCCATTAGCAAATAGTGGGCTGAGCCTCTAGCCACCTGGGAGAGACCTTTTATGCATTGGGTTCAGGTCAAATCTGCATGTGTATGCAGACATTCACATAGTGGCTATCATAAACCTTTCTTCAACAGTTTACTCTTCAATCCTTGAACAGTGGCAAAAGGCAGGTTTCTTCACCAGTAATCTTAAATAATCATATTTACTGAAGGCTTAGACACAAGTTACATGTCAAAACTGTGTTAAGCAAGGTGCACTTTATCCTCCATTACTGGGCTATCAACTGTCGGGTTATCTCTCCTCAAAGCCATGTCTCATTGATTCTTCACTCCATTATGCCTCTGATGTTAACACTTTTCTCATAGTGCCCATTAAAGCCCAGCTGTTTGGTTCCAGAGGATGAAGGGGAAAATATGCAGTGCTCTGGAGATTTATTTTTTTTTCTTACATTGATGTATTAGCTGATGCCTTAACATTCATCTTCCCAGTGAAATTAGATAAAGTGCTATGTTTTGCCTTGAGACCTTGTCTTAATCAGTAGTTGCAATAGCCCACACTGTCCTTTGGAGTTCCTATCACTAGCTTTGGCAGACTTTGGGGAAAAAAAATTAAACCTGACCATTTGAGCTAAACTTCTGGTTTGGAGTGAGCTAGCAGCAATACATTGCAAAATACTTATTGGGAACGCGACTGCTAATATCTCTTGGGTTTTAGTGTCAATAAAAGTGCATACAGAAAACAAAACCTAGACCTCAGATTTTTTCCATTTGAATTGCCTGCCAATGTTCCTTGCACCTTAACTTATACTGGCATAACTTTCCCATGTAATAAGCCCTCTTGCTGCTCTGACTACATGTGCATCAACAGGAAAGGAGGAGTTACATGAATCTATCTGAAGGAGAAAACCTTGCAAGGCTTATATTGAAAAATCCTCCATCAACTCCAGTACAATTAACTTGTATATATCCTCCTCACTCATAAGTTATCATATCACACTATGTAGTTGAGGATGATGAGAGAAAATGGACTCTTGCAGAGTCAGGGACAGAAACTCTCAGGTAGATGGGTAGGTAGATAAAAGGGAGTTGACAAATGGAGGTGTGTAAAGAAAAGAAAATGCAAATGTAGAAGCAAATGCAAATTTAGCAGCAGTAAAACAGCAAGTAAGCATTCTTGCAGGTTGGTTACAGTGAGGCAAGAGTGGAAGAAGGGAGTCATGAAGAAAGGAGACTGGGGTTTAGTTTCAGTACTTTTCCATTGTCACAATGCTGTGTAAGCTGTTCCTCTTAATTATCCCCCTTCCCTCTGGCATGTGGAAATTTCTGAGACCTGTAACCTGCATGGACAAAACCTTTACCCAGGATTTCTTTAAGATATTTTATTTATGTGCTTTGGGCCTTTCAGTGATTTGAAACATGTTGTGACTTCTGTGAAGTTATGTTTTTGGACAATAAACTTCGAATCGCATAATGTCATTTTTAGAGTAAATTTTCCAAGTAAAGCCATGCTTCAGTATATATTTTTGCATGGCTCAAGAAGTTAATCTGAAAATTAATCCTTACACATAAAAAAAAACGTACTCAGCAGAGTCAGGAACAGAAACTTCTAGGTAGATAGGGGAGACCTGAAGAAGAGCTCTGTGTCGCTCAAAAGCTTGTCTCTTTCACCAGCAGCAGTTGGTCCAGTAAAAATTACTACCTCACCCACCTTGTCTCTCAAGTAAAAAAAAAACACAACTTTTAAACTCAGTAAAATGTAGAGCCAGTAACCTTGACAGTATCCTTTCAGGAATTTCAAGTTTCTGATTCATTTGGAAGGATATCTCTGTCGCCCCAGGATTTGAGTGAAGTAGCACTGTGTGTATTGATCCTGGTTTGAGTTAATCAAGGTCTCAATCATTTCATCAAATGATCTTGTTCTCTTCTTCTGTTTGCATCCAGCCAAGAGATGCATTCCTCAAATGATCTGGGATGTTAAGTAACCTTTTAAAGAGGGTGGGTAGTTGACAATTTAATCTATGTAATGGGACCTGTCAGTTTGCAGGTTCAAAACTTCTTCAGAAGAGGGGAATGTATTACCAGGAGAAATAGGCTAACTGTGCTTCCTTTTTGCCAATATTTCAGCCATTGGTAATGCATATGCAGTATTGAGCAACCCAGAGAAGCGGAAGCAATATGACCAATTTGGAGATGAGAAAGTCAACCCTTCAAGACATGGACACAGTCATACAGACTTCCACCGTGGATTCGAAGCAGACATCTCACCTGAGGATCTCTTCAACATGTTCTTTGGTGGTGGATTTCCTTCTAGTAAGCCTGTTAAGTTTTAATCTGCTCTGTGGGCAGAGGTGGTTCCATTCGGCTATCTTTGCTGCCACTCTTGTGACAGAACAATAATGCAATGCTGGTTTATTTGGCAGCCTGTGGTGATACTGAAAGCTGTGTTCCTCTCAACTGCTGAAGTACATGAGAGGTCTCATTCACAAGTGACTGACTGTTACTGATGTAAACATCTCAGTTTCCTAAATGGTTAAAATTAGAGCTCTGAGAACTCAACCCACAGGTTGTTGAACCAGCAGGTAGTGTCATCAGAGCTGGAATTCTTAGGACCCTCAAATGGATGTTTGCATACTGGTCATATTCACCTTTTTTAATTTGTCTTGAACATTTTTAAGTCACTTTTTTACATTAGCTTTACAAGCCTGTTTTGAGGAAGTATTAAAACCTTCTTCATCAGAATAAACATACTAACTTCTAGGCCACTAAACACCAAGAAAAGATCTCTCACCCACATTGCTTCTTCAACATCTGCTGTGCTGCACAACTAAGACACTAAAAGTAGCAGGTATCAGTCTCCAGTTCTTTCACCCTACCTTCCTATCTCTCCCTTCACAAAAATCAATCAAAAATATTTATTTCTGTATATATGTCAAGGAGGTGTTGAGTAGTCATGGCCTCCCCCGCTGGCCAAATCTGACCATAGTGAATTTTTAGGGACTTCTCTAGAACATGATTTAAATTTGTTCAGACTGAAATTAAATCTGTATCTTGTCTACATAAATTGATCTGGGCAAGAAGTTGTCTCCCTAATTTCCTTTGTACACCATTTAATGGTCACCATTAAAATATTTGCTGTTTTCCTTTTACAAGCACGTAAAGTTACTGTGTTATTTCCTCTCCTAAATAGAGGAATTACCTGAGGAATAGCGCAATAACATTAAGTACTTGCAGAAGCATTGGTAAAGTTTTTACTAGTATTCATTATGCTAGCTTTAATGGACTAGGTGTTTGAGTGAAGGAACCACTGAGATAACTGAGAGAGATGACTATTGGAGTTGGTTATAATTTCTTCTTCCCCGTTACCTTGTGAATTCATAAACAGGTTAATAGTAAGGCTATTTCTGTTATTCAAAACTATAGCTAAGTAAAGATGACAGATGTAGGAACTCTATACTTAATTATAAAAGAAAGCAGTTTTTTTTTCTGATCAGGAAACTAGGGAAAAATTATTATTTTATTAAAAACTTTAGTTGTATAATCTAAAATTCAACACTACACAATATTGAAGAGACTTGCACAATGTCTCCACCACCCTGAAGTCCTCCAGTTTGGCTACACAAATAGTATGGACCATCCACCAATTACCCTTCAGGCAGGTCTGCTTGGCACTCTCCCACCTTGGGAATAAGTCTTTTCTGGTAGTAACATTGTTCAGTTTAGGGCTCACCACTCACTTCCTAAATGCTTATCAGGCAGTGAATCCAAATTCTTCCTTTAAAGAAATCTTTTTATCATCCCTGCTGAGTTGGCGTTCACCCTCACAGCTTAGCCCACCTGGTCAGGTACACTTCTTAAAGATGCCTCCATTATTATTTTCTAGAGTGATGCTGCAATGTCATTACTTGGTGACACCTGGCTAAAACTCCAACCAATATCACAGGGTGGCTTAGGTGAAAATTTCTGAATTTAATTGTGATTTGTCTATGCCTAACCTGCCCATGTGTTGCATCCTTAATCAGGTAGGATGATGTGGCATGTGCACAATTCTTTTGATCTCATCACCTGCCAGGCTAGCTGTCAGAATGTCCCAGTGTTCTGGATTCTTTTTAATGGATTTCTTTTGCCCACAGGTAACGTTCACGTATACAGCAATGGCAGGATGCGATATACCTACCATCAGAGGCATGACAGACGAGAACATCAGGGTGATGTAAGTGGAGACAAGAGCAAGGGGAAAGTAAAAAGGCTTTAATGTGTGCAACCCAAAAAACAGGTTGCTGTCGTAACCATTGTATTAAATTGGCCACCTAGTTTTCCATTTTCCTAGATAAGTGGAGTGCTTTTCTATTGTAATGTCAAGTGAGTTTATTTTTTTTCTATAAGAGTTGCCTGTTTAACTTAGTTACAGTTGAATTCCCATGACTTTCATACATATGCAGATGTAGTTTATCAAACTGGATCCTATTTACACAATGGGAAAATAAATGTCATTTTCTGTTTGGCATAGCATCATATTGAAATAAAATGATAGCATCAGCCAAATGCAGCATGCACTGAAGTTTCTTTTTTACCTAAACACTTAATTCCAAAAGTCAGATTTCTCTTGAAACAATGAGCAGAAATTAACTGAATAGTGGCGGGTTTACCCACCTTATATGTGAATCCTCATAACATCTACACCCGTTCCTCCTTATTTTGCTACCCAGGATGTGCTGCTTGTTGCATGATACCACAGTGTTAACTTCAGGCCCATTTGAAGCTGTTATAATCTAAGAATGCCAGAAAAATAACCAGGGTGTTGTGATCATTTTCTTAGAGGGGGATGGTTAGTCAAAACATCTGACTTATTCAATGACTTTCCTATACCCAGATCTTCTCAGGCACACTTTGTGAACCAGACCTGTTCAACGCATGAACTCTCACAAAATACAAAACCAGAGTTGTAGAGAAGGGACCTCCAGACTTGATGAAACCAAGAGACAGAAAATTTAAAGATTTAAATATCTACCAATTTTTCTTTTCTGTCCCCAACCTCTCTCTCTGAACTCTGAGATTTCTTGCTCCTGAATCTCAAATTACCATGCCACTACCTTTCCACTGAGCACTGGACAGGGCAGGACTTCCAATCTGTTCTTCTCTTTAATTAGTCAAGGAAGACACTTTTATAGTGACAGGAGGCATTTCTGTGCCTTTTACAATGCTCCCAGCTCCATCTGGCTAGGGAAATGAGACAGAGGGGCCATAGAGCTAACCCAGATCTCTTTCGTGGCAGTGTAGACCATTAATCTCTGGGCTGATCTACAGTATATTTTAAAAAATGGTATTGGGTGTTTTTTCTTAGGTCTTTGGGGCCAGATGTTCTGCACTAGAGTGGGGAGGGAATTTAAAAGATGAGGCAGAAAGAGAGGCAAACTCATCTTGCATATCATTGTAAAGGCGGAGCACTTTCTAAGGAATCTATCTAGTGCTGTGGTACTAGTCTCTACAAACTGACATGGATATGAAGTACGCATTAGCAACTGTCCTAGAAATCTTTAAATATAACAATGACATGAGTCCTTCCAAACTCACATTCAAGATTTTTTTTTTCCACCCCCGAAAAAACGTGATGGTTGTTTGGGATGTGTAGGATGGCTTCAGCACTTTCAGGTATGCTTTCAAAGTAATGCTCAGGGATTTAACTCCAGGACTGCCATTACTGTTTGAGGGAATCATTGGGCAGCGAACTCCCCACAAGCTGCTTTAGAAATGTTCTCTTCATTCTTATTTTTATTTTTAAACCCCATTGAACAGTCAGTCCTGTTGCGTCTTTGACTAATGCAAAACACATTTCCTGCTCACATCAGTGGGATCAAGGACACAGTATGATTGGGTTTGCGAGGGAGGGTGAGATGCTAAATAGTCTTATGCATGTAAACTTATTGATGACATTCCATTGTATATTTCTGTTCCCCCTTAGGGTGGCCTTGGGTTGTTTGTCCAGCTGATGCCTATTCTCATCCTGATCATTGTTTCAGCTCTCAGCCAGATGATGGTCTCCAGTCCACCTTACAGTTTGAGCCACAGGCCGTTAGTACCCTCATATATATATTTTGCTTGGGGGGTGGGCTGGGAGCAGGGGGAGCAATTGGAAACAAGAATTGGCATGTTAGTGGTTGGGATCTTTGTGTTTTTATTTTCACTTTTTGGTATGTTTTCTTGCCTTTCCTTTCCTAATGTTCCTCTTGCTTTCACATGCCCCATAACATTATGTAACACATGTAGTTGTTGAGAAGGATGACTTGGAGATCTGCCAGCACCCATTTTCAATGAGAAAAAATAAACCTTTTTAATCCCATTTTTCTTCTTTGAGTGGTTATGCATATTCCCACTTATGGATATTGTGCCACCTCATGGTGCCTAACAGTAGAACCTTCTCCAAGAAGCAGCCATTAGAGCACTCACGCACCCCCCTCCTACCTCTCCTGTCGGTGTCTCTGAATGTTCTGAGGATATATAAGAAGGTGCAGTGCCCTCTACCACCTCAGTTCCTTCCAACTGCTGTGCCAGATGGATGTGAACTACTCCAGTCCATTCAGATGCAGTTTTTTTCCATTCTTGCTGTCATGATGATTTAGTTAAGTGATAAATATAGATAGTTTAGTTATTTAGTAGCCTGGTTCTGGGTTATGTTAGGACAGAAGAAGAAGCTGGGATTCAAGAGATGTTCTTCGTGCCCGGCTGTCTTCCTGCCCTTGAACAGCCATGTTAGGAGACTGAAATGCCTGGTGGCATGTGTCTGAATTGTATTGCTTGTCTGACTTTAGGTTATAGGCTCCTCAGGTCATGTTCCTCCTCTGGTTTTTACAGTCAAATGATATATACTTTGATTCTCTTCACATGTGCCCAAAATGTCATCTCCTTTCTTGACATAACACACAGGCATGGGGATCAAGCTTGTGAAGAACCTAGGGCTCTGTTTTGAGTGGCAAGAAGGGTATGCTTAGGTTTCCCTTTTTTCAAATTACATTAAGCTAAACAAGAACAAGGCACTCTTGTTCTGAAATAAATGTGCCAACGCATTAAGTTAATCAGGAACAACCTCATGTTTAGACAAGCCCTTACTTAGTATATTTGGGTGACCCTACTGAGGAATGTATCTATACAGCTACACTGTCCGAAGTGTCTGGTCAGTGAATCAGAAGAGAATACCCTTTTGGAGGTATTCTCTGTCCTGGTTCTGTCTTGAATAAAGAGGGAAGGAATTGGAGAGGAGGAGGGTACGGGGAGAGGGGAACCTAGCTCCTTTCTTGCAGCAATAGTGGATGCTGCAGCATGTTGCTAGGTAGAGCAATGTGCCACTCTTGGGGTTAACAGTAATCTGCAGTGAGAGGAGCTGAAGGTCTGTATTCATCAAGCAGACAGCCCTATTGAGCAAGCTTAGCTATCAGCAGTGTCTTTGTTCTACTTTGACCTACATTCTGACTTCATGCTGTGTACGAATATATTTCTGAAATACTGGTTTGTCTTAGTCTTCAGCTCGAGATCCATCAGCTTCAGAGATTCATAACCAGACACACACAGCATCTTTGGGGCACATCCTGAAGGAGAAGGGCTGTGTGTTTGGGAAGGAAGTAGCAAAAAGTATTTCAAACACTAGCTGCTGAAGATTGTAATGAACACTTAATTCTAAAACATGTATGGAGTCCTCTGGCAGTCAACACCCAAGATACCCAGTATTCTGAAGCACACCCATGTAGCTCAGGGAAGAATTGATTGGTTGGGTGGGTAGGTTTTATTTTCACCTGGTAGAATGTTCCACTATGTCCGTTCCACCAGAGATAAAACTCTCCTTACCAAAACAGCAAGTGTATAGGAAGGATATGTCCTTTGAGTAGATTAATAATGCTTATTAGTTGTTGCTTGTCCACAAATTTCTACTCTGTGTTTGAATAACATTTACTATGTTGGCTTTTCTCCCTGGACTAGGTCTGTGGGTCACATACACAGGAGAGTGACGGAGCACTTGAAAGTAGCTTACTATGTAGCTGAGAACTTTGCAGAAGAGTACACTGGTATAAACCTGAAAAATGTTGAGAGGAGCGTGGAAGACGATTACATTGCAAACCTTAGAAATAACTGCTGGAAGGAAAAGCAACAAAGTGAGTGGCATGGTGGGAGGAATGGAAACCTTTTGAGGACACTTTTTCTTAAAAGTCTGATTTGTTTTAGAAAAAAGTCCTTAAGGAGGAACTGAGATACATAAATCTCTGATAGCTCAATCATAATTTCATTGCTGTGTAGGACCTGAGGCAGCCCATCGGCCCTGTGTCTTCAACGATTTAATGACAAATCGGTCACCTCTCTCCCGTATAATTTTTTTAAACAATAATATTCTAGAAATGATCTGTGGAGCTCCTTTGCCATGTCAGTGAGATATGAACAGAATTCTCTGATTTCCTGAGTGATCAGGAAGGTAGGTCCAGGAGACTCTCAGGAGTTTCCTGATGTTTCCTTATTGCCTTGGGGTTATCATTTCATTTTAGAACAAAGTGATTTAGTGCTTACAAAGTGTATATCTTTACAGCCCCGTTCTGTCTAACGAGCCATATCAGAGAGTCTACAAAGTGAAAAATGGAATCCTCTTCATTTTCAAGGTTTTTTTATGACTGTTTAACTCTCAAGATTTATCATCAAAGATAACATTTTATTGATTCCACCCTCGATTGGCCCCTTTCTCAAATGACTGTATGATAGGAGATTACAGCTGCTTTGAACTAATGCCCAGTTTGGGATTTGTGTGCAAATACATTGGCATTGTTGTTCGTATGGGATAAAAAAGATTCCAAAGCTTTCTTGAATCCCCACAACATGCGAATTATCTTTCTCACCAAGAAGTGCTGAATGTGACACCCTGACATTGCTATTCTGAATCAGCCAAAGTTGTTGCTGCAGAGCAATGCAACGGACCAAGCTAGAGTGATAAATTCTGATCCTCCATATTTCTTCTTTCCCACACTACCAGGCTACCCCTTACGTTACTCATTTAATTCACACTAGGGCTACTTCCAGTTCCCAGCACATATCTAAAACTTCCCTTAGGATGAGCCTGCTGACAAAGATCACTTTTGTTCTGTTCCAAAGGACATCAGATATTCTGTACTCTCTCACTGTACTTCATCTGGCCTTGAAGAACTTGAGGATAGATCCTTTTCCCATTGAAATCAATGGCATGTTGAGGAGTTGATACATCACACTTCACATCTTGGTGAATGATTGTTTTTAATGTTGGAATTTTTCCTTTTCAGAGGAAGGCTTGCTTTATCGAGCACGTTACTTTGGAGATTCAGATCTGTATCAAAGAGCACAGAGGATGGGCACCCCAAGCTGTAGCAGACTGTCTGAAGTTCAAGCCTCTATGCATGGATAGTCACTACTAGACCACTCAGCGGACGTCTAAGTACGAGCTGGTGATTTTCCTGTGACACTGAAGCATGACACATCAATGATTTTCATACTTATTTAAATGACTAATTGAGATCTAGATCTTCATGTGTCTCTCCTCTCAATGTGCATGTGTAACAAGGAGAAAGCATAACCTTCTATCAAGCATATACACCTTCACTGGGATGGTTGGTTTAATTTGCATGCCAGTACCTCAAATGCTCTTCCAGTTCACATCTGTTTCTTAGCATTGCTGGTGTCAGCTCTCTGAGAGCAAAATGAAAGGCCTGGCTATGTTTGCGAGTCAGCTGAGTTCTTGTCAAGAATCCATTTGAGACAATGTCACTTTTTGCTTTGGCTGGTCAGAAGTTGTTCCCCTTATCAAGCATTTATCAGATTGGGCAACTGGCAGTCACATTTCTATTTCCAGTTTTTGTTGCTCTATTCCCTATTTTATTGTACCATGGTACTTGAAGAAATACGATAACAGGGAAGAGATTTCTGTAAGATAGATGTTTCTTGTCCCTCTGTCGTCTTCCCTAGACACTCAGTCAAACCAAACCAAACTCTCACTCTATGCAGCAGGTTGTAAAGGTAACTCACTTCATTGAATTGGGAGTCAGGGAGAAGCCAGCAGAGAGTGCTGGAGACTCGTGGTGTCTTCGCAGCACAATAGCATGGTAAACCTGATGAACCAGAGTGGTATGGTGGCAGTTCAAATGGCATAAATGACAGTAGCACTAGATTACTCACAGGAGCACTGTGTGCAAATAAATTAAAATTTGGCCCAGGGTGTGGAGTGTCTTTCCTCGGTCATTATTAGGTCTGATATTTTGCAAAGGCAGGAGGCTTCACCCATCAGCAACTAACAGGATGAATGTAAAACACACAGGCTTTCCCCATCTCTCACAAATTTAATTAAAAGCAGGGGCTTGTTAGTGGGGAACAAAATTACACTTAGCACCATATTTTCAGATACACCACACCCATAACACCTTAGTTATCTTGTATGTCAGACATCTGGTCACCTAAGTTGTGTACCCAAGTAAGTTAGGAGGGCTAGGGTTGGGTTTTTTGTTTTGTTTTTCGGCAGGTGGCGCACATTTGAAAATTTGGTCCTTAAAGTCAGTTGAGCGCTCAGGTGTCTGCCATTTTTGAGTGTGTCTTGCATTTGGGATTTTTCTTTTTTTGATATGCCCTGTACCTTGTTTTGATAACTGTTCCTCTTATTAAATGGAAATATTTTAATTAACTTTGTCACTCTCTCTCTAACTCAGCATATCTCTGTGTATCCATGGTCTAATGAAGAGTGTAGCTGTAAAATAAAGAACTACTTTAGCATTTTTCAGTTAGACATGTTACCTGTAATTTGGGGAGGTGGGTGGGGAAGGTATTTTCTGTTAAATGGTTATCATGGATTGGAGACTGACACAGTTACCACTTTTATTCCCAGACTCTTGAAATGCCTGAAGACTTTTGGCGAAGTGCACTGAGCCAAGGTGACAGACTTTATATTTAAAGAATCAAACCTTAAATTAAAATGGAATTGGAGAATTAGCAACGCACAACTGCCCTCTCTCTTCTCTCTCTCTCTCTCTTTCTCTCTCTCTCTCTCCAATGTTAGATGCAGTAGGCAGCAGTTAGGAAATAAAGCTGCCTGTCTTCTCCCCTTCTTTCCAACACCACTAGAGTGCGACAGTCTAGTCTCTCCTAGGATACAACAACCATGAGAACAAGTGTAGAATATAAAAAACAAACTGCAGCAAGCCATGAAGCAGAAGGAGACCCTTCCATGATTGCACTGGTCACTTCGAACGGAGAGAGAAATTGGAAGATTTTTTTAGGACTAAAAAGAAAAGAATATCTATTTAGAATTAATTTATAGCTGTATGTATGTTGTACTTTTAAACTATGCAGGGATTGGATTAAATTATTTAGTTTTCTGCCCAATTTAGTAAACTGTAAAGTGTGAATTCTAACCTGTTTTGGGGGGCTATCCAGCCCTGCAGAACTATCCAATTTCAGGTTGTCATTTGATGACACTTTACATTTATTTTATTTTTTTTTATGTTGTTGAGAAAAATATAGACTGAGTTTTTTTTATAAAAGAATCTCAAAATCTGTAGAAAGAAGATTTCTTAAAATTGACCAGACTTCTGATTTGTTTTCGCTATATTAATTTAATTGGTGGCAGTCAACTGAGTGCTGGATTCTTGTACAGCAAGGAGAGGATTATCGTAAATGATCTTAGCTCATCAGTGTTCAGTTTGGTTTGTGTGTGTGTGTGTAACTTTTTTTTCCAGAGTCTGCTTTATTTCTGCCTTGTAATCAGTGTGCAGCATTAGTTCTGTAAACAGGGCCTGCCACGAGCTATATCCTTTTGTTCTTCTTGTTCCTAAACTCAGAGTTCCTCATCCAGCAGATTGCTAACTGTATTATGGCCATAACACTTGCACATAACCTTGCCATAACACTTCCGATGTTTCAATGTGTATTGACATCCCAAAAAAACAGAGTCTTTGATTCTTGTTTAAGAAGTTTTGGTGGGGAGATCAGAAAGGGGGATGATTAATTTTCAGTTGCTTAATTGGGCTTTGACGCATGTGACTCTAGATCACACTACATTTTACCCATTTTACAGGAATGGTTTTTCCCATCATTCATTTTAGAAGAAGAAATTATGCTGCTAAAAGCCTTGGGTTTACTTGCTTGAGCAAGCAGGACCTGGATTAGAGCAACAGGATAGCACTCAAGGTTATTCTAAATCCAGTGTATCTCTTTGACACATGAAGTGAGAGAGGTAAAAGTTGAATGAGCTAAGTTACCATTAATGGCATAAACTGGATTCTTTTCTAACCTGATGTTAATTTTTGCCTAAAGACATTTCCTATAAGAACAGTTTTCAGAGTTCCCTTATGGTGGAATTTATCAAAATAGCAATGGCTGCCAAGTAAGGTGGTAAAGGGCTGGGAGAAAAGTGAAAGGCCAGATGGGTTTATTTCTATTTGTTGTTTGAAATTGACCAGCTCTGTTTTTTAACTGGATATTTATGTAGCAAAATGGTTCTGAGCCCTCCTGTTCATTGCAAGCCTTACTATCCACGACTGTGATGTATCTGATCTGATTTCAAGTTTTAAAAGATATCCCCCAGGTTTTTGGAGGGGGTATAGTGGAAATAAAATATTTTGGAATAAATGTGTTTACAGAGGCACAAGAGCTACCCAGCATTAAGAGATGTTGGAGGGGAAATGTGAGAGACAACTCATGTTTGCAAAAGGTGCTGACATCTTGCAAAATGGCACGCCTGCTCCAGTGCCCATCCAACCAAATCTTTTGATTTCTCAAGTAGATATCCATGGATGGTAAGCGCTATGTGCAATAAAGCATAGATCCTAAAGGATACTCACAGAATCTGTATTTCTTGATTTAGAATTAATTATACAATTGTACATCTATGAATAAATGTTTATTATGTGAGAGACTCTGACTGTGTTTGTGCCACTCAGGGTCTGCTGTGTTGTGTGCTGACAGAAGTAATTAGTGGGGAAACAAGTCAGAGATGAGAACAGTTACAGTTTCTGACATGTCACCTGTGAGGCTGAGGAATGCACCATAACGATGAATTATGCTGAGTTGATGCAAGACATTTTTTCTGCTGACCACACTGCTGCCTTCCAAGGTTGGAAAAGTCCAATTGTCAGTGGCAATGGAGATTAAGCATTCTGCAGGCACAAATAGCATGAGCTGGAGAGCTTTCTAGTATTGTGTGTGGAAAGCTACTGTATACTAAAAATTAGAATTTAAATCATCCAATCTATCTAGTTTGTGGGGAATTGTACTGTAAATTTGAATATGCCGTTTTCCATACAAAGTCCAGTTCTGCCATTAGCAATTTCATCCTTCTTCAATGGTTTTCTGTTTGTGATAAATGTGTTTTTAAAAAACAAAAAACCCCACCATGTAGATTCCCCAAAAGGAGCCAGGAATTTGTGAATATTAAGTCAAGCTGTAATACTTAAAGATCAGGATTGAGATTTTTCAAAACTGACTCTGGGATTTAGATACAACTGCCATTAACTTCAAAGGGAATTGGCTGTTCAGATTCCATAGTTGGCTTTGAAAATCTCAACCCAGAGCTCCTATAAGTAGCAGAGGGAAATGTATGACCTTTGGTAGAGAAGGGACCATTGTAGTTCTGGGTTATAACTTGTTTCAACACTTCTGAGCCACCCATTACAGTATCTTGCTGCTGAATGACTAGTTAGTTTGCAGGAGAAGAAACTCCCTCAGTAAGATACTGCTCTTTTGCCTTGGGCTACAGCATTTTACTAGTGCTATTATATTCAATAACAGTGAGCATTTTAAAGAACAAATATTTAATTCCCAGCAGTTCAGCATTCATGAACAACCTGACAACAAATCAGTACCACTATATGATAGTTGAAAACTAATTCATTAAGGAAAAAATCATTAGATTCACACTTTCAAGGAGCAGTTCTAATACCTTGCCCTGACCTCTTGCAACAGAATGACACCTCTGATGTTTCAGAGTAGCAGCCGTGTTAGTCTGTATTCGCAAAAAGAAAAGGAGTACTTGTGGCACCTTAGAGACTAACAAATTTATTAGAGCATAAGCTTTTGTGAGCTACAGCTCACTTCATCGGATGCATTTCGATGGATGCATCCAATGAAAACAGCTGTAGCTCACGAAAGCTTATGCTCTAATAAATTTGTTAGTCTCTAAGGTGCCACAAGTACTCCTTTTCTTTTTACCTCTGATGTTGTTTGTTTCAAACATTACAGCTAAGCCCAAGGAATCAAAATCCATCCTAGCATAACTCCATTAACTTCACCGGAGTTACACCGGGAACAATTTGATCCATGGTTAAGCAATAAGCTGAATTTGGTTATATGGAACTGTAGTGCTGGACACTGCATCACTTGCACAACCATAAGAGAGTTCCCATTCTACAAAAGATGGGATTTACTCCCTTTCTGTTTGTACAAGAAGAAAAAACTGCCCCTCTTCTCTTAAAAAGTTGTTCGCCTGTTTAAAGCCTTTAGGATCTACATAGGAAAATTGAAATTGCAGGTTACTGACATGCTGTTCACTGACATACCAACACAGTGTTCCCAACTAATCAGAACATAATCAATGGAGTGATTTAAAAATAATGAATAGTATCCTGTAAAATGTTTGCATTTGTGCAGACATATTGATGCTCATAGGCCTGACCAAGCTTCCCCTGAAATCAATAAGTGTCTGTCTATTGACTTCAGAGGGAGTTGGATCAGACCCTAACTCATTTGTAATACTAATAATAATACCTAGCTCTTATATAGCAAAGCTCTTTACAAAGGAAATAAAAAGATATCATCAGGCTGCAGCCACTGCAGGGTGACATGACCACATGCACCTGAATAAAACTCAATCCATCTATTAGGATGATGGATAAACATGCAGATAGTGGTAAGATGTACACACAGGCACAGGTTGCATTTGGCTTTTGATGTAAAGCAATCCAGTCCACACACATTGGAACAAATTGGGCTGGATGGGATTGTGATGAGAGAGTTTAATCTTTATTTCCACAGACCAAGTTGTAGCTGTCATTCAAAGACCATTCTTTCACCACTTTTAAAATCTGCAAAGAAAGGTTGCTTTGTTACTTTCTTCTTTAGCTCCAAAACTGACTATTTGTATGAGGCATCTCACCAAGCTTTCTGTTCTAGTTAGGTTTTTAGAGTACTCCCATCACCATGGTATCTGAGCTGGCCTTTAGTACGGGATTATAAATAGCACACTAGTACACGCACCTTTCTTATATGAAGACTAAAGGAAAAAGTAGACTGACCAAAGCACATTAAAGGTCAAAAGGGACACTGAGAGCATGGGGGTGGGAGGTGACATTGGTAGTCAGAAGAGTGACTAAGCAATGTTAATGCACATTCTCCCTTTTAATCTTGTCTTTTTCTGTTTAGCAAACTAATTTTTCTTCTATCGTTTAAATGCAGTTGAACTTTACTGTGTCTATTTTGTTAAATTCAAAAGTACCTAATCTCTCTTGTCTGTGTCATATCTTTAATACAGGTCTGGGAGTAGTACTTATTACTGAACTCCTGTGGCTGAAGCACAACCATTGCTCTTTGTAGACACTACAAAAGTAATGGGCTCTGTTTAATTTCCAGGTGATGAGTTTATAGATTTTTAAAATGTCTCTTAGGATTTCTCTCTCTCAGCATGTACTTGAAAAGAAACTTTGAACAAGTATTAAAGACTTTTGTACATGACATTGCCAAAGGCTGGCAAATATTGAGCGTCTTGTGTCTGAACTGTACCAACTAGAGATGGAAGACCTAGCATGTCATTCAGGTCATCGCCCTGCTAATGCAGTTTGTTCCCATGATGTATGCTCAAGTGCTATGTTCAGTCCAGCTTTAAAAGACTTAAACTAACACTAACTTCCCTGAGGAGACTATTCCACGGCATAAAGCTCAACATATGTCTGTTGTTGCCAAAGTTCATTCTAGAACTCCTAATCCTTGTTTGTTTACTTATTTAGTTATTATTTGTATTACAAGGGTGCCTTGTTCTGCCCTGAACTATTCCTCTCTCTCCATGGTGTTGATACACTTGTAGAAAGTTAGTGTTAGGAGCTGAGTTAAATTTTGTTGTGGGTTGAGTGAAAACCTCATTGAAACTGATGTGTGAATGCACCTTTCTCTCAAGATAGTTGTGAGACAGTTAAGGGACCACTCCTAAAACAAGCCCTACCAGCGCCAGCCCAAGAGACAGGCAGAGGCAAGAAGCAAGAAAACCAAGCAGTAACCAGTGACCACAATGTAGTCCGGGAAAAAAAGCTAGTGAGAAATCTGGCTAAAGAGGTTTGGGGCTATAAACTAAGAAAATGCTCCTTTTGTTGTTGGTTTTTCCTCCTGTGTTCGGAGAAGCAGGACTTTGTACATTCCTTGTAAATAAACAAGATTTCATCAAAATATCAGACTCCATCAATTTCTACTTCAAACTGGAATATCCCCAGAAGGCAGAACCCTGAATTGTGACTAGCTACTCAGGTCAAAAAAAGGCAACTTTATCATCTCTCCACCATATAGCTAAGATCTACATATTCAGTTATTTTAATTAATAATCCAGTCCATTTCCCACACACACACACACACGGTTCTCTGAATGCTTTCCTACTTATTAACATCTTTCTGTCTTACACTGTAGTATTCTATATGCAGTGTCAGTACAGCCCTGATCTGTGAGGCCTTAATGTGTACTGCCCAAAATTACATTGCCTTATTTTGCCACCATATTATGCTGCAAAATAACCTGCTTTGTTATCTGATTTACTTTCCGCTTTACTATTTTCCAGGTGTCACCCTTCTATTGTGTATTGTCTTCAATAATTATTACACTGATGTGTGTTTGCATTTTTCTAGGCTGACTCTCTCTATTTTTGCCTGTATATCTAATCCCTCCAGTTGTTTCTCTGTACTCTTGGTGTTAATCACCCCTCCCAATTTAGTGTTCTTTGAGAACTTCATGTGCTGTTTGTTTATCCTATCTTTCAAAACATTAACAAAGATATAAATGCAAGTGCTGCAAGGCTGGGAGGAATGTATATTTCCTGGTATGCCTAAGGCCTGGTGCCAGTGCTGTAGTTAGCTACAGTGAATGGTGGTTGAAAAACAGGAGAAAGCTACAGAATATAAAAAAGGGGGCTTGAGATTTGCCTTTTGTTAAATTGACCAAAAGATGTAGAGGAAACTAACAATTTTGAAAGCTGCCTCCTTTCATGCAATCAATTCCCTGGCTGCATTTCCTGTTCCCAGGATGGCAAAATGACAGCTCTGTCTTAAAAATTATATTTGACACTTTTTCAAGGTATGGTCAGTGATTTATTACATTCCTTGTAATGTGATGCAGAGATAAGAGTACTCAACAGTTTTCCTTTAAAGCTGCCTCTAAAGTCTAAACCATGGGTAATCAATTGGTTTTTGTCAACGTCTAAATTTCTCAGTCAAGGTCCGGACCCTGGAGAAAATAATACAATAATGATACATAAATAAAAAGATTTTTCAGTCCCTTCAAAAGCGTGTGGCAGTCTGGATTTGACTCATGGTCTGCCTATTGATTACACCGGCTCTAAAGGCTGCTGATTGGGTGTATTAACATCCTGAGTTCTGTGCCTGATGAGTGTTAACACGCATTTTTGTAGTTTACTTCATTTTATATTTCAAATGAAAAGTTTTATGCAATGTTAACACCTAACTAAAGTGTGTGCATGCATGCACACGTGCAGAAACTAATTTTAATCTGTCCTCTCTGCAGTATAGTGGGGGGATGAATAAATGGCAGTAATCTAGTGACTTGCATTATTACTTAACGCACTACAATGTGTGAGACCCAGGTCAAGGAAGGCATTCGCCCTGTGAATTGTGTCTGATTGGACCTGGAAGGGTGGAGAAGCAGAGGCTCTTGACCTGCCTTTGTTATGAGGGGAAATTAGTTAGCTGTGAATAAGACGCACTTCCTCCTGGTGGTGTGAGCTTGCTGTAAACTGTAGCAAAGAGACAGCAGAAGGAGTAGTGGGAGGCGAGGAACTGGGGATTGCTGGGATTAAGGGTTCAGTGAAATGATCCAAACCTGGCTCAAGAGTCTTCCTATTTTCCATGCCTTTTTATGGATCTCATTGCTGAACTTCTTGCCTCCCACCAATTAGAAGCCCTGCAAGCTCATTAAGGCTTGTCATATGCTGATTTGATATGATCCATGCCCAAGGCAGATAACACTAAAATGCACACCCAACAAAAAGACTTCTGGCCATTCTCCTGTCACTAGTAGTAATGAATAATAAAAAAAAATAATCAGCAGAAGAAATTTAGTTATAGAATAAACAACTCAAATTAGTTCCATAAGATGGCTCAGTCTTTGTGTAATTCTATTGACTACAATGGCATTAAGCTTTCTTACCTGGGGCTGAATGTGCCCTGTGAATGTGTCTGAATCAGTCTATTTCTTCCCTATGAGGCCTGGTATAACTTCCAGGAGCAGTCAGTTTATTGCAGGGCTTTTCTTGAGCTTCTATAGCCAGACAATGGTGCTATGGTATCTTTTCCCACCCCCTTTTTCCTATGATGGGGTCCGTAATGTGCCCTAGATGCCTTGACAGAATGTGAAATCACTTTGTTTGCCCTTTGTTTTTTATTTGTTTGAGGGCTTAATCCACTGATAACCTTATCTGGCTCACCTGAAGTCAGGTTTGTGTGTTCAGGGCTTTTTGTTTGAATATGAAAGTCTGTGGCCTTTTTCCCACCCCTTTTCTTTGTCCATAAGGGATGCCCTCATTTGACCTGTCTCATGCTTTGTCTTAGGTTTCCCTGAGACAAGAATTCTGCTCAGTTACATTGGGAATCATAGAATCATAGAATATTAGGGTTGGAAGAGACCTAAGGAGGTCATCTAGTCCAATCTCCTGCTCAAAGCAGGACCAACACCAACTAAATCATCCCAGCCAAGGCATTGTCAATCCGGGCCTTAAAAGTCTCTCAGGATGGAGATTACACCACCTCCCTAGGTAAACCATTCCAGTGCTTCACCACCCTCCTAGTGAAATAGTATTTCCTAAATCAATGGTAACAACAAGGAGTCCGGTGGCACCTTAAAGACTAACAGATTTATTTAGGCATAAGCTTTTGTGGGTGAAAACCCCACTTCTTCAGATGCATGTTAAATCAATGGTGTTACTCTAGGCTTAGAGGGGTGTGGGTGAGAGCAAGAATGGTCTAATGGTTAGGGCATCAGCCTAGGACTTTGGAGACAGGGGTTCAGTTCCTTGCTCTCTGCAGGCCTCAGGAGTGACCTCAGGCAGTTCACTTCATCTCTCTGCTGTGGATCCCCACAAGAAAAATAGCACTTCCCTGCCTCACAGGGGTGTTGTGAGGACAAATATGTTAGATGGGTGGGACAGTCAGGTACTACAGTAATGGGGCCATACATACACATTTGCCTGCTGCCTTCTCTGGCATTACTTTTTCTCTTCAGTGCTCCTACCCATCTGAACAACTGTTTAACCATCCGTTGGACCACTGTTCTTGGATGGCCTTATAGAACTCTAGCTCTATGATTAATAGACTTCAGGGGGTCATGGATCTATGCTGAACTTCTTTCACAGCACTGTCACCTGGCACGGCGGTGGCAGATACATCCCAAGGTTTTTCCAACAGTTACTATTCTTCCAACTGTTGTCCAACTTTTTGTTCACATGGCATAGATAGTTTTCTTGCTGGTTCAGTGGTCCACTGTAGCATTTGGCCTATATTGGGTACTGTCTCACTGATCAGCTATTGTAGCTAGGAAGCTTCAGTAGTGCAATTCAGCCCTGAAGACACTAGTGTTACCAATCCCAAATGTCCAAAAGTTGAGTCAAGCCACCAAAATCATGAGACTTTTTAAAAAATGAAAAAAAAAATCAGTGTCTTGTAGGTCCTTTATCTTTGCCTTTGGTTACACTCCAATCCCATTTTAAGTTCTTCTACGAACCAATGAAGAAAATTCCTCTTTTTTTAAATGAAAGCTGACATTCTCATGAAATATCATGCCTCCAGGAACTAAGGCTTTTAACAAAACACCCACTATCATAAGACTCTCAGTCAAATCAGGAGAGTTGGTTATATTGAAGTACATGCAATGAGCCTGGATCTTCAGACTTCCTCGGTGATGTAGGCTTCAGGTTTTATTCGCTCAGCTCCTTCCAGTGGCAAAGTACCTGCAGTTAACTTGTTCCTCTGTGTAGCAAAAGCAGATAAGGAACCTTAAGGACTAGCCCCTGTGGTAGCCTGAGGTAAAATTGATAGGCCCCAATGCTCATGATAATAGTGTTTCTTATGGTTCAGTATAACCCTGTTCAAGTAGCAAGACATTCAGGAGTTCATAGCTCCCAGGCATCAATGGGAAGAGAAGGCTGCTGGGAAGGGGGAAGCAGGATATAAATAAGCATCCTTCCATCATGAAAAGGAGAGATTAGTGACTGCTGGTGGGCCTCGTTGGAGTGGAAGTGAGCAGGGACTAAGAATAAGTGTGGAGAACGGCCTAGGAGGGAAACTGATAGAAGGCAGGAGACTAGAGATGTGAGAGCAATGTGGGGGAAGGGAAGCAGTGATGGTTTTTATTTGGAGTATATAGCTGCTTCATAGTCTAGAGCCCCAGGTTTTGAACTTATGGTAGAGGAAGAACAAGGCTGTCTCCTGTAACTCGGAATGGGCTGGTGATATCTCTGACAGCAAGAAGGACTTTGTGGTGTGAACCCATGCAAGCAAAGGGAAAAGATCATGCTGGCCCTAGAGATGGGATTGTGGTCTAGGTAAGGTAAATAACTTTAGACCCTTGCAACCAAGCCAAGAAGATCGTATGGATCTGAGACAGAATTGGGGCTGGGGAAGGTAAAGGACTGTCTTCCTGTTTTATGTGGACTCTTTAGTCTGGCAGGAGGTCTAATTTATACATAGCAAGAGGGCAAACTACCCCATGGAGACAGGAGAAAGTGAGGCAGTGGTCACATCTGACAGTGAGAGGTAAGTCATTTGCCTATGACAGACCTATAAATATGCTTGGTGCTCTATGAACATATGAGATTATAGGTACCTAGTCAAGAGAGCTTAAAACATATGTGCACAAATAAGAAGGGTTAGCGCCTTTTAAAATGAATAGAGCACACTTACAAGTGCCATATCTTACTGCTTCTTTACCCTTGCCTGTTCCTGTTTCATGTTAACTCTTGCCTACAAGTGTGCCTGGAAACCATAGAAGTGTATTGTTCTGGAATAGTAGAAGAAAAAATCCAGAGATGCTCAAAGAGTGGCATTTCAAGAATGACCCTCCAGGCTAGACCTAAGAACCCTTAAAAAAACTGCATTTGGATCATTTGAAGCTAGGTTTGTCTACTTACTCTTCTTGTGGGCTCGCTTTTGTTTGTCTTCTAAACAATTAAGAAGTTCAATCCAAATATGACCTATGGTAAAACTGATATAGTTTTGTGGGGAGTGGACTCTGGAGTCTAAATGTGTATGTGGAAGAGGACTAGGCGTGCGTGCTTGCTTTTGCTAAGCAAACTTCAATACTCCGTGTTCATGAATGACCTATGATTATTATTCCTTATTTGTATAGTGCCAGCAATGAGCTAGGCACTTCAGACATGTATACAAGACAAAATTCCTGCTCCAAACAACTTATTTGCCTGCTGAGGTTGTAGCAGATAAGGGATGGGAGAAGAACCAAAAAAATGAAAAAAGATAGAGCAGGGAAGGTGACCAACCGTGTGAGTTCTACAATCTCCATGTTCTACAGTGTAACTTGTTGACTCTTCAATCTGTGCAGAGCAAACTAAGAAGTTTTAGGCCTTTCAAAGGTAGTGGATTTGGGGAAGGGACTTGGAGGGGTGCTTGGCAGGGTGGGTAAGGAAGGGACTTCCAGGCCTGAGGGCTGCATGGGAGACCACACAGGCACAACTAGGGGAAGGACACAAAGGAATCAGTGATGTCCACACTACACCCCTTCACTGAGGTGACGTAAAACATATTCACTCAGGAGCAGGGAGGGCAGCTTAACAAACTGTGTTCAGAGCTCTGCTGATGAATGCAATCCCATCGGTGATGAGTAGGAAGGAGACCAGTCAAAGCCACGATGCATCATGTTTCCTAAAAGGTGTAGATGGCCCTGAGACAGCTAAAAAGCTGGTGCTTCCGGTCACAGCTAACACTGTCACTCACTCTGTCTGAGGCTGGTCAAAGTTCTCTCTTGGAGTGAAACCTGCCACTCCTCACACATTTGCAAGAGATGCTCTCATTTTGGATACCTTTTAAATCAATTAAAGAATTTCCCCTTCTATCAATTAGGGTGACCATATGTCCCATTTTGGCCAGGACAGTCCCTGTTTTAAGCCCTATCACAACTGTCCCAACTTTTAAGGCAAAAGTGGGCATTTGTCCCATTTGCTCTTGCCAATTTGATCAGTTGGCAACAGCAAATGGGACAAATGACCAAGGGGAGTGGTGATGCCAGCCCCGCACAGCAGGGGAGGCAGGGCTCTGGCGGAGGGCAGGCAGGGCTCAAGAGAACAGCGACATCAGTTCCACCCGGGGGAGGAGGGGGCAGGGCTCGGGTGAGCAGCTTGGGACAGCCCCATGTAGGGGGTGAGGAGGGAGGCTCAGACAAGCGGCTCAGGGCCGCCGCCTTGGGGTAGCCCCACATGGTGTCCCGTTTTCCTTTTGGGGAAATATGGCCACCCTAGCTATCATGGAAGATTTGGCTATGTGGTTCAATGCAATATTTTAAAATTTCCCTCATTAAAATGGCCCTAGCTTAAAAGCCTTGTCTGAGAAATTCCAAATCATCTCTAGTTAAAACAAAACAATAAAACAAAATTGTTTTAACAAATACCGTGATCAAGCTGGCAATATTAGAAATGTTTTCAACAGCGTTCTTCTCATCATTTACTGATGAACAATCTACTGCCGAGGGAAATTGATTTCTCTCTTGCCTGTACTTAATAGCTTGCTGCTATGCTCTACTATAATTACAATTTACCATCTGAGGAATGGGTAGACAGTGTATACTGAGGCACTATTTAAAAGCTCAGTTCCAGCAATTGTTTATCCTTTTAAATGAATACAATTCTAACAGACAATTTGTTTGCTATACCTATACATTGGTTTGCTGTTACATCTCCTTTGCAGGAGACTATTAAAACAGTCATGATAGTGTAGTCTGAGATCAAATCTGAGACAGTCTTTGGAAAACTGCCTTTCCAATGCAATGACATCCGTTTCATCCGCACCTGGACTTCATCCTTCTGCATTTCTTTTTTTTCACTGACTACCCCGTTGCTATTAGTTTATATTTCACCAATAAACCCCTGATTCTTAAAAAAAAAAAAAAAAAAAAATTGGGGCCTGATTTTGGTCCTTGTTGAAGCTCTTTTACACTGTTCTAGTGGAAAGGAGCTGGAGTGGTCCCAGGGGAATACCCTATCACTTCTCTGCTCCAGATTAGGGGTATGCTCAGAAAGTGGCTGGAGTGTTCTATGCTTAGCAATTCTGGGCTGCAGGCTAGGTAAAGCTGCTGGCAGCTGCAGCAGACCCAGGTTACAGTGGGGGGATGCCACAACCCCTGGATCAGCCCAAAGCCCAAGAAAGGCAAAGGGGTCATAAAACCTCCTTTGTCCTCTGATCCTGTCCCTCCTCTTGAAAGATGCAGCACAGACTCAGCCCTACAGCCTTCTGCTCTCTGTTGTACATCTATACTTAGGGTTTGTCTACACTTGAAATGCTACAGCTGCACTGCTATCATGCTTCAAGTGTAGACATGCTGCGTAGGTAATCCCCTTCTCGCAGATGCAGTAGCTAGGTCAAGGGCAGAATTCTTCTGGCAACCTAGCACTGTCTACAGAGGGACTAAGGGAATGGCTACACTTGCAGTTGTAGAGCGCTTTGGGTTAAACCAGCCTTCGTACAGCGCAGTAGGGAAAGTGCTGCAATCTGTCCACGCTGACAACTGACAGCGCAGTGGTGTGGCCACATTTGCGGCACTTGCAGCTGCATTGGGAGCGGTCCATTATGGGCAGCTATCCCAGCGTTCAAGTGGCTGCAACATACTTTTCAAATGGGGAGTAGGTGGGGTGGAGTGTGTTGTGTGTATGTGGGGGGGAGAGAGAGTGGGGTTTCTGGGATGCTGAGAGTGTGTCAGGTGCCATCTTGTAAGTTCAGACACCCCCACCCCCCTCTCACTCACTCAAAGCAAACAGTAACTGTTTGTTTTTTCTCGGACCAGATAAGCAGCTGGCTGTCTGAAACGGAGCTTTGAAAGGGCACTTCTGCATTCCTGCCGATTTTACAACAATGAGAAGAGAGGCCACTTGACTGAAGGGGATTATGGGACGCTTCGGGGGTCAATCAGAGCGCTGTAACCTAACTCCTCGTTCACACTGATGCATCTCACCCAATACGCAGCAAACCGTATCCCTCTCGGGAAGGTGGAGTACCAGCAGTGCTCTAGCCGGGGGGTCAGAGCGCTCTACATGCCTTGCCAGTGTGGACGGGGAGTGAGGTAGAGCGCTCTGGGCAGCTTTATTGCGGTATAACATACAAGTGAAGCCAAGCCCTTAGACCAGCTCAACTCCGCTGCTCAGCAGTGTGGATTTTTCACACCCTGAGTGATTTAGTTAAGCCGACTACTAATTACTAAACTTCTAACTTTCTAGTATAGACCAGGCCCCTGTCTGCGTGTGAGACCCAGCCAAGCTGCACACAAAGAGCTAGCACGTGCAGCCCTTACTCATGTTGCTGGACATCTGTTCACATGAGAAGTCCCCCAGGGACTACTCACATAAGGGATGCACCATCTAGCCCAGAGTGAGGGTTGGTCTAAACCAGGGGTCAACAATCTATGGACGCATGCCAAAGGCGGCATGCGAGCTGATTGTCAGTGGCACTCTGCTGCCGGCCTGGGGTTCCAGCTGGACGGAACCCCAGGCCAGCAGAGGGCTGAGCCGCTCAGTCTGCTGCCGGTCTGGGGTCCCAGCCGCTGGCCCGGGGCTCTGATCCTGGCCTTGGCCTGGCACTCTGCAGCTGCTCCCAGCTGTGGCCCACTGGCCCCAGCCTGGGGCAGTGAGGGGTACAGACAGAGGCAAGAGAGGGCTCAGCACCCCCACCTTAAAAATTGTTCCAGGCCACAGGGCTATTTTAAGTCCTGGTTTGCTGCTTATATCAGACCACATGGAACAGCGTATTGTGTTTGACCTTGTGCATGCCCTCTGTCACCATTTTTTTTTCCACTGTGAGTTGAGGGGTACATTTGACAAAATGTCAGCTCCTAAGAAAGCAAAGTTAGATGTCCATTCATTTCAACCTTCTTGGACAGACACATTTGGATTTATTCAAAAGAAGAACCATGCTGTTTGTGCTCTCTGTTGTGAAAGTGTTGTTTGTCACACATCAAGCGTTCGATGACATTTTGAAATGAAGCACGAGAAAATCTTTCTTGATGAAGCAGACAAGACTGAATCAATCAAAAAGGCAGGAGCAGGATATGAGAAGCAAAGCAGTGTTTTTAAATGCTTAAGTGTAAGTAAAAATCAAGCTACAGAAGGAAGTTACAAGATTGTACAGTGCATTGCAAAAAACGAAAAGCCGTTTACAGATGGGGAATATATAAAAGAAGTTTTTCTCAGCAGTTCGGAGGTTTTGTTCAATGATTTGCCAAATAAAGATACAATCATATCTAGAATAAAAGAACTGCCTGTCTCTGCCAGAACAGCTGAGAGACGCATAAGCAAAATGGCAGAAAACATTAACGAAAAGCAGACGACTGCATTAAAAGACACAGCAGTGTTTAGCATTGCAGTTGATGAGAGCATGGATATAACAACGTTCCACATTTGGCAGTTGTTGCAAGATATTGTGCTTCCGATGAAATCCAAGAGGAACTTTGTTGCCTAAAACCCCTGCATGGCACAACAAAGGGGGAAGATATAGTGGAAAGTTTTGTAAACCATTTTGAAGAATGAGGAGTTGACATCAGAAAAATATTTTGTGTGACAACAGATGGTGCTCCTGCATCTTGGAAAACAGAAGAGATTTGTAAAGTTACTTGAAAATCAGATTGGCTGCCCGACAGTCAAATTTCACTGTATCATCCATCAAGAAAACCTGTGTGCTAAAATTTCTAATTCAGAGCTTAATAATGTGATGGATACAGTGGCGCGAATTGTGAATTTCCTTGTTTCTCCATCTGCTTTGACTCACAGATAGTTTCAAGCACTGCTAGAAGAGATGGACAGTGCTTATAATGACATCCCACTTCACAGCAACCTTCGGTGGCTAAGTCATGGTAAGGTTTTGGTGCACTTTGTAAACTGTTTTGATGCAATCAAGGCCTTTTTGTCAGAAAAAGGACAAAACTACCCTGAACAGGATGATGACAAATGGCTGTGTAAGCTCATGTTTCTAACTGACATCATCGCTCACCTAAACAAACTCAACCTTTGTCTCCAGGGTACAGGGCAAACGGTTCTGGATCTTTATAAAGTCTGGAAGACATTTGTTGTAAAAGTAGCAGTTTTTTCTCAGATAGTCGAACTTCTACTTTCCACTACCTCCAACACATAAAAGAGCTATGGACACGTTGCACTGTCAGTGTTGATGAGATTGGAATGTACATGCAAAAACTGGAATCAGAATTTTCTGACATATTTCAAGATTTCCAGTGATTTTGCCCAATGCTTTTTTTTCTAATTAAACCTGAAAATGTCAACGAAAGCAACTTGGATGTGTCTGTATTTCAGTGGATGGGTGTTGAAGATTTTGAAATGCAGCTCATTCAGTTAAAAAGCTCAGAATTGTGGGCATCAAGGTTTGTAGATCTGCGGAGTGCACTTGAAGCTACAGAGAGAGATCATGGCGCCTCTATTCTGACCTTCTGGACGTCCCTGCCAGTGAAATTTAACTGTTTGAAAAAAATTGCATTTGCAATGCTTTCAGCATTTGGATCCACATACCTGTGTGAACAGGTATTTTCACACATGAAATCTGTCCTCTGTCCCTCTTGGAGCCGGTTAACAACTGATCACTCAGAAGCCTGTGTGCAGCTTAAAGTATCCAAAAACGTGCCAGACGTTGGAAAACTCAGCAAGGAAAAGCAAGGGCAAGGATCACACTAAACTGATAAGATCTGCATTTTAATTTAATTTTAAATGAAGCTTCTTAAACATTTTAAAACCCTTATTAACTTTACATACAACAATAGTTTAGTTATATAATACCAGACTTATAGAGAGAGACCTTCTAAAAACTTGGCACACCACTTCTGAAAGGTTTCAGAGTAGCAGCCGTGTTAGTCTGTATTCGCAAAAAGAAAAGGAGTACTTGTGGCACCTTAGAGACTAACAAATTTATTAGAGCATAAGCTTTCGTGAGCTACAGCTCACTTCATCGGATGCATTTACATGCATCCGATGAAGTGAGCTGTAGCTCACGAAAGCTTATGCTCTAATAAATTTGTTAGTCTCTAAGGTGCCACAAGTACTCCTTTTCTTTTCACTTCTGAAAGGTTGCCGACCCCTGGTCTAAAGACATCAGTGTACTGCTTTAATGATCCCAGTGTAGGTATACTGGTACATTCCTACTGTGGGCAGTTTTATATTGGTATAAGGGTGCTTCTACTGTTATAGCTTATTCCTGTATGGGAAAGGAACAAAATATGTTGGAATAAGGCATCTTTTATACCAATATAACTGCATCTACACAAGGTATTTTACTGGCATAATTCATTTGGAAGGGGGGGAGGGAAGTGTCTTTTTTCTTTTCCTTTCTTGTCTTTATTTTTTTAAATGGAAATAATTACACTGGTACTAAATCTGGGTGTAGACCAGGCCTCAGGCAAGGGAATGAAAGACTGATTGAAGCACTGAGCAGGTGTAAACCCTGCTCCCGCTAGGACCCTGTGCGAGGAATCGAGCTGCCTTTTGCCTTTCCCACTGTAGATGCAGAATGTGCTGACTCTGATTTTTGCCAGCTGCTGCAGAGCTCTTAGTTCTGTTCTGGGCTTTGTCATTCTTTACTTCCTACCGCCCCTCACCCACTCCAAGCCTTTCTGTATGAGACAGGAGCCAAGTGTCCTCTCAGAAATCCTGTGGTCATCTTCATCAAACCCCACTATAACTCACTTCTTTCCAGATCTCCACGCAGCCCTAAGCTACAGCAGCAGGAATACCAATTCTCCCAAGAAAGCCTAGGGTTGCTGAATTCTGAGCACTTGTTGGGCCTCCACACTTTATTGTGTGGGGTTTTGTTCCTTTTAGGTTTTAGAAAATCGCTCAGTATTTGTCCTTGAGAAATGGTCTTTTTACTCTTCATTGGTGTGATTTTAATTCCTAGGTGGAAGGGAGAATCTGGGTTCCACTTAAGCCTGGCTTATTTTGCTACCATCTGATGCTGTATAAACAATCTTTAAAAATTATATTGATAGTCTGGCTTTTAAAGGAATGTCATGTTTGATGGCTAAAATTCCCACCCTGTCCTTAAACTTCAAATAGTTTAACACATTTGTGCTTTTTCATCCATTCTCTCGAAATCGGAGGTTTTCAAACTGGGGGACATGCCCCCATAGTGGGTCATGGAGGGAAGTTCTGGGGGGCAAGCAGCAAGGCCAGGTGGCTTATGCCAGCTCCACACAGCAGGGCCTAGGCCAACCCCACACCCCATGACTGACCTCAGTGGGCCAACCAGCCTCTGGGTCAATGTCAACATTCACCATGGCTTTGCTGATTTCCACTCCCAGCAGCCCCAGCACTGGCTGCGCCTTCAGAGACTGTCGCGTGCGCCTTCCCCCACCCTTAAAACCTGAGGAGGGAGGAGCAAATGGCTCTGCCCTAGCAGTGCACCCTGGCTGCAAGGTAGAAGCAGCCCGTTGCTGAGAAAGCCTTGGTAAGTATCTGTGTATTTGAAACTTAAAGGTGTAGGTAATGTAATTAAGGTTGTGTTAAGGTCTCTGTTAGGTTTATGAGTAGGCTAACAAGCATACTTTTGCATGTGTCTGTTTTTTTTCTGGGTTGGGGAAGAGCACAATCAAAAATTGTAATT
The DNA here is from genome assembly GCF_009764565.3 of Dermochelys coriacea. Lineage (NCBI taxonomy): Eukaryota > Metazoa > Chordata > Testudines > Dermochelyidae > Dermochelys > Dermochelys coriacea. The sequence goes on along the minus strand of NC_050074.1, from coordinate 85,970,329 downwards.
CAAAGGGGAGTGGGGAGGCTCAGTTCAAAAAGTTTGCAAACCACTGCTCTAAATCAACTCTCAACTCTTTTTCACTTGGCTTCAATGTAACAGCCTCACCTCCAGGAGGAATTGCCCAGTTCCGTGTTGAGCTAAGGAATAGAGGAACACAAAGGCAATTGAAAATTACCTGAGCCTTTGGGCTCCTTACATTTTAACATGTTCCTACAGTCCCTATATAAGTGCCCTCAGCTCATCCCGATTGGGACCTCTGGTTGCTACCCTCATACAAATAATTAATAGGTGAAAAGGGTCTGCTGCTAGCTTTGTACTCTTATTGGTAAGAGCAGCTCTCTATTGTCTTGCAGGCTATTCACCATTGCCAGTCTTCCATCTAGTCCAGCTTTCAACTCTCCTTTCCTGTTCCTTAAAGTCCCTCCCTACACATGCATACACAGCTCTGTTTGCTTCCTGAAATGGGTTCTGAAAAGCTGCTATCAGATTTCAGTCTCCTGACTTGCAGTACAGTGACCAGTGGAATTATGCCAGGATGGAGCCCCAGTAGGTCAAGAAGGAACTTCATGACGGGGGATTAAATGCAAGAGCCCTGTTGGCTCACACGGAAACCTTAAGCCCCCTCAGTTCAAATCAATATTTTGGAGGGAGGGGACACTTGTTTTAGCAACTGAATTGTAAACACTGGCCATAATAGGGCAGAGGAATCTCCCACCTGGACATAAGGAGCTGTCTGACCTAGTCCTGCATGTGCCATAGCAGGGGCTGCAATTTCTGATAGTACATAGGCTCCAGGTTGCCTGCTAAGACTCAGGAGTCTAACTGCAGGTGGGAGTACTGGGAAAACAAGAGAGAGATTTACCATTTGCGTGGTGCATGTTTTCACTGTCCAAGGACTAATACTAACAACTGGAAGAGTGGGTGCCAGTGCCCAAACCATGTACCTACCGAACAGGTTCACTGACCAATTCTTGCAGGCATCCTCCCTACCCACCCACATTCTAAGGAAAATGCATCCAATACCTTAAAGAATGGAAGTGCCAAAATACTATTCCAAGCAAGTTTTAGGGATACTTGTTACTAGTTCACTCCCTCCAGCACTACGAATGGTACTGGAGTCTAAGAGCAGCCATTTTACTGATTGACTGCAGTTCCCATTTAAATGCATTGGAAATAACAGACTTGCAAAGCTGCATGATAAGGTCATATAGAAATTGTGGATTGCTTTAAAGGTGGAAACTGAATTCCTGGAGTCCTATTTTCCACTATTAGGGAGTCAGATAGCATCTTCCTTCAGGATTGTTAAATATAACTATAACAAGGATTAATTAAGACCCATTTATAAAACAGCTGTAATGACTCAATTTTCCTTGCACTGTAGATGCAGTGAGCAGAATATCTTGTACTACACTGGTGTTTCCTTTAAACAGAACAAACCCTTGGCAGCTCACCCTGCTGACTCCAATAGTTGTTCTGAATCCTTGGAACAAAGGGAGCTGCCCGAGTTTTGAATCCATCCGTCCAATGTATTTCCATTGCTTGTTTGACTCCCATGGTGACCCTGCCTCTGACGCTCCTGATGTGTTCCTGAGAGGGTGACTTTTGATGTCAGTAAGCTGCAGGAAGCAGCTGTCCTCAAAGCCACAGGTAGCCACAGTTTAAAAAAAACCCAACCTATGGACATCTGGTCAGAAAGTCAGATGGATGCAACTGCCTAATATAGACCATGAGAAACATGGCACTGGCAACTTTGGAATATGTTTTTGTTGCATAGCACCCATACCCTGGCTCAGTCACCTCTGACAGTTGCCTTTCTCTTGCTCAGAATCAGGAATTTACACACAAGCCCAGCTCTCTTATTGCCAAGAGGCACTAAGAACTATTGCCAACAAACAGCAATCCAACCAAAGCCCATCGCTCTCTTTTCCTGGAGCTAGGATCATGTTACATGACCTCAATATTATCTTAATTCTAAGAAGGATCTGTAAATATGGCTGACATAATTCAGAGCGAACTGTTTGTTTCATGCTTCCAATTCAGGGAGGGAAGGAAAGACGATTCCTTTGACAGTTAAAGCAGCCAAAATTTGTCTTCATAAAAACATTTTGGATGCAGGGGATAAAGAATTACAAGGAATTTAAAGCACTCTTTAAACACTAATTATTTTCTCTCAGCAGCCTGAGCAGTGGTATGGTCCATTTTGCAGATGGGAAACTGAGACACAGATTAAGTGGTTTCAGAGTAGCAGCCATGTTAGTCTGTATTCGCAAAAAGAAAAGGAGGACTTGTGGCACCTTAGAGACTAACAAATTTATTTGAGCATAAGCTTTCGTGAGCTACAGCTCACTTCATCGGATGCATTCGGTGGAAAATACAGTGGGGAGATTTATATACACACACAGAGAACATGAAATAATGGGTTTTATCATACACACTGTAAGGAGAGGTTTCAGAGTAGCAGCCGTGTTAGTCTGTATTCGCAAAAAGAAAAGGAGTACTTGTGGCACCTTAGAGACTAACAAATTTATTAGAGCATAAGCTTTCGTGAGATGAACTGAGCTGTAGCTCACGAAAGCTTATGCTCTAATAAATTTGTTAGTCTCTAAGGTGCCACAAGTACTCCTTTTCTTTTTACTGTAAGGAGAGTGATCACTTAAGATGAGCTATTACCATCAGAAGGGGAGGGAAAGGAGGCGGCCATTACAGACTGGTAGGCTTGGAGGTAGGAGTCTGAGTTCTGTATTTTGGCCCTAAGCCCACCATTTTTGCTCCCTCCTTTAAAGTTCATAGGACTGTGTTGGCTCAAAACAGGAGTTGTACTATTAATAATGTTTGAGACTTAAGGGCAGTCTCTGCTGTTCAGTGCAATGGCCCATGGCCTCATCTCCAGTATGGTCATGACATTCACAGAGCCAGTAGGCCTGCTTCTCCTCACACTGCCATAGCTCTGTTATCTGCTGACACTTCATGGGGCTAGTGAGAAGACAGTCAAGTCCCATGGGACTCACCTAGGTTGGCCATTGGAGCACCGTACTCTGGCAACTCTGATCAAGATAGAAAACTACAAGCTGAGAGTTGTAGTATCAGTGCGCTGCACCTCGCTGCAGGAATGCTGGGAATTACCATTCTAGCAGATCATGCCTCTCCCTATTAAAGACAAACATGCTGCCCTAGGGCACCTGGCAAGATGCCAATGCAGGAAACAGCCTTCAGTTGGGCAATTTGACCAACTCCTGAACTAAAAGCAGCAGCCAGGGAGGTGTTGTTTTCAACCCTGACAAAGAGGATTATGCATCTCTTTTCCACCTCCTCCTTCTGTGTATGTGTTTGGTTATAATTGCTGTGAATGTTTGCCTGCTATAGGTACCTCATTGTACAATATTGCTAAGCTACTGTTCAGAGCAATGAGCACTTGTTGTTCTTGTCTTGTGTCTTGGCAGCAGGGACACATTAGTTCTTTCTTTCTCAGAAAGCTTTGGGAACAGCTCCACCCCTACACTCCGCTCCACAAAAAGAGGCAAGTAAAGAAATAAAGACATCAGAGTGCAGCAGGAGATGCCACAATGCGTCATGCCGCCTCTGTGCTTTGTGAACCCAGCTGGGCAGGCTCTGGGATGAGAACACTGGTTTTAAATTGCATTAGAACTGCGGATACAAATTCCAGTTGGAGCCGTGGGGCCTCTGCAGGGCTAATGAACCAGGAGCCCCACACTCTTTGTCTCATCGTCATTTGTTTTCCCATGCAAGTTTTCTAGGATACACCGGGTGTGGGAGGGTGCACCAGAAAGGTGCCGTTGACAATCACCTAGTCAGAATAGGATAACAAAACAAAGCTGTGTATCTCCATGTTTCCTCCAGGCTGATCCTATAGAATTCACAAAGGTTGATGCCTTCAGTTTTCTTAATCACTCCCCCTAGCAGGGGTTTTGTGTGGATCAACTAGTTAATAGTCAAGTACAATGGGTCAAAATTAGAAAACATAGACAGAATTCAAACCCACCATGCGAATCTTGGAGGTGTTTGATGCCGTCTCTAATGAGGGCTAAGTGTTCAATTGTTTTGTTTGTTGAATAGGATTTCAAGAAGTAAGTGAAGGAGGAGTATGAGGGGAAAATAGGTAGAGCCCCACATATCTGCGGATAGCCACAGACCATGTTTGCAGATTACGGCTCAGATGCAGATACAAATTTTTTATCCACACGGCTCTAAAAATAGGGTTGCCCAACCCTCTAGGATTGTCCTGGAATCCCCAGGAATTAAAGATTAATCTTTGATTTTCAAGATTGTCATCTGATTAAACCTCCAGGAATCCATCCAACCAGAGTTGGCAACCTGCTGTTCCCCACCCCCTGCTTATGCTGCCAGCATCTCCCTGGATTTGGCTGAATGCACGTCACCATTCCTTAATAACCTGGCTGAGTTTGTGCTCCTCTGAGGGCGCTGATTCCTTCAGTCAGTGATGATCTCCTATTCCACCTTTGCTTGCTCCTGCTCTTGTTCAGCTGCTTCACAGTATAGAACTTTTAGTGTGCGGCAGCAGGGTCCACATGCTGAGTTAGTGTGTTGCAGGTCAGCGCGCTGTAGATTTATACCCCGACTTGCCATGCACTAAGGAACCATGTAGCCAAACCCTTAAACTTGAAAGCCTTTATTAACAAATATGGTAGAGCATGCTGATCAAATCCATTCTGCTTAGCAGGCAGGAAGAACTCATGCTCTCCATACCTTTGAGATGAGTTGATGCATTTTTGGGGGTCTGGTTCTTGGCAACGAAGTGTCTGAAAACCATTCCAAATTATAGGGTCTCCTATCACAATCACAGGCATGACTCATGTACAACAGAGAGGAAATAAATTCCCCATGTCTTCCTAAGCTCTTGTTTGTGTGACCAACCTAATATCCTACTTTGACAAGGTAACAAGCCTTGCGGATGGGGGGAGATGACTGCCTAGGTAGGAGTACTGCAGAAAATAATCTGGGGGTTATAGTGGATCACAAACTAAATATGGGTCAACAATATAATAGCTTTTTTTGCAGCGGTAACTTCACTCTGGGATTTATTAGCAGAGTGTTGTAAGCCAGACACAAGAAGTAATTCTACTTCACTCAGCACTAATAAGGCCTCAGCTGGAGAATTGTGTCCAGTTCTGGGCATCGCACTTCAGAAAAGATGCAGACAAATTGGAGAAAGGCCAGAGGAGAGCAACAAAAGTTATTAAAGGTCTAGAAAACATGACCTACAAGGAATGATTGAAAAAATTGGGTTGGTTTAGTCTGAAGAAGAGACTGAGAGGTGCCATGATAGCAGTCTTCAAGTATATAAACAGGGCCAGATTTACACCTTCTGTGCCCCTAGGCATAGCATCTTCCATCCTCCCCTCCCCACCACCCCGCCTACAGCTGATCTTCATGTTGCACATAGTTTTAGAGAGTTTTAGAGAATGCAGCACCCCTAAGCACATGTTTACTGTGCCTAATTGGAAATCCAGCACTGTATATAAAAGGTTGTTATAAAGAGGAGAGTGATAAATTGTTCTCTTTAACCACTGAGGACAGGACATGAAATAATGGGCTTAAATTGCAAGGGAGATTGAGGTTAGACATTATGAAAAACTTCCTAATGTCAGGGTGGTTAAGCACTGGAACAAATTACCTAGGGAGAGTGGGAAATTTCTGTCATTGGAGGATTTTAAGAGCAGGTTAGACAAACACCTGTCAAGAATGGTCTAGATAATACTTAGTCCTGCCTCAGTGCAAGGGACCTATCAAGGTCCCTTCTGGTCCTACATTTCTTTGGTTCTAAACTACTCTTGTGTGCAGTATTTTAGGTCAGGTTATATTTCATGCAAACATCTTATATTTATCTGGGGCCTTTAATCTCAGAGTATTGTGTATGTATGCCACAGATACAGATGGCTCATCACCCATCTCTGAAATGCTGCCACTTCTGGGGTGAGCCACAGCAACACTCTATATCAGCACTTCACACAGGAAATGAAGAACCACCTACAGGAAGAATTTAGGCAGTTAGAAGTAATTAGCTAGCTATCTGGAGTCAACACCCCACTGGTGCCAATTGGAAAAAATAGGATCTTTAATGATGGGAAGTGCTTATGTGACCTCTGACCCATCTCAAAGATGGTGCCCTTAGCAGCAGGTTGAGACATTACTCCAGCACTGACTCAGAGGGAAAAGTGCCACCTTATGAATCACCAGCGCATGTGCTGAAGTACCTAGATGTTTCCTGAACATCTCCCATTCCAGGAGTGACCCAGTATGATCTTTCTGAATGTGTAAGAGATGATCCTAGCCTGATGTGACATAGCAAATGTACAAATGGTGAAGTACTTTTTATATTAATAACATAAGACAGGTCACCATCTGAGCAGTTTTCTCAAAGTTACAAATAAAGCAGCAGAAACTCAAGATTTAATTATTTGACACAGTGCATAAAGGGGAATGATGACACAGAAGCAATTTATTTGAGTCTGGGCAAATATGGAGAGCGTGCATGGTGGAGGACACCTGCTCTGCCCTCTTTCACCCCCACTCTGTGGCTGCATGCCACGCTCCTCACTCTTCTCTAGAGCTAACATAGCTCATCCATAAATGAAGCCTGCTGAGTGCCCTCATGACCCATGGTTTACCTATGGAGCAAGGGCGAGAGGGGAGGGAGAGTAGAGCAAAGAAACCTTACTTCAATTGGAATATTCTGAAAAATTGCAACAAGTCATGGACCAAACGAAGGGGCTCTCACTCACGTTGAGGTTGGGGTAGGTTGCATTTCACCTGTCCCTCATCTCCTAAACTTGGGGGACTGACTTGCTCCCCACTTTCCCCCACCCTCTGGCCTGGTCACACTCCTCCTCCTGGCTCTCTTTAAGGTCAGGCAAGACCTCTCTCTTCCCTCCTCCCCTTCCTCACTCTCCCCATGTAGTCAGGTGTGTGAGGGGGCAGGGGATGTCTCAGTGTCTGAGGCCACTGGCTTCCGGTTTTCCATCATGGGTCTTTCAAGCCCTTCTCAGCTCTTTCACCTTTCTTCCTGCCCCATCCCTCCAGGGAGAGGGCTGGGCATCCAGAACCCATCAATGCTGCTCCTTACTTGGCCAGTGGAATTGCCATGGACTGAGGCAAGGTGCTTCCTTCTCCAAGGATCTGAGCACTCCACCTTTGCAGCCCTACGGGCCCAGGAGCTAGAGTCCTTATGTGATAAAACTTCAGACATTATCACATCCCACACAAGCTACTGAATATAGTTTACTAAACCCTTCATTCTGAAGGACCTAAAGCACTTTACAGATGTATGTACAGCATCACTGAAATGTAGCCACCTCTGGGACAGAGGGCAGCTGTCAAGATTGAAAATTTGAGATCTAGTTTTAAAGCAAAACAGTCAAATCTAGAATTCTGTTGGAATGATGTCTTCACCAATCCAAGGAACGTTGAATCTTTCTCTCGCAGTGTAAATGCATTGCATGAATGTGTTTTCAGTCTATTTACACATACTGCCCAAGCAAGAAGGGCTTAGACAAGTGCCGCTCAGAGGCGATGGTAAAATGTTCTGGAAGAGGGGCCAGGAAAAACAGGAATGAGGGACAACAATCACTGTACTAGTAGCATTTGAGACCAATCTATCTGCTGGTCTACCTCTATTAGACTAATGGCATAGTCACAATGAGATGATATGCAATAGGGGACTCCCCTGATTAGGCATGATTTCTCAAGTTGCAGGAGGAAGTCGCTGGAGATCAGTCTCACAAGGTTGTGATGTGCTCAGTTACTCGGAAGTAGAGACCACACAGCCACATGGCCATAGATCAGCTCTTACCAGGTGACTTCACACATATGGGGCATACCAGCCACCCCCTGTTCAGAGGACAGTTGTTATATTTTTAGCAATACAGGTGTCATTTTTCCACTGTTTCTAAAAAGCTCTGCTAGTTCAGTACACTCTGAATGGAGAGAAGGGTACAGCAGCAGAGACACAGCCTTGGTTTACTCCATTGCTGTCCCTAGTTAGGGTATGTCTACACTACGAAATTAGGTCGAATTTATAGAAGTCGGTTTTGTAGAAAGCGTTTTTATACTGTTGAGTGTGTGTGTCCCCACACAAATGCTCTAAGTGCATGTAGTCGGCGGACTGTGTCCACAGTACCGAGGCAACAGTCGACTTCCGGAGCTTTGCACTGTGGGTAGCTATCCCACAGTTCCCACAATCTCCACCACCCATTTGAATTCTGGGTAGAAATCCCAGTGCCTGATGGGGCTAAAACATTGTCGCGGGTGGTTCTCGGTACATATCGTCAGGCCCCCTTCCCTCCCCCCTCCGTAAAAGCAAGGGCAGACAATTGTTTTGCACCTTTTTTCTTGAATTACCTGTGCAGATGCCATACCATGGCAAGCATGGAGCCCGCTCAGCTAACCGTCATCGTATGTCTCCTGGGTGCTGGCGGACATGGTTCTGCATTGCTACACAGCAGAAGTTTATTGCTTTTTGGCAGCAGGCAGTGCAGTATGACTGGTAGCCGTCGTCGATGTAGTCCTGGGTGCTCTTTTAACCGGGCGCCTGGGCAAACATGGGAGTGACTCAGCCAGGTCATTTCCCTTGTTTTGTCTCATGGCAATTGAGTCCTACAGGCAGTGCACTGTCTTTTAATCTGCAGCTAGCAGAAGACGATGGCCAGTAGTCATACTGCACCGTCTTCTGCCGAGCACCCAAGAGGTGACGATGGCTAGCGGTCGTACTGCACAGTCTGCTGCCAACATGATATATAAAGATAGATGAAGTGGCTCAAAACAAGAAATAGACCAGATTTGTTTTGTATTCATTTTCTCCTCCCTCCCTCCCTCCCTCCCTCCCTCTGTGAAATCAACAGCCTGCTAAACCCAGTTTTGAGTTCTATCCTTGAGGCGGCCATTCAGTTTCTCGCAAAGCCACCCCCTTTGTTGATTTTAATTCCCTGTAAGCCATGTCATCAGTCGCCCCTCCCTCTGTCAGGTCAAGAGCAGACAATCGTTCCGCGCCTTTTTTCTGTGTAAATGCCATACCACAGCAAGCATGGAGCCCGCTCAGATCACTTTGGCAATTAGGAGCACATTAAATACCACACACATTATCCAGCAGTATATGCAGCACCAGAACCTGGCAAAGCGAAAGTGGGAGAGTAGGCGACGTCAGCGCAGTGATGAGAGTGATGAGGACATGGACACAGACTTCTCTCAAAGCACGGGCCCTGCCAATGTGGGCATCATGGTGCTAATGGGGCAGGTTCATGCGGTGGCACGCCGATTCTGGACTAAGGAAACAAGTACAGACTGGTGGGACCGCATAGGGTTTCCAGTCTGGGACGATTCCCAGTGGCTGAGAAACTTTCGCATGCGTAAGGGCACTTTCATGGAACTTTGTGACTTGCTTTCCTCTGCCCTGAGGTGCAAGAATACCAAGATGAGAGCAGCCCTCACAGTTGAGAAGCGAGTGGCAATAGCCCTGTGGAAGCTTGCAAAGCCAGACAGCTACCGGTCAGTCGGGAATCAATTTGGAGTGGGAAAATTTACTGTGGGGCTGCTGTGATGCAAGTAGCCAACGCAATCAAAGATCTGCTGATATCAAGGGTAGTGACCCTGGAAAATGTGCAAGTCATAGTGGATGGCTTTGCTGCAATGGGATTCCCTAACTGTGGTGGGGCCATAGATGGAACCCATATCCCTATCTTGGCACTGGAGCACCAAGATAGCGAGTACATAAACCGCAAGGGGTACTTTTCAATAGTGCTGTAAACACTGGTGGATCACAAGGGACGTTTCACCAACATCAACGTGGGATGGCCGGGAAAGGTACATGATGCTTGCATCTTCAGGAACTCTGGTCTGTTTCAAAAGCTGCAGGAAGGGACTTTCTTCCCAGATCAGAAAATAACCGTTGGGGATGTTGAAATGCTTATAGTTATCCTTGGGGACCCAGCCTACCCCTTAATGCTATGGCTCATGAAGCCATACGTAGGCAGCCTGGAGAATAGTCAGGAGCTGTTCAACTACAGGCTGAGCAAGTGCAGAATGGTGGTAGAATGTGCATTTGGACATTTAAAAGTGCGCTGGCGCAGTTTACTGACTCGGTTAGACCTCAGCGAAACCAATATTCCGACTGTTATTACTGCTTGCTGTGCGCTACACAATATCTGTGAGAGTAAGGGGGAGACATTTATGGCGGGTGGGAGGTTGAGGCAAATCGCCTGGCTGCTGGTTACGCACAGCCAGACACCAGGGCGGTTAGAAGAACACAGGAGGGTGCAGTGCGCATCAGAGAAGCTTTGAAAACCAGTTTCATGACTGGCCAGGCAACGGTGTGAAAGTTCTGTTTGTTTCTCCTTGATGAAACCCCTCGCCCCTTGGTTCACTCTACTTCCCTGTAAGCTAACCACCCTCCCCACCTCCCTTCGATCACCGCTTGCAGAAGCAATAAAGTCATTGTTGCTTCACATTCATGCATTCTTTATTAATTCATCACACAAATAGGGGGATAATTACCAAGGTAGCCCAGGAGGGGTGGTGGAGGAGGGAAGGACAAGGCCACACAGCACTTTAAAAGTTTAAAACTTACTGAATGCCAGCCTTCTGTTACTTGGGCAATCCTCTGGGGTGGAGTGGCTAGGTGGCCAGAGGCCCCCTCCACCGCGTTCTTGGGCGTCTGGGTGAGGAGGCTATGGAACTTGGGGAGGAGGGCAGTTGATTACACAGGGGCTGTAGCGGCGGTCTGTGTTCCTGCTGCCTTTCCTGCAGCTCAACCATACACTGGAGCATATTAGTTTGATCCTCCAGCAGCCTCAGCATTGAATCCTGCCTCCTCTCATCACGCTGCCGCCACCTTTCAGCTTCAGCCTGCCACTTACTCTCTTCAGCCCGCCACCTCTCCTCCCGGTCATTTTGTGCTTTCCTGCACTCTGACATTGTCTGCCTCCATGCATTCGTCTGTGCTCTGTCAGTGTGGGAGGACAGCATGAGCTCAGAGAACATTTCATCGCGAGTGCGTTTTTTTTCGCCTTCTAATCTTCGCTAGCCTCTGGGAAGGAGAAGATCCTGTGATCCTTGAAACACATGCAGCTGGTGGAGAAAAAAAAGGGACAGTGGTATTTGAAAAGACGTATTTTATAGAACAATGGGTACACTCTTTCACATACATAGCACATGTGCTTTCATTACAAGGTCGCATTTTGCCTCCCCCACCGCGTGGCTAACAGTGGGGAACATTTCTGTTCAGCCATAGGCAAACAGCCCAGCAGGAACAGGCACCTCTGAATGTCCCCTTAAGAAAAGCACCCTATTTCAACCAGGTGACCATGAATGATATCACTCTCCTAAGGATAATACAGAGAGATAAAGAACGGATGTTGTTTGAATGCCAGCAAACATACACTGCAATGCTTTGTTCTACAATAATTCCCGAGTACGTCCTACTGGCCTGGAGTGGTAAAGTGTCCTACCATGGTGGATGGAATAAGGCTGCCTCCCCAGAAACCTTTTGCAAGGGCTTTGGGAGTATATCCAGGAGAGCCACAAATGCCAGGGCAAATTAATCATTAAACATGCTGGCTTTTAAATCTTGTATAGTATTTTAAATCTTGTACAGTACACTCACCAGAGGTCCCTTCTCCGCCTGGTGGGTCCGGGAGGCAGCCTGGGGTAGGTTCGGAAGGTACTGGCTCCAGGTCCAGGGTGAGAAACATTTCCTGGCTGTCAGGAAAACTGGTTTCTCCACTTGTTTGCTGTGAGCTATCTACAACCTCCTCATCATCGTCTTCCTCGTCCCCAAAACCTACTTCCATGTTGCCTCCATCTCCATTGAAGGAGTCAAACAACACGGCTGGGGTAGTGATGGCTGAACCCCCTAAAATGGCATGCAGCTCATCATAGAAGCGTCATGTTTGGGGCTCTGACCCGGAGCAGCCGTTCACCTTTCTGGTTTTCTGGTAGGCTTGCCTCAGCTCCTTAAGTTTCACGTGGCACTGCTTCAGGTCCCTGTTATGGCCTCTGTCCTTCATGCCCTGGGAGATTTTCACAAATGTTTTGGCATTTCGAAAACTGGAACCTAGTTCTGATAGCACGGATTCCTCTCCACATACAGCAATCAGATCCCGTACCTCCCGTTTAGTCCATGCTGGAGCTCTTTTGCGATTCTGGGACTCCATCATGGTCACCTCTGCTGATGAGCTCTGCATGGTCACTTCTGCTGATGAGCTCTTCATGGTCATCTGCAGCTTGCCACATTGGCCAAACAGGAAATTGAAATTCAAAAGTTTGCGGGCCTTTTCCTGTCTACCTGGTCAGTGCCTCTGAGTTAAGAGTGCTGTCCAGAGCGGTCACAATGGAGCACTCTGGGATAGCTCCCGGAGGCCAATACCATCTAATTGCATCCACAGTACCCCAAATTCGACCCAGCAAAACCGATTTCAGCGCTAATCCCCTTGTCGGGGGTGGAGTAAGGAAATGGATTTTAAGAGCCCTTTAAGTTGAAAAAAAGGGCTTCGTCATGTGGACGGGTGCAGGGTTACATCGATTTAACGCTGCTAAATTCGACCTCAATGCCTAGTGTAGACCAGGGCTTAGTCTCTCAGATTCTGAGACATATGAACAGCAACATCACCAACCCCGAACAGACTGCACAGGTATAATACACTCCAAGATTTAAGGGAAACTTAGGCTTTGATACCCTAATAGCCTTCAGCAGACAGAACAGTCTCATTGTGCTTGGTGCCTCCCTGACACTAGAATGCCAAAAAAACTACCCGTATGCCAGGCTAGATTCAAAGCGGTAACCTCTACTGTTAACCCCTGGATTGTTCGCTGGCTGGGATCTTGGAGAGCCTTCCTGGGGAGTAGCTATGAAAGGGCACAAGTGAATTAACTTATTCCGTGATCACCTGTTCAGAATTTCAATGACTAATATCCTTGTAGTGTAGTATTCACTAATATCCTTGTAGTGATTGTTTGTTTTCTTCTTGCTACGGAGTGGCCAATGTCTTGCCTAAAAATACGCTGTTTTAGTGTGGCGCACAGTCTGACTCCCAGCTAACCATGTTTTCTTCTGATGCAGCCACATCCCGGGGCTCAGAGCACTTGTGATTGTTTTTCATTAAGATGACTTTAGTGTCGGTGAAAGGTACCGGATCAACCACCCTGGAGGCTGAAGTCCTTTAGCCATAGAATAGGTATCCAAGTCAACGATGTTCCACCAATGTGATTCAACTCAGAACTGGCGGGGCTATCTCTATAGGTGACGAGTGGTTCAGTCTCGGGTGTCTGTAAAGACAAGTACCAGGTATGTCTGTGAGTCTTAAATGATAAAAACTGGACAGTCATCCTCTCACCTCCTATTAACCACCAAGCAGCTATCAGGTGGTAACCACTTTCAGTGACTATCAACCTCTGCTAGATTGGAACCAGTGACCCCATTTTGAAACGCTCTTTTTTTCCATTTAATATTATTTCCAGTTTTCTAGGTGTCTATTGGCAATTGTCCCTCTATTAGGTTGTCCATGGAAACTGACAACCTGTGGGTAGGATTCTCCCTACTTTTTAAAACTGTAAATCCCCATTGAAAATGCATAATTTGTCTAGCAGACCAGATAAACTCTAATTAATATCCTAGAGGCCAATGAGATGAGCACTTGTAAACCAGCTGTCAACCGGGCTAAATAAGCAACTGTTTTTGAAAGGTGTCAAATAACTGCTGAACTAGCTCTGGCAGGATTCAGCAGGTCTGAGCTCTGCTGCGTCTGTGTCAGTTCCCAGACCCATTGTGCATGTGACAAACTGTGTGCTCCACAGTCCCACAAACTGCTGCTCAGAGGGGAGGTTTTAAAGATGTAGGTTATGATAAAATCTGTGACTAAAGTTACATCACGGGTTCCTGTCATCTGCAAGCACATTCACAGATGACTCAGCACTGAGCTGTCTGGAGGGTGTCTAGAAAACGGAATGCATCATTGGCTTTTTGTAACAGTTGCTCAGTGACGTACAGCTCACATTTGTCAGGCAAATCCAGAATAAATAAATGCATCCATTGTAAAATCTCCCTCTCCCGGCTCCCCCACTCAGCCCAGCCAGGGTTCCAACATTGCAGATACTTTCAGGAAAGTCTGAGAGAGGGTAGCATTTGCTCTAACCTAGCTGAGTGTATATTTGATCTAGCCCTCCTGCTCTCACTGAAGGCAATGGGAATTTCACAAGTGAGTTCAGTGAGAGCAGGATTGGGTCTTTACAGAACCACCCAGGGATTTTGAAGAAAAATGTGTACCTTCCTCTCCCCTCCCCTTTGAGGTGACTTTGCAAGTGGATTATTTATGTATTTTCTCTTTTGGAATCCCATTTTCTTCTGTAACTTGTTCTGTCTGCTATTTGAGCTCTTTCTACAGCAGTAAATTATACCTACCACAGAAGGCTCCTGCTCCAAGCATGTGGTATAAATGTGCACACAGCTAATTTCAGGCTGTCTCTATCCAAACGGTGGGAGTTAAACGGTAAAATGATCCATGGACTGTTAACACCTGAAAGCTCTGGTATATTGTACCTGAAGAATCCCCCTTCTTTTAAAATGGGCTGGTGACAGATGTTGGATCAACAGCCTCGATCCTAGAAGTCTATTTCCTTCCCTACTCAGATGAAGTCCATCCCGAGAGAACTGACCTCTGTCCGTGAATGCCTCCCAGTGGCCATTCATCCCAAAGCCCTCCTTATAGCACCACTGCCTAAGCCATCTGTTGACAGTCATAATCTTGTCAGACCTTTGTTGCCCTTCTAAAAGTGGGAGTGTGCTAATAAAGTTTGCAGATGATACAAAGTTGGGAGGTATTGCCAATTCGGAGAAGGATCGGGATATTATACAGGAGGATATGGATTACCTTGTAAACTGGAGTAATAGTAATAGGATGAAATTTAATAGTGAGAAGTGTAAGGTTATGCATTTAGGGATTAATAACAAGAATTTTAGTTATAAGTTGGGGATGCATCAATTAGAAGTAACGGAAGAGGAGAAGGACCTTGGAGTATTGGTTGATCATAGGATGACTATGAGCTGCCAATGTGATATGGCTGTGAAAAAAGCTAATGCGGTTTTGGGATGCATCAGGAGAGGCATTTCCAGTAGGGATAAGGAGGTTTTAGTACCGTTATACAAGGCACTGGTGAGACCTCACCTAGAATACTGTGTGCAGTTCTGGTCTCCCATGTTTAAAAAGGATGAATTCAAACTGGAGCAGGTACAGAGAAGGGCTACTAGGATGATCCGAGGAATGGAAAACTTGTCTTATGAAAGGAGACTTAAGGAGCTTGGCTTGTTTAGCCTAACTAAAAGAAGGTTGAGGGGAGATATGATTGCTCTCTATAAATATATCAGAGGGATAAATATAGGAGAGGGAGAGGAATTATTTCAGCTCAGCACCAATGTGGACACAAGAACAAATGGGTATAAACTGGCCACCAGGAAGTTTAGATTTGAAATCAGACGAAGGTTTTTAACCATCAGAGGAGTGAAGTTTTGGAATAACCTTCCAAGGGAAGCAGTGGGGGCAAAAGATCTATCTGGTTTTAAGATTCTACTCGATAAGTTTATGGAGGAGATGGTATGATGGGATAATGGGATTTTGGTAAGTAATTGATCTTTAAATATTCAGGGTAAATAGGCCAAATCCCCTGAGATGGGATATTAGATGGATGGGATCTGAGTTACTACAGAAAATTCTTTCCTGGGTATCTGGCTGGTGAATCTTGCCCATATGCTCAGGGTTTACCTGATTGCCATATTTGGGGTCGGGAAGGAATTTCCTCCAAGGCAGATTGGAGAGGCCCTGGAGGTTTTTTGCCTTCCTCTGGAGCATGGGGCATGGTTGACTTGAGGGAGGCTTCTCTGCTCCTTGAAGTCTTTGAACCATGATTTAAGGACTTCAATAGCTCAGACATGGGTGAGGTTTTTCATAGGAGTGGGTGGGTGAGATTCTGTGGCCTGCGCTGTGCAGGAGGTCGGACTAGATGATCAGAATGGTCCCTTCTGACCTTAGTATCTATGAATCTATGAAATAGAAGCTCTCTATCTCTGTAGAGGTAAGAAGAGGTAAAAGTGGCACCACAGATCAGGCTTCCCCCGCCCCTCCCATGCTGTCCTCCTGATGTTCCTCAACTCTGACCACCTGGACGTTGGGGCAGTGGGCAGACTATATCTAAGGATAAGGGAAGATTTTATTTTCTAAGGCCATTCAGTACTTTCCCTCTTTATTGGGACACCCAGCAAGTGGGCTCACTAGTGCCACTGGTTGTGCTTTTGTGATGTGACACCAGCCTGTTTGGAATTGTTGTCTCACAGACTGCTCTCCCATTGACCACCAGATAGCCCAATCATTTCTGATACTGGCAGGATTTGAGGTGGAAACCTTGAGGAGAATGTCTCCTGTGCCTTTATCAGTCTCCGATTAGTACTTTCCTGGTTTGGCCAGAACAGTTACTAGTTCTAGAGACCTATCCCAGAAACTTGCAGTCCCTACTAATGTCCCAGACTCCTGAGAAGGAGTAGATTGGCAGACGTACAGGGCTTGGGTGGGCACTGGGCAAAAATGATGAGGAAATGCAAGGCCAGAAGAGTCACCTCACATCAAACGGCTTCCCTGCCCCTACAGGCTGCCATGACTGCTAAGGGTCAGGCTGGCAGGTGGAATATGGAGTGACTACTGTTGGGGAGAAGACCCAGGAGACAGACCTATTCTCTTCCCCTCTGCACTTATAACTGAGAGCGATCCCAGGAAGGCTGAAGAAAGCAGCTATGTTTGACTGCTATACCCAGTTTAGATACCAAAGCTGATAGACAAAACAAGCTACCAGGGAGGACCCCACAGCCTGCCTGTCTGAGATTTTAGAGGGACTATCTGCAGGCTGAAATCAAGTCCATAGTGATTTTAAAAAAGGAACTGTTGCTTCTTTACTGTGAGAAAGGTGGAAAGAGGCAGAGCTGGGGGGATATGCTAATCTCATAACCCAGAATAACACACAGCCCCAAAGGAGCCCCAACTCTCCTTCACAATCTGAGAGTGATCTCTTGAAATAAGTTTAAAACCTTGGCAACTCCAAATTCCCTGAGCCAGTCAGTCCACATTGCCTAGTCTCCCATTTCTAAAATTACCACATCGTGACCTTTGGCTCTCCCAAGGAAGGAGCCTCTTTCATTTTACAGCATTCAATAGAGAACTAACATGAGTTACAGGACCTTTGTGGAGAACTAACATAAGCTGCAGCTGCGAGATGAATGTCTTATAAGGAAACCACAAAGCATTCAGTTTGTAAGTACAGCAGCCGTGGGATGAGTCGCGTGTTTCCTGCCTGGAGATGGGCTACTGGCAGAATTGGCAGTTGTTAATGTATGCGTCTGCTGCAATGAGGGCTATGAAAGAGGCAGCCTGCACTGCATGAAGATTGCACTGAATTGCACTGTGTGTGGCTCATACATCAGGCCTCAGGTGAGGAGTAGAAAAGC
The DNA here is from genome assembly GCF_009764565.3 of Dermochelys coriacea. NCBI lineage: Eukaryota > Metazoa > Chordata > Testudines > Dermochelyidae > Dermochelys > Dermochelys coriacea. The sequence goes on along the minus strand of NC_050074.1, from coordinate 85,952,823 downwards.
CAATCAGTGCGAGTCCAGAGCGAGGCTTCCCTTATGTTGTCTCACCCCTTGCTCACAGCATCCTGTTTTGCTAGACTGCGAGTCTGACTTCACAGCTGCCCTAAATTCCCTGAACCTCCCTCCCTTTCTGGCTCATCATAAAAACTGCCAGGTTGCTGCTGCCTTGATTGTACAAAATACCCTTTCAATGTTCCAGCTGCCTCTTTTGTGTCTGCCCCCGCAATTTATAAGAGTTGTGTGTGTTTTTTGTTTTGTTCTAAAAAGTTGGGTTGGCTAATAAATAATACATTAAATAGTCCAAGAAAATGATGGACTATAACTATTGTAAAAAGAAAAGGAGAACTTATGGCACCTTAAAGACTAACAAATTTATTTGAGCATAAGCTTTCATGAGCTTCGTGATTATCAGTACAAATGGTTTTCTTCCCCCCCCTCGTCCCCTGCTCTCCTGCTGGTAATAGCCCATCTTAAGTGATCACTCTCCTTACAATGTGTATGGTAACACCCATTGTTTCATGTTCTCTGTGTATATAAATCTCCCCACTGTATTTTCCACTGAATGCATCCGATGAAGTGAGCTGTAGCTCACGAAAGCTTATGCTCAATTAAATTTGTTAGTCTCTAAGGTGCCACAAGTCCTCCTTTTCTTTTTGCGGATTCAGACTAACACGGCTGCTACTCTGAAACCTATAACTATTGTAAAGATAAATGTTAAAGGCTATCATACCCAATTAACAGAAAACCAAATTAAAATTATTAGAAAAAAGCTGCCCTTGCGGTTGGACCAAGCCACCAAATTCAAATCTGGATCCACACTTCAAAGACCAGTGGTGCATAGATCCAGGATTTCTAACCTACCTCTGCTAGAAATAATCAGTGACTAGCTCACCCCTGTATGTGACTGCAAAGCAACAACAGAGAAGTCATATTTGCCCTTAAAATCTTAGGGTGTCTTTGGTCTCACATTCCACTTCTCATGTGTTCACTTAAAATCAGATGTGGCGACCTGACTACTAAATGCTGGTAAACCAGGAAACTCCTAATTGGGAGGAAATCATTCGCTGAAATTTTCAGTTGCTTTTATTTTATCTTTCTCCACTTGAAGTTAATTGTGCAAATACAATGCAGCTTTATCTTGTGACTTTCCTATATAACAGGGATGGGCAAACTTTTTGGCCTGAGGGCATTGGGTATGGAAATTGTATGATGAGCCATGAATGCTCATGAAATTCGGGGTAGGGGTGCGAGCTCCAGCTGGGGTTGTGGGCTCTGGGGAGGGGCCAGAAATTAGAAGTTCAAGGTGTGGAAAGGGGCTCTGGGCTGGGGCAGGGAGTTAGGGTGTGTGGGGGGGTGAGGGCTCTGGCTGGGGGTGCAGGCTCTGGAGTGGGGCTGGGGATAAGCAGTTTGGGGTGCAGGAGGGGGCTCCAGGCTGGGACCAAGGGGTTGGGAGGGGGATCAGGGCTGTGACAGGGGATTGGGGCACGGGGGGGCCTCCGGGTGGCACAGGCTCTGGGCAGCATTTACCTCAAGCAGCTCCCGGAAGCATGTCCCCTCTCTGGCTCCTATGTGGAGGCGTGGCCAGGCGCCTCTGTGCGCTGCCCCGTCCGCAGGCACTACCCCTGCAGCTCCCATTGGCCAGAAACTGCAGCCAATGGGAGCTGCAGGGGTAGTGCTTGCGGACAGGACAGTGCGCAGAGCCGCCTAGCCGTGCCTCTGCGTACTACGTAGGAGCCCAAGGGGGGGTCATGCCGGCAAGCCCCCAAACCCACTCTCCAGCGGGAGCTGAGGGCCGGATTCAAAGGTCTGACGGGCCAGATGTGGCCCACGAGTCCTAGTTTGCCCACCCCTGCTATATACTGTGTATCCCTGAAACTCTTGAGACAAAGCACTAGTGGCTGGTCTATGCCAACACTGCCATTGCCAAAGCTGCACTGGTATTAGCCCAATAGTGGGAGAATTCCCTAAAACTTCTCAGGATGTGTCTACAATGAACTTTTCCTTAAACTGTCCTATTGTTCTACCACATGCTGCTCCAACGGTGGTAGGAATGATGGGAATTCTAGCAGGGGCGGCGAGTTGTACGAGCCCATGATGCCCAGACTTCAGCAAATTCAGGGCCCAGGGGACCCAGCTCCACCAATGTTCGGGGCCGGGTCTCTCCCCGGCCCAGACTGCCGCCCCCACATGCCTCCCCTGGAGTGTCCCCTGGCCCTGCTTGCTGTCCCTGCGTGCCTCCCCCGAGCATCCTGCCTGCCCTGGGCAGCAAGCGGCTGGCCCTTGAAGCTCCACGCTGTGCTCTCTTGCTTGCAGCTGCTGGCTACAAGGGAGCAGCGCCGGGGGGCAGGCTGAGGTGGCTGCTGCACCTGCGGAGGGAGGAGTGGAGGAGGTGCATGGCACACACACCCACACACACCCCCAGCAGGTGACTCTGAATTGACTCTGGGGTGGGGACTTTTCCTGGCTGGACCTCCTGAGCAGCAGCCTGGGGGGACCCCCCCCCCTCGGAGCTCACTTCTGCTGGTGAGGAGAGGGCTGGGGGAGTCTTCCTCTCTGGCCCTGCGCCCCAGCCCTGGGGCAGCCTGCCTGCTGCACCCCAAACTCCTCATCCCGGTACCAACCCCACACCCCGCACCCCCTCCAGCACCCCAACCCCCTGTCCCAGTCCAGAGTCCGCACTCAGCACCCAAACTCTGTCCCAGAGCCCGTACCCCTCCTGCACCCAAACTTCCTCCCAGAGCCTGCACCCCAAACCCTTTCCTGAATCCAAACTCCCTCCCAGAGTCTTAGGCAGGTGTGGGGGGAGGAGGTGGGACTTGAACCCATTCTGGGAACCCCAAAAAATTATACAAACCTGCCACTCGTGAATTCTAGTGTAGACAGGGTACCCGAATTTTTTTGCCACCATGTCTAACCCTACTTAGAGAAAATCTAGATGGCATGGTGGTAAAAAAGGCAGTGGCGCATTGTCTACATAAGATTTTTGTGCCACTGCTTCCATTCCATCTGCAGCGGAGGTAGCACAATGATAGGGATTTTTTAAAAAAAATCTGTGTAGATAAGCTCAGCATTGACAAGCTTTTCATGGTCCTGGTCAAGTTCCCCCATTTGGATGTTCACCAGGCTGCTGTGTTTGGGTCCTACCACAATGGGCCCATGTGGTCTTAAGCAGACCTGATGCATGTGCCACCTCTCCTCCGCCCCCCTTTGTTGCTTGGCTTGTACTCAGCATGCGCTCACAGACTGAGCATGCTCAGTAACACTCTGAAGCCGGCTGCCTTTACTCTCTCCCCTCCCCACACTATTGGCAGGCATGGGTCATCTCTGCTCTTAGGATTCCCTCAGTCTGAGTAGGCTCCAGCAGTCTCTGGCACACTTCCTGGGCACAGACTTTGTCTGTTACTCCCTCACAAAGTGGGACCTGGTGGCCCAGCTGCCATAGGCCCCCAGTACTGTTACTGGGGAGTCTGGGGGTCAGCAACTTAAACATACCTTTTCATAGCCCTCCACCTTTTGGGTACTCTGGTTACAGTCTATTTCTCCAGGGACATGTATACCTGAATCACATAACACATAGACTTTGCAAAGGTTTCTAACACAATTCTAGATCTAGACAAAAAATAAAACACCTGTATGCATTTCCCGGCCTGTTTCCTTACCACTCTTGAGTGTTCATTGGGTTTTGGTCAGAGTATGTACAGGATCTGTTCCCCACACTGCACATGACTTCTACAAATTGCAGACTCTCTCTTTTTCCTATATCCAGTTTCTTTTGACCTTGACTGGTGCCACAGTCTGAAAAGGTCCCTCTGGTATGAAAGCATGCATCTCTGTTCCCAATTCTTGTCACAAACCTTAATTTTTTAAAACCTCCTCTCTGACACATCCTCCGTCCCTTTGTTCTCCTGTTTGGGGACTTCCCACTTTCCATTTCTCTTTCCCTGCAGCTGGCTGAATTTGTTTTCCACCTCCGGCACCTTCTTTAGAATACCTATTGTTTGGCCATAGCACAGTTCAACGACTTCTTTTGTTTATTCTGTCGCTTCTTCCAGACAGGCTGGGTGGTACATTTCAAGAACCTGTTATCTCATGGCTGACTCACTACACACAGAGGCATTCAGTGATATAGCACTTTACTAAAATTAACCAGAATTCATAAACGCTATATAGATATTCCCCACAATGTCACACAAGGCCTTGCACGACAGCAGCAAGTGAGAGAGTCTAAAGTTTTGCTTTTATATGCTAGTGAATTGCACCATTGCAACTTGGCTCATTTCAGACTTTTGTTACTTAGATACATTAATCCCCAGTTGGAGAGGTACAGTACCAACATGGTGTGTGTGCCTTAAAAGATTGCTTATCCAACCTGATTTAAAGCTTTTCTGAATCTAAACCAGACTTCTGCAATGCTCATCATTCCTCTAATTCTCCATCTCTTCAATTGTCTACCTTCTTTCTAAGATCATCTTTCTCCTTTTAACTCCTGCCTGGAGGATTTTGGCATTCTAAGCCCCTGCCATGTCTGTAACATGTATAATGCCAGACACAAGACTACTTGACATATATTGTGCACTGGGCCGGTGCAGCACTAGTTTATGCTGTAAGCACTGGTGGCATAGATCCACAGTTGCAATAGGACTTTCCATTACAGTCCCACAATGCTTCTGCATCTCCTTCTGTGACAAGTCAGTTCAGTGTGCAATGTCTCCTGCACTCTTGATTACTGAAGTTGTAGTAGTTCAGAACAAAATAATCTTAAAGTTTTCTGAGTAGCAGCTGTGTTAGTCTGTATTCGCAAAAAGAAAAGGCGTACCTGTGGAATGCATCCGATGAAGTGAGCTGTAGCTCATGAAAGCTTATGCTCAAATAAATTGGTTAGTCTCTAAGGTGCCACAAGTACTCCTTTTTTTTTTTTAAGTTTTCTGTTTCACAAGGTGCAATGCAGGCAATCTCAAAGGTTTTGCTGAAGATCTGTAATCCAATACCAAAGCAATTTCATTTTACAAAATTCATGCAGCTTATACATTGGAAAATGCTAACTTATTCTATTCACATGTTAAAACAAAACAAAGATCCCATGTGGATCAGCTCATCAACTGTTCTAAATCAGTAACATTCCATTGATTTCAGGAATAGCCAGAGCACAATTGCGTTCTGGCCATGCCCCTTGCAGTGGCAAGTCACAGAGTCATTAGGCCAGCTTTGCACCAAGGGGGACTCTGTCTAAGAGAAGGCATTTCCCCAATGGCCAGTTCCACCAGATTTATGGCCCCTTTATGTCAGCAGCTGTGTTGTAAAAGGGTCATAGTACAATGGGAGAATTTGGCCCTTACATTGTAATCTCCTTAGTCCAGATAATTAATTATTTGTGGCTTAAATAGCAATGGACATGCTGTCAACACTTACCTAATATTCTTTCAAAAGTCTGGATGCTATTTATTCTGGCCAGCGACTAATTCAAACCAAATCATCAGTGCCAAACTTTCAGTAAGTTTCAAGTTAATGAGGGACAGGATACCAGCATTTTCAAGGTGACCTTTCTCCATTAGCACATTATTGCATGAACTTATTTATATGGATCAATAACCTTTCTGCTCAGGGTAATATGAAAGTAATTCATATTAATAGCCCCAAAGCCTCTCTTTTCTTCATCACATTAATTACATACATTTGCTGACTTTAGTTTTACTCTTTACTAAGATACACTGGCCGTATCTAGAAGCGGAGTAAATCACAGTGGAGATGCTGCAGTGCCGTAGCCGTGTTAATAAATGTATGATGATTTTAAACTTCAGTCCACTCTGAGGAGACACTCTTTAGATTTCATTTGGCTGTGTTCTAACAAGTAGCTGTCTGTGGAAAACAAAAGACCAAGACACAAGCCACAACATGCTACACTGTGGGATACAGTAAAATTTGCTTAATTGGGACACCTAGAGAAAAGAGACTGGGATAAATAGCATCATGGGGTTCTATGTTTGAGTGTCACTGATTCCATGCAAAATACACTCTGTTAACAACTAAAAAGATAGGGGTGGGGTCAGGAGCGTGGTTTACCTGCCAGCCCTACACACTCAAACTGGAATGTGAAATAAAGCTGGGTTCTTTCTGCTTGATAGATTATTACCAGTAATGAAGAGTCTATTCTAAATGTTATGCTTGTGCATTCTCGTTGGCCTTGCAATTGCCATCTGGGGCCATGCTTTCAGAACAGCTTGTCCCCCATTCAGGGACCCAAAATAAATGGCCTGATTTTCAGAAATGCTCAACATGTTAAGAGCGTTGCTTTTGTGAAAATCTGACCATAAACATCACATTGGGTGCTGAGCACTTTTGCAAAGCTGGTGCCATGTTAAAAGTGCAGTTGACAATGCATGAGGGAAAAATGACTCCCAAAACTGGGTTGATGCTATAATAAAAAAAGGGATAAAAGTAGTAGATTTTTTTTTTTGTCACTAAAGTCTGCAGACATGACACTGAATACGCAGAGGGAGAAGATCCGGTGAGTAAGATGTTGCTAATCTATTTTTACATAATAACTATTCAAAGCAAAACCAGCCTTTTAACTGAAGAAATCACTTGGATGAGGGGAAGGCCTAATATTTATACTAAATCCAAATACAGAATGAAAACGATACTCGCTGCTTTTCATCTTTGATAGCTTTCTTCTTCATTTTGGAGCTCAAAACGTCATCTCTCATTCGCTAGACACGAACATAATGTGCCCCATTGAACAGAATTCATGCTACTTTTATCCCAATTAAACAGTAGTCATACTTGTTTCTATCAGTGTGCTTAATTAATTCTTTGGGCGTTGTACCAGTAAAATACAGTGTATTGTAATGTCTTTTTTCTGGCAGACTACAGCTTTCTAAAATGGAAAAAAATTTGATGTGAGGGAATTGAGCTTAATACTTACTAAGCCAAACAAAGCTCTATCTTGCCGCTTCAATAAATAAATACATCTTGTTTTAGCCCCTCTCTGTCTTAGGTACTTATTTGGCCCCCATAACCATATTACAGGTTCTGTAGCATCACTTGATGGACCTATTTTTTTCTCTTTTATGCCTTTTTGCAAAGTCCATATCATTCTGTGTCTATATCTTAGTCTAAATGCCCAAAAGTTTCTTTTTCTCTTATAAAATATTGGTTCCGGCAGTTTGACAATGAGGAATAAAGTCTGTAGTTATCTGTGGGTGTAACAAACCCAAAAGTTCCAATACATTAGAATCTTCCTATTTTTTTTCCATAAATTATACTGGGATTTTTTTCAGCACCTAAGCTTCCATTTAAAACAAGAGAGAAATTTAGCCTTTATTGTGACTAAACTAATCTTTTCAATGTAACTGAAGACTTTTCCTCCTTCTGAATATCCAGAGAGACTGAATCAACAGCAGCAAGAGCAGTGGGAATTTCCTCCATTCAGCTTAACTCTGAGATCCAGTTATTACCATTAGCATTTAAGTACTAGCATTGTTAACCATTTCAAGGCTTACCGTCATAGCAGAAATGATATCCAGCTTTACCAGTTGGTCATACTTGCTATGTCCTAATGTCCCAATTCAAAGGGACTTTGGAAAGGAACAGAGCTGCAAGTGTTGACTATGCTAGGAGTTCAATATTTGATCAGATTGCCTTTAATTATTCATATAATAGTTAACATCCTTTAAAAATTAACATGAAGCTGGTGTTTATGGTGCCAATCGCCAAAACTTGTTTGACTTGCAATGCAGCATTTGTGATTGTGTGAGTTTTCTATAAAATGATGCAATAGCAGATCATTTAAATAAGATGATAAATATTTTTGATTAGCTACATGGTTTTTGTTGCAATGTTATATGTCATTATAATATTCTCTAATAAAATATTTTTGTTTAAAAAGGGTTGTGTGCCTAACGTCTTTCTCCCCCCAAAAAATTCTGTTTCCTGAAACTTCTAAATATTCAAAGACAAAACAAAAATCACTACAGAGGCTGAAAATGATCAGTTAAGGGATCCAGCCAATTCCTTACCTCTATAACTGCAATTCATTTATACTACCCATGCAATCTTAACTTTGTCCCCTTGTACCTATAAAAATCATGAGGTGTCTCAATCTGGTCACCTAAAAATTGAGACACACCAAATTAGTGAACATGTTTGAAAATGGAATGAAAATGGTCTCTTACATTGGTGTGCATTGTATGGTCCAGCGGAAGAGAGCACTGCTCCAACGGGTCTTATGAGGCCCACTACCAGGGCTCCTTTTCTGCGGATTTTTGCAAGTTTGTAGAAAATTTTCTTGGACTAGTTCTCGTAGTGCCACTTCATAGGTGTAGCACAGTGAGCACACTCAGTCACTCTGAGTTACAATGTTAGAGATGTTATGACAGCTGTTACCACATGGTGCTATCAAACGTAATTGCCCAAGTTCTTAGCATGTGAGCACATTTTGATTCTTGAAAAGAAACACTGACTTGGGGTTATATAAGGTTTTGCACAGAGGCAGCTTGGGGACAGGGGGAGTTTGCTCTCTGCCTTTTACTCTGGTTAGAGTCAATTCTTGAGACAAAATTGCTTCCTGGAAAACAGACGTTTGCATTGGGCTGAGATTCCTAGAAGAAGGGATTCCCCTGTGTGCTGTTTGACCATTTCCTTTCAGGACTGGTATAAATAAAGCAAATTTCACTTAAAATAAACCCATGTCAGTGAGCTCTTCTCCCCTGGGGAGCCAACCTGCAAGGCCCTGGCACTTGTTGGCACTCAACAGAGGGGCAACATTGGTGTCAAAAGGGAAAACAGTATTTATTCGACAGACGTCTCCAATGAGCACCATATAGAAATAAATGCACATTTACCATCCAGAGTTGTTAAAGATCCCAAGATATTTACAGTATTCCTATTCCGTGTATAGGAAATACCACAAATAGTATGTTGGGCTTCTTGATGGTGCCCACACTTCAAGAAGTGTAAATAATAAAATGGGACACCAGTGCAAATAAACAAGGTTAAACAGAAATACTTGACTAGAGATTGTATATTCTTCTAGTTACATCTAGTCATTTAAAAAATCATATGCCATAACCTGTTCAAGCCAATGTCTCTCAGATCAGTATTTTCCCAGGACCCTTCTACTCCTGAGTATCTAGGAAGCAGTCATCGTCATTCATTCATTCCGTTCCTTACCCCAGCTGCCTGTCTGTATCACTGGTCATTTTCTGGTCTTAGTAATATTGCCAGTTCTCTCCGCCCCACATCCTTGTTTTCTCTACTCTACCAAAAAAAGAAAAAAGACTAATGATGATAATGGTGTCCTTTAATCATTGCAGTAGTACCCAAAAATTGCCAGGCATCTTCCAAACGTAAAACAAGATGGTTGCAGCCCTGAGTGGTGATTGGTGCTTAGATGGATAATAGTACCAGAGAATAGTTTTTAATAACCAGGTGTTTTAAGCGTTCCAGCTGGCACAGATTTGCCAGCAGCGTGGACAGGACAGAATTTAACTAAAATAGCTTTGAAAGTCATTGTCAATATAAGGTCATATGATCAGTTTACAGTTTAGTCTTGAGACTGGATTTCATAAACCATGTTAGTGAAACTCTGCCCTGTTCCCACCAGGGGAAAAACTGCTAGCTGAGATCATATTTTAAAATGAGGTGTGTGTGTGTAGAGTGAGTGAGTGAGTGAATGAAAATTGGCTGGTCCTCTCCAGAACTTGTTCAACAGTGACGGGACCTTCCTTTGTCATTCCATTTGTTCAGGCTGCAGCAGAGCACTGGACTGAGCAGGTTGTCTGTTTGTTTTGTAACTCTCCAATAACATGATCAACTGTTTGTTTGTTTGTTTGTTTGTTTTTAAATGGCAGTAATTAAAAATGTAACTTCTTAAAGGACCAAGAACCCCAATGTTTGGGATAGTATGTTTCTCCCTCAGGGAAAATTCCTGCAAACTCTGAGGACTTGCCCCTTTCTCCCCTTCCTCCTCCCTCTTTAACTTCCCCGAGTCTCATAGCAATTATCCATCCAGAAAAGGATGGATGGACACTGTTCCTTTTAAAGCTGTCAGCACCACTCCTTGTGTTGGCTACAGTGGGTTGCTAGACAGAACGACAGAAAGTGTTTCTTTTCCTGTTGTTTTCCCTGCACACATCATACACATGAAGTATTCTAGCCCCTACCAGCTTAGGAGTGAGGGAATTATTCTGGATCACTTTTAAGCATCAAAGGGACAGAAATGAGAAGTTTTAAGATTTTATTTTGTTTTTTAAAATTGATCAAAAGACCTGAGCTGTTCCCTTTCTGACATAGGTTTCTTTTGTTTTTGTTTTTAAACAATAACTGTCTGGCAGAAATGCTCACTGGTGCTGAAAATGTTTTCAAGGGGAGCCAAAGTCTGATGGGTGCGTGAAGAAAATGTGCATGTGTGAAGAGGGGAGCTGAGAGAAGAGTGTACATAGAGAGAAATGTGTGTTGATGTTTACCAAAGATGCTGTGTCTTTGGTTTTGGCAGGGCAGAGAGTACAAAGTCAGTAACTCGGAGGGTGGGGGGTGGGGAGGTGGGGTTGTTTGTGTTTGGTTTTTATCTGATTTAGTTTAGCAGTAAAGTAATGATTCTTAGCCCTTAAAAATCAGAAGTCAGCTAGAAGGGCATGCTCGGTGGATGAAATGTTCCTTGGAGGAATTTGTGTGAGAGTGGGACAGAAGAGTTAGTTGATATGTTGGAACAGAATAGAGATGGACTGAATTCCAGTCCAGGTTGAATTCCTCAAAAGCAGAGACCCTGAAAGCTTCTGACTTTATGAGCAATCTTACCTGGGAAATAATGGAATAGCAGGCTTTTTTCAATCCTGGCTGTACCAATAATTCTCTTGTTAACAGGCTACTGAAACCCACTTGGAATGGAATCCAAACAAAAAAGCCTACTCAAATACTCATGGAAAGATACTTGCACAAAAGTCTGGCTCCTAAATTCTTAAGTGTCTCTAGAAAATACCAGTTTCTGACTGCTGGCTTGTTGCTCCTCTTGTCTTGAACCCCCTTCACCACCACCCTCTATCAGGGAGGGTCATGTCTAATGTTTTAGAGCAAAACAGCAAACACATTCAGCCCTGTGTAGAATCCTCCAACCCAGCCAAGCCTTTCTAAAGAGAAGATCCTGGCCTCTCTCTCTAGTGTTCTGTTTAGCCTGATCCTCATGTCAGCATTGTCAAGTGCCTGTTGTTACCACTAAGCCAGTCATGTGCTTCCATGTAATTATCTCAGGCCCACTGCAGCACAAGAACAACCCTGTTTGTGGCTTCTTGTTGTCCCAGCATAGAGCTAAATAAAACCTTTTCAATTAAAGAGCCTCTGACTCTTCCCAGAAAAGCTGTAACACCATTCTGTCTCCATACACTCCCTGAATTTTTCTCCCCTGTTTTTAATAGGAAAGGGACATTTTGTTATAAATAGGATTGTTTCAAAAGCATTAATTTGCTCCTTGTGTTTATCCTCCCTGGAAGCCAGATTCCTGTCTGTCCCATTGGAATCACTTCCATAGCATCCACTTCAGACTGAAAGCTCTTTGGTCAGGAGCTTTTTGTTAGTTTGTTTGTTTTGTTCAGTACCCAATACCAATGGGGCCCTGATCCAGGTTGGAGCCTCTGGGTGCTATTACAATACAAATAAATAATATCAGATTTCTCAGTGACCAAACATCAGGTGGAGAACATGCTGCAGGAGCAGATAAGTGCCTAAAGAACAGTGAGCTTGGGCTAGATTCGCCCCAGTAGATACAGGGGAATGCAAATTACACTACCTTGTGCCCGAGTGCAGTCGTGCCCTAGGAATCATTCACACTATAGGGAGGGGTGCATTGGTACCACAGCCTACTTCTCCAAAGGGTTCAATCAGAGGGAAGCAGCTTTGAATTGCACGCATGCTTCTGTAAGCGTGCTATCAGTGGAGGGTCACTCTGAGCCAGTCTGCCTGGTCTCACCCCCTCCTGGGCTGACCTCACTCATTTTTGGGGTCAGAACTGGGTGGCCAAGGATGGTATATGTGCAGCTTGTGTCTCTGTGATATCCTTTTTAAAAGGACTCTCTGATGCCAGGATGCTGCAGTGTAAGGGGTGAGTCTGGCCCCCTGCTTCTAGATAAATGTCCTAGCAACAGGGAAGGAGAGAGATTGTCAGTCTGACGTAGAAGCTGGAATATTTTGTGTGTGTGTGTGTGCTGGAATATTTTGTGTGTGTGTGTGAGTGAGAGAGAGAGAGAGAGAGTTCTCTATGAAGCCTCAACAATTCTGTAAAAAGCTGTTGTATTAAATATGCTTGCTGCATGTTTCAGGCTGGCAGAACTGACATTGAATTCCGATTACATCCCTTCTTCTGTAACCAAACATCCTAAGGAAGGATCCTGCAAGGTCAGATCTTTATGCGCCTGCAGAAAGGCCAAAAGCAGGTTTAAATCTTCAAGTCTGTGGTTTTGGGGGCTGGCACTAAGGAGTTCCCCATGTGTCATAACAGCTTTCCACAGCTCACCACCTGGGCGAGGGGGACATGTGGGTGTGTTTGGGAACATAGCAGTGGCTTGCTTAGTGGCTCTGTGCACTACTATGACCCCCAGAGGAGAGAAGCAGTGGGACACATCTGTTTGTTTGTCTCCATAATCAGAGCTAGATGAGCAGGTCCCCAACCTGCCAGTTGTCTCAAGATTACTCAAGTGCTATTGAGAACCATTTCAACACTTGCTGAATTGCAGCTGGGCCTGGTTTATGTTGATAAGATCTGGGTTAGACAGGAAGGACGGTTTTGCTATTGACTAAATTGGGAGTAGGATTGGGCCCTATGTCTCATGTTTGATTACTTTTTGTATTCCCTCTCTCCCCTGCAACAGTCCTGGCATTGGTTCCAATGAGAACTGTATTCAGGGGAGAATTCTGAAGGAAAGAGCTACAGTGAGAACACAGCTGCACAGTGCCTACGTTTCCAAACATCATCTTTGGACAAGGCTGAGAAGAAGCCAGGGTTCTGGGTGCCTAAATATATCAAGGTTTTAGTTATGCAGCCGCAACTCAAGCCGCAATTCATGGAGGCCCCATTTCTTCCCAAACAACTTTCCACTGCGACAGGCTGCCCCCAACTCTAGCCTGCAGTTGTCTTCTGTGGAGAGGTTTGCTGTCCTCTAATTCCTGTCCCACCATGACATCTTCAAGGAGGTGCACCAGACATCTGCCCTGTTCGGATGTCTTTAGGGAGCTTCCACACATTCTCTCCATGGGGGCCAGGAGCATCTCCCCATGCTCTTCATTGGGGTCGAGGGCTCCAGGCTTCTTCTCATCTCTCTCTCTCTCCAGGATTTGAGGAAGTTGGGTTTTTTCCCCTATCCTGTATCTCCCTCCCCATGCATTCCCATCTTCTGGTGAAGCCCTAAAGGTTCCTTTCCCTTTTGCCATCCCTGAGAAATCAATAACCATCTCCCAAATCTCACCTGAGCTGCTGATTCTACCACATGAGCTAAAAGCCAACTGGCTGATAGCTAAGGCTGTAGAGCAGACTCAATCTCTCTCTCTTTCTTGCTCTCTAAGTGGTCTCAGTGCCACTAGTTGGGACAGAACACCACACCCAGGAGGTGTGTGGGTTACACATGCACAACAATCCCATTAAGGAACACTCATCTCTTTCTTATTCTCCCCACTTTGGCTGGCACATCAGAGTGCTTATGTGCTCCAAAGTGGACGTGGTTTGTCATGTGCATGGGATTTTAGATTAGATGGCTTTGTACAATACAACCTCAGACAGACTCTTTTATAAGGTGAAATAAAAGGATGCAGCAAAGAATTCACCATTTGAACCTTGTTTGGTCAAGGTTTCTGATGCTTCCAACCTTCTCTATGTCCTCTTGGTACTTGCATAATTTAACCTTATCACCATTTCAGCTGAACCAGTTTGAGACCCACATGAAGATGAATTAAAAGTTTTGTAGTGTTGTTCAAATGGGGTTAAAAAACAGCCCAAAGGGATGCCCCATCAATAATTCTGACATACAATGAGAATCTTAAGAATGCATGAGTACATGGCCCCCAGAATTTTCTGCCAGGTTACGGGTTAGTCCCTTTGGCCCAGATTTTTTAAAGTATTTATTCATTGCTCTGCTCTTCTTAGAGACTTAGTCCCTTTTTTTGAAAATGAAGCATAGGTTCCTATGTCAATTAGGCATTGCCACAGTAAGCACAGCAATGCCGAAATATTTTAAAAGTCAGTTGTTTTCAGTGTTGTTGTAGCCATGGTGGTCCCGGGATATTAGAGACATGATTCTGTGGGGGAAAGAGATAAGCTTTCGACCTTACAAAGAGCTTTTCTTCAGATCTGGGAAAGGAACTCTCATTTCCCAGACCTGAAGAAGAGTTCTGTGTGGCTCAAAAGCTTGTCTCTTTCACCAATAGAAGTTGGTCCAATAAAAGATATTACCTCACCCACCTTGTCTCTTCAAAAATGTAGGCCTTTGTGACTAGATGTTTTATACCTCATGGGCACAGAGGCAAGTTAGGTCCTATGTATGCTGATTATGGACACTGGGTTAGCACCTCTCTGGTGTACTCTCTAGAGTTCTCATTAGAAATGTAGTAATATAGTTTGCCAGAGACAAACCATGCTATAGATCATCTTACATGGTAAACCATGCTATAAAAAGCTAGAATGATTGGACATCACTTATACTGGCCAGGGAACCTCTGTTAGAACTCGTTTAGTAGGAGCTGTATCAAAACTAGAGGTGGGCCTGATCCAAACATTCTTTAAGAATTTTCCTATAATTATCCAATCTACATAAAGGGCAGAACCAAAATTCTAGATCTCTGGGGCAGTTTGGGTCAAGATCCTGATCTGGGCATCCTGGCTTAATCCCATCTCTAGTTTAATTTAAACATTGTTTTCTAGAAAGATGCCAGCACAGTTTCAACCCTTAATGTATACAGGGTTTGGAAGTTTTACAAAGCTTTGAAGATTGTTAAGCCAAGGGAATAGGCTGGGCGGGGAGGGGGAGAAATTTAACATGATGGAAAAGAAGAGAAAGACTAAGCTTATCCTTATCACTATCCAGATACAAGGTATTTTATCTGACTGTGAAAAGAATTGTTGACAGAAGACAAAATGCTGTTGACAGGATAACAAGACACAGGTTAATGTTCCTTGGAACAGTTAAAGGATATAAAATATATAGCTTTTAAGACCCAGTGTATATATCTTAGTGTTTTATAGTGTTTTAAATGGATGTTAAAAAAAAGAATCCAGAAGTCAGTCATCCAGAACCTACACTCATCACTGCTGTCATTTAGAAAATCAGAGGTGGAGTTGTGAGTAAAGGATTTGCTGGGGAAGAGGCTGTTATAGACAATGAAACTATTTCATTGATTCTAGGGCTATTCAGGGGAGAAAATGTCCCTGTAACATACACATGGCCCTTTCTGTTCTTTTCCAACCATGTGGATTTGTTAAAGAGTCACCTATGCTCCTCCCTAAAAATAAAATTCCCAAATCCCAATGGGCTTTTTGGACAAAGTGTTGTTTTCCTAGAATTAGTCAACTAATGTCTATTCTTACAAATCAATATATCTTAGTAGCTGCTTGAAGAGAGTTTTTTGATTGAGCTGTACAGTACTTTCAGAAGGGATGTGTAGGGGCCTATGAGTAAGGGAATTTATGCTGCTTTATAGCTAAGTATCAGATATACTGGTATAGCACAGTGGTTGCTAAGGTGGTACAGAATTCATACTTTTGTTGCTATACATATACTGTGGCTGAGTGAGATTAATGGCTTCATTTAGCAGCAGCGTACCATTTAGAGAGTCTGCCCATATTTACACTTTTCTAACCTTTTATTTGATTGATTGATTGATTGATTGATTGATTGATTGATTGATTGATTGATTGATTGATTGATTGATTGATTGATTGATTTTTTTAGGAGTTTATAACTCCACTGTTTAAATGTGTCTTGCTGATACTGGGAAATCTGGCTTTTTTATTACTTTTTACACAGATGTAATCAAAGTTGCTATTTTTTCCCTTCACCTAACTTTAAAGAAATAATTTGGCTTCATTTCTCTGTTTTTTGTATTTTTTAAACTGAAATGATAGTCTGTTAGTCACTGATGGACTGGAGCTTTTGGGCGCTGCAAGAATCTTAAAGCAGAGAATTCGTCTATAGATCACGTGTAGTACAATACCTAAGTAAGTAGGGATGGTTTATCTCTGAATGTCCTGGAGTCTGTGGTTTAAGTCAACACCTTTCTTTTTTCACATTCTTCTAAATCTTCATGTATAGCAGCATCTGCCATAAAGTTGTAATACATACAAAATCTCATAATTGCTTTCTGAACACTTATTTGGGAATCATAGTCAGTCTGAGAGATCAGTTGACAATATGTCTCCTTCCCATGGTTTGGTGGAGTAGGAGATCAGTGTTAGAAGAGGGTCCATTCTTCAATAAAACTACATCCCTTTGTGTATGAATAACTCTGAGAATTTTTTCTTGAGTTAATAATAATTTCTTCACACAATGCACAGTCAATCTGTGGAACTCCTTGTCAGAGGATGTTGTGAAGGCCAAGACTATAACAGGGTTCAAAAAAGAACTAGATAAATTCATGGAGGATAGGTCCATAAATGGCTATTAGCGAGGATGGGCAGGTTTGATGTCCCTAGCTTCTGTTTGCCAGAAGCTGGGAATGGGCAACAAGAAGTGGATCACTTGATGGTTTCCTGTTCTGTTCATTCCCTCTGGGGCACCTGGTATTGGTCACTGTCAGAAGACAGGATACTGGGCTTGAGGGAACTTTGTTCTGACCCAGTATGGCCATTCTTATGTTCTGTTTATAACCAAGCACTGTGAGGGGAGGGAAAAGATCCTTTGGTCAGTTCAGACTACTTTGTAGTGTTCTGATATCACAAAGCAGCCTTAAATTCTTTCAGTTGGCCTGGGAAGATGCTGCCAGCTGAGGGGCTTCGTCCATTGGTGAAGGGCAGTTGTAGTGGCTCCTATGCCACCTTCACTCAGGGTTGCCCTGCATAGGGATAATGACTGGATTGCCATTTCATGTTACTGATCCTAAGGTGCCAGAATTGTCTGTGAGGTTTATAGGCAGTTGAATATCAAATACAGTACACTGTTCTTCTCCTTTCTGTGGCACTTTGTGATTTAACTTTATACCAGTGTATTTGGCAATGGATAGAAAATTATATTGACACTCATCATCATCATCATTTTGAGTCCTGCTTTTAGTTTTTGATCACATATCTAAAAGAACACAGAATTAAGAGTCCAGAAAGGACAATAAACTGATTAGAGGCACAGGAGAAAAGAATTGCATACTCTGTAGTTAGTAATAACACTCATATAGCACTTTTCAGCTTCAAAGTGCTGTGCAAATATTAATGAATTAATCCTCACAACAGCTATTGAGATATGGAGGTTTATCCCATTTTACAGACAGTGAAACTGAGAAAGGGAAGTTAAGTGATCTGCCCAAGACCAAAGAGGGAGTCTGTGTTAAAACCAGAATTGCAACTCAGGAGTTTATGGTTCCTTACTAGACCACACCCGTTCCTGAGATACTAGGATTGTTTGTTTAGTTTGAAAAGAGGAGGAGGAAGCAACTATATGACACAGGTATATCAAATAATGACTAATGTAGACTCAAGCAAAGAACTTGCTTGATCTATGCGTTAGTAATGAATGAGCTGTAGCACAATTGTTCACTGTAGAACAGGCACTCTCACCTAAACAGAATACATTGTGGTGTGCAAAACAATAAAAAGGAGGCAAATAAATACAACCCCTGGAGAAAGAAAAATCAGTTAATTAAAAAAAGTCTTTAATTGTCTGAGAGGGAGAATCATCTTTAAGAATGATGAGCTACACTCCACCCAAAAGGCATTTCATTCGCTTGTTTACAATGAAGGAACCTGTGTGCTGGGGACAGTTAATACCCATGGGAGGCTTGCTCACTCTACCTGAACAGAACAGAATGCTCCTATAAGTAAGCAAGTAACTGCTTTCCTCCGAGGGCATGCGCACACATACAGATATTCATATTTTGTATTCAAAGTTCTTGGTTCAGGTTCACTAGCAGCTGGTGCTAGCCATTTATCTCCCTGCCTGTGTCACAGAGCTGGAGGAGATTGCACTAGCGCTGCTGCTCACGGGGCAGCTGCATGTCGTTCCCATAAAAAGAGAAGGCAGATTAATTGAAAAACTTGGAGGGTTGGAGGGGTGATACCGTCCCAAAAGGATTTCCTCCTCAACACAACCATGCACCATATATTTAGTGCACACAATTAAGTTTCCTTAAAGCTGAAGACTCCTTTAGTGAACAAAGATGAATGATTTCTTTGGGGCATCCCTCCCTAGGCTTCAGAGGCTGAGCTGCAACTTCAAAGCATTTGCCTGTTCAACTATTTTTAAAGCGCGAGCGTGCGCTCCACTAGCCTGAGTCTGTCCACCCAGCTGGGAGGTTTGCTCCAGAGTGCTGGGTAAACATACCTAATGGCAAAGATCATAAAGAAGAAATTGGCTTGAGAACTGCATTCAGCAAACATATCTTAAAACATTTTACAGAAGCCCTCTATTTAAAAATTATTCTACTAATGACCCATCCACTTTCCGCACTGTTTCTCCTTTGTTCTTTACCACCAAGAATATCTTCCCTTCCACAAATACACACAAAGTGGAAATACTTTAAGTGCCTTTAGACAGAAAAATCAAAACTGAGGCAAAACATTCCATCCTCAATCCTCACTGATCTGAAAGAGAGCCTCAAAAGGAAAGAGGAAAAAACCACTTGTGGTGATATTGTACCTGTTCTTGGCATTCAGGCATCTTTGTATCAGCCCCTGCTGTAGTGCAGTGATTAGCACAGAGACAGACATTTTTATTGGTAAATAGTTGCATTATAGACTTGGCTAGACTATGGTGAAACAATGAAAGGAAAAACTGTAAAACCACAGGCCTGTAGTATGCAGTTTCGACTAGAGTTTAGGCAGAGCCTTGTTTAGCTCACAATACACAGTCCCATCGTAGACATACAGACAGGTTGTCTAATTAATCTTGATTTTAATCATATCTGTTTTCCAGATACACTGTCAATATCAACCAGGTTGGTCAATTTTAACACATCTACATAAATCATCAGATCATGCAATGGATTACTAATCATGAATCAAGGCCCGAGACAATCACATATGTTCTTATGCATTTTCATGTTGTCATCAGTCATTACATAACTGACAGGCTAGGTCTCTCTGAAGGTTTTTTATGCATCTATTTACAGTATTTAATAGTTCTTTCATTTTCTATGCCTGATAAGAATCTAGCAATAATTGCCATATACAATCCCTGATATATATATAATAATCTCCTGTCAAATCAAGATTGGATGTCTTTCTAAAGGAAATATTATCATTCAGTCACAAGTTGGGCTTGATGCAGGAATCACTGGGTGAGATCTATGGTTTATTT
Source organism: Dermochelys coriacea (assembly GCF_009764565.3). NCBI lineage: Eukaryota > Metazoa > Chordata > Testudines > Dermochelyidae > Dermochelys > Dermochelys coriacea. The sequence goes on along the minus strand of NC_050074.1, from coordinate 85,933,348 downwards.
TATGCAGGTTAGATTATATGATCATAACGATCTCTTTTAGCCGTAAAAATCTAAGAATCAATGAAAGAACAGAGTGAACACTGTTAAATCTCTACAGTAGCTTCACACAGAGGATTAGAATTTAGTTTTAGGCAGCAACTTTTCATGAAGGTATCACAAAGAGCTTTAGGGAGTTAGATATTAGTAGTGCAAGAGCTATGCAGACATATGCAGCAATAACTATGAGCTCACATATAGCCTTGGATGCTACATTTTTGAGGGAGAAGACTATAGAGAAGTTGTGAGGTAGCACTTTCAATTTCTTTATCGAAAGGGGGAAAAGGCAACATGTCCTCTTTCCCCTGGGCATAGTGGGTAGACACAGCACTAGCCACCACTGCCCTACCCACCCCACTAGCAGAAGTCCCTCTCTCTTGTTTCACCAGAGGCTGTTGTCTTTCTTATCCAGTGCTGCACACAATCTGTCACCTGCACAATTGCTACAACTGAGCAGAAGACTAAGGGGAGTGTTCAGATTGGGATGTGTAAATTATGCTATATTCCTACAGCTGCTGTTTGGAAGGAAAAAGGAGAAAGTGGGGCACTTATCTCTCTCCTCCTCCCACCCTTTCTAGCAGTTACAAAGGGAATCTCAGCTCAGTGGCTTATCGATAGAAAAGCACCTCAAAGGTTGACACAGTGCTTAAAATTCAGGTGGGAGCTGGACACCAATTCATGCTTGGGGTCGCAGCATTGCTAATGTTGGTGGAACCAGTGCAGGCCAAGCCTACCAGTATAGCATCCTTTCCCAAATTCTGCAGTGTCAGAATTACTATCGTTATTATTTACTGTGGCCAGAATTTTCAGAAGGGTTGTAGATGCTGAACGCTTGATATATAGATCTTGCGAGCTCTTTCTGAAAATCTGGCTCCACATGCCAGCTGTGTATTCTGCAATGGATAAGACACAATACAAGGTCCAGCCCTTGTTCCAAGGCGTTAAATATCTAAAAATGAGAATTGAATATAAGGTCAAGTCCATTTTGAACCCATCAGCCAGGGCTAAGAGTGCTATTCACTGAGACAAAATGACTTCTTCTTTTAAAAGACTACTTTAAAAATCATACTTTTGTCTGAGAATGTTGGACCTACTATTGTCACAAATAACACCTAAGGTGATTATTTCTGAAAGAAGTTGGTGGGTGGGTGGGTGTGATCTTTTTTTTTTAGTTTGTTTCCTTTGTGCATTTGACAGAACTTTGTGTACAGTGAGCTTTCTTGTATAGTCATTTTCCTCTGTTGTGTGAGGGGGGTCATTCACATAGCACTGGGGTAGAGAGAAACATTTGAAAAATGTGATTATAAAACCACAAACGTTAGCAGGAGAACTTGGGCAGGTTTAGGACCTGAAACTATTATAATCCCGTTTTAAAAATTGAATGACTAGATTTCAAGATGTTGGTGTCCCTCTAAGGTATTTTGTGGGTTTAAGATAAACGTTCTATTTACTTTTTGGTAAACTGAAAGTTTATTTGGTAGATGGATGTAATATGCTGATTCCCGCCATGAACTGCTCCAGTTCATGGAACAATAGATGTTTGTGTTTGGAAACTGGCAAAGGGTTAATTGGTATTTGTTTAAAAGGATTTCCCTGAGTATTTCTTAATATTCTACTTGGGTGCACAGAAACTATAGCAGTTCAATATGCCTGTTCCATTATTAGCTACATTTACCTGTATGCTTTTTGGCAAAGGGGAATCTCTTCTATATGCCATGGACATTGGATTTAAATATGACATGTCCTGTCTTAGCAACAGGGATCAGAGACCCTGGGTATAGCACTACAGAAATCGTGAGGAGGAGGCTCAGATGTTTTGGAAAGGACATGTAAGAAAATAGAGATAAATCCTCCATACTCCAGACAGAATTAAAAATCCTTTGCAAGAAGACAGTAAAAATGTATTGTATGTTCTAGTGGCCCTTTCCCCATATTTACAGGGTATTTTCCCCTTAGGCATGGTCTACACACAGGTTTTGTACTGGTAACTATGTTGGTTGGGGGGGGTGATTTTTTTATTCTATTTTATTTGTTTTTTAACATCCATAGATATGCTGGTGCAACTTCTAGTGTGGATGCAGTTATACTGATAGAACTTACTCTCCTTCCCATATAGGAGTGAGCTATACTAGTATAAGCACATTTATATGGATATAATAGCAACCACACCGGGGGGTTGTATCACTTTATTATACCAGTATAGTGGTGTTACCCACAGTTCTTTCAACCCAAAGCTCTTGGTAACTTTTACTCTGTGCGAGGTGGTGTCAGGAAATAAATCAAGAGAGATACGGCCAATAGATGGCTGGCACAAACAGGACAACACAAGAGTGCTTTCACTTAAAGCTAAACTTTACTTAGTCTCAAGCACTTACACATGTCCGCAACAGGTTAGTAAAACATCCCCAACCCTCAATAATTACTGAAGCTGAGAGTGGCTCTCAAGTAGGACAGCAACAGGCTTCTGTAGGCCAAACTTCTGTCTGCTGGTGGGGACCCCAAGATGCGTCCAGAGGGAGTGTCTCTGAAGAAACCTTCCCAAAGAGTTCATTACCTCAAACTTTTCCCCCTTATTTATACATTAGTAATACAATGACGTAACACTTAAAGAAAACTTGCTAAACAAGCAGTTTTTAAAAGTCAAGCAAGAGGTTTCCTTCTGATCATCAGTTTAACCAGATGTGTTTTTTTCAGTGTGCATACTGTGATGCCCTGCCAGACACATTCCCGAGGGCACATATAGACATAAATTTCTTGTTTTTCTAAAATACATATATCAGCAATTTCAACATTCTTAGCAGGAAGGACGTGGGGTCAAGCTGCCCTTTCCGTGGCAACCCAAACCCCCTCCCCTCCTGCCTTGGTTAAGCTAGGGCCGCTGCATGGCCAATTTACGGCCTGCTGACTTGGCTACTTTTAGCAATAAGCAATAGTGATTCGGTATGGCCTGCTGGCTTGGCTATTGTTAGCAATAAGCAATCGTGATTCAGGCAATCGTGATTACTGGTTTGCTAAGATTGCCCCGTACAGTGGTACAACCTTATTTTCAGTCAGAACCCAATCCTCTACTCTTTATTCTAGCAAACCTCCCACTGAAGTCAATAGGGATCAATCTTTTTAACACAGTTTGGCAAATCATATCCTTTTTTCAAGCCACCTCTACACTACCGATTTCTGCCAGCATAGCTAGGTCAGTCAGGGTGAGAAAAGGTGTGATCCCTGACCAACATAGCTGTACCAGCCGAAGTCCCTGACGTATACTGGCAAAGCTATGTTTTTACCAGCATGTTTTGTTTAATAGCTTGTTTTCTTCAGGGGTGGTTTTACTATGTTGGTACAGACGGCATCTTTGCCAGTAAAGTTGCGTCCACACAAGGAGTGCTTTGCTGATATAGTATACCCCTGTTCCTATACCAGGAAAGCTACCTTAGGTTTGATCTACACTGGCGGGGAGGGGGGAGGGAGGGATTGATTTAAGTTATGCAACTTCAGTTATGTGAATAATGTACCTGAAGTCGACATACTTAGATCTACTCACTACGGTGTCTTCACTGTGGTGAGTCAACCGCTGACACTCCCCTGTTGACTCCGCCTGCGTCTCTCACCCTGGGGGAGTACTGGAGTCAACGGGAGAGCACTCGGGGGTCAATTTATCACGTCCTGACTAGACACGATAAATCGACTCCCGCTGGATCGATCACTGCCCACCGATCCGTCAGGTAGTATAGACATACCCTTAGTGTAGTCATGGCCTCATTTCTGGCCTACTATTTCATGAAATCTGACGTGGTTTCATGCAACATTGGGAGGTCCTGCTGCTGTAGATCCTGAATAATGAACTAGTGGCTGGGCCCCTACGATTTGGCTGCTAATCCACTGGCTGTTCTAGGAGTCAGCAGCTGGTGACACAGAAATGAGATGTTTGGCTTGGACTGCCTGTATCCTCTTTCTTCTGCATAGTGAGAAATGTCCATTTCAGATTGCATGGCACGGACTCCTGGGTTCCTGCCAAGACCTGCTTGGCTTTTGATAACCTAACACTCTGTTCTTGCTCACTGCAGCCAAGAGCCACCTGATTTGTTTTCCTCAGTTTAGTATTTTGTGTGCTATGAACCCATTTAGAAGTTTGTGTCTTCAGAATCCCAGAGTGTGGATATTTTGCTTCTGGAAAAATGACAGAAGCTCCTTAGACATTTGAGAGACCTCTCTAATGCCTAAAAATTTATCAAAGGGGAGGGGCCAAGCTAGTAAAATGTCGGGGTGGGATGACAACTGTTTGAAAACCTTTAAAAGCAATGTTAAATTTCCTCATTCTGATATTGCTTTTGAGTTTGACTTGGCCACCCTTACTCACACTGAGTAGTAATTTACACAGGGAGTATGCCCCAATTTTTTTAATGAAAATCCAATTTTTTGGTCAAAAACAGACTTTTTTGTGAAAACTCCCCTTTAATTGAAAAAGCCAATTTCCATTGAAAAAACATAAATGGATTTTTTTTAACCAGTTCTATCCTCTTCATCCCGTACCTGGTCCATCTTGCTTAGCTCTTAACTTGTCAAGCAACTTAATGTATGCACTGGTGCAAGATTTTTGAGTTATAATTGTAGGCTTATGTAATTGGCCTTACTCCTTTGGATCAAAGGACAAAGCACTGGACAATGTATTGTGAGCAACAATCCTGCACTGGGGGAGGGGATAAAGATTAGAATGACCTAACTTGTCTTTCTATGATTCTGTCTTTTCTCTTAGTGGCTATTCTGGCATCCTTTCTTCTGCTTACAGTCCATTGGCTGTGGCCCATTTGAACTCTTCACCTCCCATTTCAAGAACCAGCCAGATGTAAAGTACAAATCAACTAATCCAAATCCTTATCTCCAGACTGACGATATCTGAGCCACATATGCGCAGTTTACATTGCTAAGGAAAAAATGGCATCTATTTCTGACAATCAGGTTGCCAAATGTGATGGCTATTTGCTACAGCTACTCTTGAAAGTAATCGTAACCTATTAAAGATTATAGGCCACATTATATCCTGATTTATACCCAATGCTACTTACTGGGTGTAAGTTAGGGTAGAATTTTGTTCAGTTAATGCCCCTTTCTGTATTGTGACTATTGTATTTTAATGGGGAAATAGGATCCTGAGGAATCTTTCATTGCACCACCCTCTTTCCAAGGCTTCCTGTCATGATGATCTTTAAGGAGGGATGGACACAGCCCCTTGAGCCCTCAGTGTTGCTCAGAAGGTGCATTTGAGAGAAATGTGTTCCCCCAAGGGGAAAGCACATTGCCTCCCCAATGCTGGGGACTAAAATAGAGACTGAAACTTCTATCCCAGGAGTCAGCAACCTTTCAGAAGTGAAAGGTTATGCTCTAATAAATTTGTTAGTCTCTAAGGTGCCACAAGTACTCCTGTTCTTCTGTTAGAAGTGGTGTGCCGAGTCTTCATTTATTCACTCTAATTTAAGGTTTTGCGTGCCAGTAATACATTTAAACGTTTTTAGTAGGTCTCTTTCTATAAGTCTTTAATATATAACTAAACTATTGTTGTATGTAAAGTAAATAAGGTTTTTAAAATGTTTATGAAGCTTCATTTAAAATTAAATTAAAATGCAGAACCCCCCAGACCAGTGGCCAGGACCCAGGCAGTGTGAGTGCCACTGAAAATCAGCTTGCATGCCGCCTTTGGCACACATGCCATAGGTTGCCTATCTCTGTTCTATCCCATGCTACAGCACACAGACACTAACATGATGTGAAATTTGGGCTAGCTGACAAAAAAACAAATACAATCTTGTGTGTTATTTCTCAGTTCCCTCACTAGGTAATACCCTGGACTTCAACTAGAATATTTTGTTAGAAACAGAGGACATCAGTCAGCTGTGGTGCTCCCAATAGACAGAGATTCCTTTCATAATCTCTCTAGGAGCTGAAGTAATCCTCATAAGAGGGACAGAAAAGACCCAGTCATATAAACTTAACCAGAAATATATGAAACTAGACAACAGGAACTATCAGCTTTCTTCATCCTCACTCCTGTTTCAAGAAATGTGTCCCCTCCTCCTTTCTCAGGATTGGTGGTGTTATCTTTTAATGTAGAGTTTAAGCTCCTTGGAGAAGTGATCTTGGGACAAATTCATCCCTGGTGTAATCCTATTCATTTCAGTGAGTTTAGACATACCAGGAGACAAATTAATCCATAGTGGGTCCATACATACATGCCATATGTACAGGTACACTTAAACACATAAAAAACAAGTCTTCCCTACCACTGTATCTTTATGGGTGAAGGATATTTCCAAAATGAAAATATTTAGGATGGCTAAGAACTGCCAAGAAAAGGGGAGAGGGTATATTGCCTCAGGCAGAAGCAGGATTTTTTTAATAGCTTTTTATCCCTTTGTTACTGATAAGAACATGATGCTCTGATTTCAAGCTTATGCCACTGCTCTAAGAGCATTAATACTGTCATAAGCTTTTCCCTAAAGTGGCAGGCACCGATCTTCTAGGGTGCGATCTCATGTGGGTGCTCTAGGACTAGCTTTTAGTTATTGTGCTTGCTCACTAGAGTGATTTACCTCTATCAATTTTAAATGTCCTGCAATTAGAAATGAATTGACATGATTGTACGTCTCGTTAATACTATACTTTACTATTTCAAATGGTTGAAGAACGTGAGGCACATAGTTCTGAGACCACATAGTTCAAGAATCCTGGCAGGCAGAAGGAAAAGAGAAATGTCTCCCAAAAATGCCAGACACATGGGTGTCTGAGCTACGTTAAGAAGCAGATTCTGCCACCTTTACTCATGCTTAGTAGCACTGCTGAAAAATCAGTGCTATTGCTGCTGGTAATGGATTAGGGTACTACTGTGTGTATAAAGCAGGACACAGCCCTCACCATGGTTGATGCAAGATACTCTAAACCTACAAAGTGAGGGGAAGTGTCCACTACCTTTAAAATTTTATTGCTCAGATATGTTAAACAGGAGAAACTGACAGCTTGTCTCATTTTAATTAGAAAGGTTTTATTAGAAAAGTAAAAAACACACCCAAAAAACAATACAATTGCATAGAAAGGCTTGCACTTGAACATCAAGTGTATTAATGTAAACTGTAATCAACGGAAGCACTCCATGGCATATCATATAGGTTGTTTGTGAGGGTGCCTGCCCTCATCCAAGTATCACGTCATACCTCCCCCTCTGGCATGCAGTATTGGAGTGCTGTAGGCAGCTCCCAGCAGCGTTTTCTTCAAGCATCAAAAATATGAAGTGATGACAACAACCCAACAACTCCTGCTTCTGCATTCCCTTGGAGTCTATATATAGCTGCCCTAATGTCAGTAGTGGAGCATCATCTTTGATCCAAATACATATACTTGGTCCCATTAGACCTAAGTTTAACCACCATTCACTCATACACATGCACCACCCTCCCCCTGCAAAAAACAAAACAAAACATTGATTACAATGTATTTTGTTATTAAAAAAAAAAAAAACCAGCCAGGAATAGGGAGACTGTCTACCCCCAAAGCAGCCCTGCTGCTGCATCTGGCATCAGCACTGTCACAACACTAATTGAAGAAGTCAGTACAATAAAAAGTTGTCCTACAATCACTGAAAGGTTAAAGCTAGCACTCACTTGCTATCTATGCCCACTCAGAGTGAGGGAAGCAGGGTTTAGTTTTGTTTTCCAGCAAGCTTCCTCCTTGCTGTCCCTCTATGTTTGGGCTATTTCCTTCTACAATTGCACAGTCATGCTCCAAACTAACCGAGGCTCTAAAGAGTTGCCAGATTTTAACCAGCTTATGTTCACTTTTTCAAAGCACTTAAGTAAGTTGTCACGCCAGTTTCTCCTGGTGCTTTACGCCAGTTTAGAGTAATGATTGGTTATTCCTCTATGTGGCGTCTTCAGCACTCCTCTATTAGCAACTGCTCAGAGCTGTAAAGCTTCTTTTTAATGACTCTGAATCCAGTGCTCAGCTTCAGCGACTGACTGAAGCCTGGAGTGAAAGAAGTCCCAGAGCTAAGAAGTCCCTGGATTTTAGGCCAGAGCCGGGAGTCCAATCTTAACACAAGGGTCAGCTGGAAAGTAGGCACAAGATTCGGATCCACTGCAATCTGCCCCACACTGTGACACCCCTTCCCTTGTTCAACACACAGGTCAATAAGGGCACCTCTCAGGCCACAGGGCTCACTATAAGCCAGGTGAAGCAGCTCTTTGCTGACTTGAGTGACAAGCTGGCTTGGCATCACAAGTCTGGAGCAGCGCTTGGAATTGATGTTGGCTTTGTTCAGACTGACTTGGATTAGTTTCATGAGATTGTTACATAGGAGTTCGTCTTCAGGGTCATTTAACAAGTCAAAGTCTGGCAGAGAAACTTCATCCAGGTACTCTGCATCTGTGAATGAAAATCAAAGAAGGCAGGTCAGTATTGGCCAGTTTATTAAGCTGGTTTTTGTGAAATGAGCTGTAGCTCACGAAAGCTTATGCTCAAATAAATGTGTTAGTCTCTAAGGTGCCACAAATCCTCCTGTTCTTTTTCCCTAGTAAAAGTTGCTACAAAGGACCAAATGTTAAGGGAAAGAAAACTGATCAATTTATGAATTGAAGCAGTTTTTCTGAGAGAGAATAATGTACAGTACTAGGTTATAAAGAACAGTATTGTGGGATAGGGAGAGAAGGGCTGGTAGAGTTTTATGGGACAATGTTTTTATTAAGCTTAAACCTCTCCCATTGTGTATTTTAGCTTTACTGAATTACAAGTACAGTATACATTCATTTTGCTATTTTAATTGTGTTTTAAAGTATATTTACTGGACACATAGTTTAGGAAAAAAAACTTTTGATTTTATTTTTTAGGAAGTGTGGGCCCTTCTTAAGTTTGGACAACGCCATCCTAAATTGTTCATTATAATTTAACTCAAAACGCTCAAGGACATGACCTTTCAGTCCTAAAATCTACAGGACATACCTCCTTCACAGCTCAAGCTGCTGTCCAGGGATTCACAATCGGAGCTCTCCGCTCTGACACAGCGATCGGGAGCTTCCTGCTGCCAGCTCTTTCCCCGAGAGAAGATGGGTGAGGGCTGGTTCTCTCTCTGCTCTGGAATGGGAGGCAGCGAGGAAGAGAAGCTGTCCCACACGCCCGGCATCGCTGCTGATGGTCACCCTCCGGAGTGGAAGTGGGGACGCGGAGATCAGCACAAAAGACGGGTGCTGCAATCCAGGGCCAGCACAGAAAGAGGCGGTCAGTAACGCACGGCCCGGGCGGGGGGTTTACACCGATGGCGGAGGGGGGCTCCACTGGGGGGCGGGTTACACCGATGGCGGAGGGGGGCTCCACTGGGGGGGCGGGTTACACCGATGGCGGAGGGGGGCTCCACTGGGGGGGCGGGTTACACCGAGGCTCATCTAGCGAAACAACCCGCAGGGAGCCTGAAAGGGAGCGGCGCGCTGTGTCCCGGACAGGCAGCGACACGAAAGACAATCCCAGCGCGATACTTACAGGGCCGCGGGGTCCGGGCTGGGAGCAGCCGGAGGCGGTGGAAGAGGTAGTCGAAGGCTCCCGGGGATGATTGGAGGCTGCTGGTAAGGGCCAGGGGAGTGCAGTGCAATAGCCAGCCCGCCCGCCCACGCACGCACTGAGCTCCCCTTTCTCGGCGCTGGTGTCCCCCCTCACCCGGCTCGTTGAGCCCTTTAAATAGACAGCTCCGGAGCGGCCGCCCCCTCCCTGCTCGGCCAGAAACCCCGACCCGGCCTCCGCTGCCGCAGCCACCAGTCGCGAGCCGGGAGTGTGTGCCGGGCTCGGCCAATGGCAGGCAGGCGCACGTTCGCAGCGTTCTCTCCTGCCCGGTTACAGCAGCCTGGGCTCCGCCCCCCATTGTGGACGGAGTCTGAGCTGCAGGCGGAGAGGCCTGGGGGATGCGGAGTGACGTGCTCGAGCGGGAGGGAAGGGGGGGGGGGTGTTTATTAGAGAGTCTCAGGGCTCGGTTGGGCTGGGGAATGTCACGGAGCGAGCCCGTGCACCCGAAAGGCTCGTTCACTGCGGAAAGCGCAAGCCTCTCGTTTCTGCTGTAAACTAGCTGCTGTAGACGGGGCTACACAAAGTAACGTTGTATGGGGCTGGGGGATCTGAGCCCCCGCTTAACTCTCGGACCCAGCGCAAGTGGGTGCCTTTTGCCCGTAGCGATTGAAAGGGTGAGGGTGGTGATAGGAAGAATAGCGGTTGCTTATTTTAGCCAACTTCTTATTCATCTTAATTGTGCCCCCTCCCCCCCCCACGTCCCATCCCCCATTATCATGCTGTGTCTGTGTTGCTCGATAATTTTTCCAAAGGAAGACGTGTTCAGACGGACACTCTTCGGGCAGTTTGGGAGAAACAGGGGATCTGTGTTCATAGTTAGCCATTTGTAACGCGAAGGAAACCTTCGATTATCGGTTGTTAGGTGCTGTAACAAAGACAAGTGATTGCTTCATATAAAATCAGTGCAACCCACTCCAAAGTTAAGAATAAAAATCTCCTTGGTGGTAGATGTTTCGGTACTGGGGTTCGTTTTTAAGAATACGATGAATTCGGATTGGTATGTATAAAAATCCATTACTCATCTGAACACGAAAGATGCTACCGTAATTTTCATCAACTGTTTTTGATGTAATCTTATAGAGAAGCGAAGTAGGAGTTTATTTTCAGAAATCCTAAAGATTTTTTCCCATCCCTAACACACTATAAACGTGTGCCTTTCCAACTGTACATTGAGTTTACACATTCCAGCCTTGGATTATTTCGTGCACAATCAAGGTCAGGACATTCCTGCATGGTTTTCCTAACTTTTAGTCCTTAAAGCCTATTGAGAAACTAGTTTATTGCACCTCCTTTACGTCAACTGATTTTTTCATGGGGGTGGGGGAGAGGGAATGGTGGAAGGGGTTGAATACCTGATCATGCTATTGATCATTCGAGTCGATGAGTTCATTTGTTTGTTGCAATTCTCCTTATGGGAATTCAGGGGACACGGTGAATTCTGCACGTATAAAGCTAACTCTAGGTAAACAATTCGACGCTAGCTGCAGCCCATCCGCGGGGTCCTAGCGTCCGTCCTGAATTCTGTGGCTGCTTTGTGTAAATAATTGGGAGAATTGCATCATGAGGAACGAGTTGGAGAGAAAAAATCCCCAGCAACTGTAATAAAGCAGATCGTTTCATCAGAGAGAAACTAGCAAGTCTACAACAGGAACAAGCAACCATATACTCTTTAAAATGAGGGCTTAAAGCTTGACGCAGTCTAAATCTGCAAGAAAACATGATTTCTTCAGTTTCACAGATTAAAACCTAAGTGTATTACAGCCTGTGAGCTCTTTGATTATACTTTTAGTTATTATTAGCTTTAAATCTTGGATTAATGTACTAGTGTGTATGTAGTTAGATAGCTACCTTTTCTGGCCTAAGAGCCACACTCCCCTCTGCTGTCCTGCATCTCAACACCACAGAGATGAGTCCATGCCAGCATATTCAATAGAGAGATTGTTGAAAATATTTCTGAAAATAAGAAAATAAACTCCCTGAAATAAGAAGGAGGTGAGGGAGCTGAAACAAAATGGAGAAAAAAATAAACATTTCCACCTAAATTGACGAACAAACCACCTAATTAATAGTAATAAAAAGCCACAAACCAAGGAAAAACAAAATTGAAAAACAGTAAAATAATTTCCATAAGTAAATAGAAACAATTACACACAAGGTCTCCCCATTATAGGCCTGATTTACACAACATTTTGAGTGGCACGCTCCCATGAGCGCTGTAGCTATGTTGACCTAAGCCTTAGGTTTCTTCTTTCACCCTAGCTACTGCTGCTTAAGGAGGTGGATTACCTACAGTGAAGGAAGAAACCCTTCCATTGCTGTAGGAAGTGTCTGCACTGTGGCATATAGAATCGGTGTTGCTAGCACTAGAGCCAAATTCAAATGTAGAGGGGTTTGTGCAGTGTGCTCATTACAGATGCCTTCGTTCTAAATTGATTAGTAGAATGCCTTTTTCCATAGGTCCATAGCTGCTACTATGAGATGAGACACTAACTGGAGATAACTGTTGGTCTTGACCTGCCCTCATTCAGACAGTAGACAGTTATTAAACATTTTGCTGCCTCTCCACATAGCTCAGCAAATCTATAGCAGGCTGCTAGAGGCTGAAAGTCATTTCTCCTGGATAGCTGTCTGGTAGCCTCAATTAATTGAGTTGGTGGTTCCTGTGCAGTTCCTTGAGGTCAACATACACTATAACCATGGGCATACTTGTCAGGCCCAACAATCAAAGGACTGAATGGGAACTACAAATCAGTGGTTTGGGTAAACTGAGGACTTCCGTCTTGAGTACTTGTAATGATCCTTGATCCAGCACCTTTCATGAATACTGATTTTACTTACACACATATGCATTTTGCTGCCCTTACCGCTTTTTTTCTGGCTTAGGTAACTGCCTGTTCAGTCTATATTTGTCTGTAAATCTATATATTAATGCTAGTCCTGGTTACAACATTTGAGTCATAGCCCTTGCTATTTTCTGTCTGGTTAGCTATGGACTATAGCTATAGAACAACTTAGCATTGCTGAAGATGTTGACTATGAAGGAGAGCAGGGATTATGGACTGAACTAATGGAAATAGCATTGCAGAACACATTTTGGGGTTGTGGGGAAGCATATTATTATTGATAAATTAATAAATTATAATTTCTATGTATTAAAATTTGTGAATACATATTAAAGTATGTGAAAATTGCAAGACAACCAACACAGCATTAAATATAGACACCTTCCTCTAATTCACTCTGGTTTACTTCTCCTCCTATTTGTAACCACATAACATTCCTGCAGCAACTACAAGCAACTGCTTCCATTAAATACTTTCCTAATATTATTTTTCAATGGAAGCAATTGCTATCATTTGCTACAGGGACATTGTATGATTGTGAATGGGATGGGAGGTAGTTCATCAGATAGCAAATGGGAGAGGAAGTGGGTCCATGAAACAGTCTCTTGATTCAGATGTAATCCATGATATTAAAATGTTTGAGAATACCTCTTCTATAGACATTTTTCAGTATCTTTATTGGATACCATAAAACAAGGTATCAGCCATTCTACAGTATGTTAACATGCTATTCCCACTCTCTGTGGCTGCCTGTGAGTGTAACAGCTCTGTGTGGTGCAATTGACCTAACCTAGTCCGAAATTGGTCACTGCAGGTGCAGAGATTGCAAACAGAATACATTTAGCAGTCACATTTTCAGACTTAAACCATATTCATTCATTCATTGATAATTGTATCTTTAATCAGGCTTCCTTGTAATATGTGCGTTAACACAAAACATACATGTGTAATGTATAATAAGAGCATTTGCTTAGTAGTCGCCACATTGGGAATTCCATATGAGTCACCTGGTGTTTCCAATTGTTCTCACAACTCTAAAAAAAATCACCATTTTGGCTGAAATTTTACATGCTTTGTCCCAGTCCAGAGCTGAATTTATTATTTTAAGACTGAGTAAAATCAGTTCATTCATTTTTTTAGTTGCACAAGCATGGGCCTGCAACTCTTGTATCTAATCCTTATTTCAGTGACTTTTCCAAAAATCTTTGAAGCAAATATTCGCCTGTACCAGTATCTAGTGCAGTAGGGCCCTGATCCTGACTGCTGATTCATTTTCTCTTTCTTTTGTATTACTCAGGATTGTATATCAAATATGGGCCTCGGAGCACAGGGTCATAGTTGTAGTGGATGGTTAGAGTATTAACTGTGATGGTTATAGTGTACACTGCATGGTTATACTGCATTTCTGAAAAATGACTTGGTCTTTTATTATATAAAAGATGATTGTCCAAAATAAAAATTAAGCTTTGTATATATATAAAAAAAGGAGTAGCTTTTTAAATATTTGACACTTTACTGCACCAAGAGGGAATGTTGTCTAGAGTTTAGAGCAGGGGATGATGAGGACTTGTCCATAATTCAGGGAAGTGCTTTAAGCTATGCTGGCAAAAGCAATCATTAGCTGGTATAAACTGTGTCTCCACGGGAGATGAGGCAGTAGATGTTGCCAGTATTGCTCCGCTGGTATACCCCAAAACCTTTTAAGTGTGGACAAGGCCTCACTGTGTGACACTTGAAAAGATCAAATTAATCTCTTTTTGCTTCAATTAACTAATCTGCAAAGCGGGGATGGTGATGTTTCCCTATCTCTAAACTGGTCATGTGAGGATTATTTAATGTTTATAAAACTCTTTTGAGATTTCCCTGCAAATCGTGTTATGTATGTGTAGATCACTATTACTATGAACTTTTAAAGATTAGAACCTGATAAATGTTAAATATCTGGGAGAAATGGCAAAATGAAGATCTCTGATATGTTTGTCTTACTGTGATACTGATTACAGGTTTGTCATTGACATTGACCAAATTCTTAATTTGTTTAATGAGCTATCTTGGGTACTGCCCTTCCTGAGCAGAGACTGATAATAGTGCCACAGTAAGCAGAGTGGAGTATACATGCAGGATACAATAGAGACTAGACTAAGACCTCCAAGATCGATGGTTTAGGAATATGGATTAAGCTCAAACTGTTATTTTGCCAGTGTTTCCTGAAGCAATTTTTGCTTGCTGCAGATTATTTGGGGAACTTCATAGCTCATTTGACCTCAATTTGAAGAACAATTAGTTCACTGCCACTGACCTCAATTCCATCTACTAAAAACAGGTCATTTTGTCTGCAGTCAGTCTGGCACCAGTTCAGTGTTGTAGATGCCAGTGCACGTTCCTTACGGCTGAGGATAGTATATGCAACATGCAAGGAAATTTGGTGCTAGTTGTTAGTGGAATAAATTGAGGGCAGACAGGTGAGGGTGTCATTGCTAGAAGAGTTTTGCCTAAAATTTTCCGCCATTGCTATCATTGATTCATTTGTGCAGGTGAAAGCAATGATTGGAATATCAATGTAGGGTAGCTGCTGGTATGTTAGCCAGCATGCAATTTAACTCTGCTAAGAGCATATTTAAATGACATAGTAGTTACTCATGAAGCTGAACTAGAGACAGAAACAGTGAGACATTTTAGGGGGGTGGGAATGTGGACAGGGTCTGAAACACAGTATAGATCTACTAGTTCTGGAAGATCAGCTCATATACATGGAAGCCAAAAGTATTACTAAATTATGTATATAGTGTACTGGGAAACTGAGTAGCCCATTGGATAGGGCAGGGAACTGAGAGTCAAGAGACCTTAGTGTTACTTCTGGAGCTGTGCCAATGACTTTCTGGGTGACTGTCAGCATGCTGGATAAATTTCTGCATCTGTTTCCCTATTTGTTAAAACAACTGATTGTGTAGCATGGCTAGCTAATGACAAAAGGGAGATGTGCTAATAGTCTACAAGTACTCTATCTAAAGGGTCAAAACTCCAAAGAGGGAAGAGTAGTATTAGAGTTTTACATGAGCTATTTGTATAATTATTAATTACAACCAAGAATAATTAGAAGCAATTAAGGAAAGGAAGTTTCTAAGAAAAATATCAGGGAAACATTGGGTTAAAAAAATCTGAAGTTGTATTGGGTGTAAATTTTTATTTGTAATGATAATGCCTTGCATAGAGAAGAAGCCCTTAGGGATGTAATTTGCTGTGAAGTTTCTTTGCTCTCATTGGCCTCAATCCTTTAGTTTTGCTGATTGCCCTCAAATCCCATTGATTTAAATAAGACTTTGATGATGCAAAGTTCCTTAAAAGACCACATCTAATGTGTCTGAAAAAAATGCCAATAATACTTAACATTTACATAGTTCTTTCCATCTTCAAAGTACTGTGCAAATTAATATGCTTGAGTAAAGTTCCTGTTGGGTATAGTGCAGCCAAAGTCTTTGGTTCCAGGTGAGAACTATGAGCCAAAAGCTCTTCTCAGGATACAGGTGCAACCATTGTAACTGAGAACAGAATTTAGCCCTGTACATTCTGGATTCCTCACCTGTAGGATTGAACATTTTAAATATAGCCCACTTATTGAAAGACATGACTGTGTCAAATACATATATAGAAATGAAGTTATGGTAAAAATTTTAAACTAGTGTACTTTTCCATTTCTTAAATAAAATAACAGTACTTACAAGTTACTACATAATCACAGCCTCTCTGTGGGTATAATAAATATACTTCGTTTTACTAGTTTTATTTTCCTAATTTAGATTGCACTTGTTAAACTCTTTTGCGGCTATTTCTGTAAGCTATCCGAATTTAGAGCATTAGATGTCGAACCAATTATGTGAAAGAGAAATAAACACGAAGCTGTATTTTTCCATTTGCTTTTCACTATTAATAACATGAATCTTTTGCTAAGCTCGTACTGTTTTTCACAATACTGGAACTGGATAAAAGAGTTTAAAAAGAGCCCTAACCAACCCCAATATACACTGAGTTGTTTGCACAGACGTTCTGGACTGGCTGCTGCCTGCTGGATCTAGTTTCTGTATGTCCCTCCACCAACCTATCCCATCCCAAAGATGAGATTCATGAGTTTACATCGATTTGTACAAAAAAAAGGGGGGGAGATCCGTTGCAAATGAAGGGCTGTTTTCAAGGACGCCAGGAGCACAGTGTGATTAAAGTAGTACATTATGAAAAGTTTATAGCAGATATGTAAAGAGGGCTTAAGCTCACGTACCCGTCTGATATAGATTTAACCGTTGCACCTAATTTATCTTAGTTGATAGTGGTTTTCATACCTCACGTTGCATTTAAAGCCAGTTATAAGGAATGGGTTATTTATGGGTATTTTCTTTTACGAGCAAAGGTCAACTGAGCTGATTAGCGTCCGTCCCAGTTTGGTGCTCATTTCCACAGTGAGGGTGGGATTCTTGTTTGCTTCCGTTTGTCTCTTTAGCCTTATTTTATGTTTTATGCGAGCTAGTGGAATCGGAGGCAGAACTGGGCATTAAACGTGCCCAGACTGAGAAGTGCTGCATGCAGTCCAAGGCAGGCGCTTTGTCCCTGCAAAGGGTTAAGCGCACTCTTGAGCTGGAACGTGCCATCCAAGGCGTATTCCTTGGGAGGGAGGGCAGCTGGCTGGGGGATTTACATAGGGGACGGTCCATACGCCCAGGCCCCCCCAACGCAGACGTGCTGAGCTCAGCGATTTTGCAAGCCTGCCGCTGAGCAGCCGGGGAAGGGGGTTGCTGGCGGTTCATCGGGCACCGACAGGAGGCGGAGACAATAACAAGCGCCTCGGGGAGCTCAGCTGCTGCAGGAGTGGGCGGCGCAGGGCGGGCACCTTCCGCTGAAATGCGCTCCCCGGCCAGCGGTAGGAGTTAAGAGACGAAGCGGGGAGCACCAGGCCCCGGGTGTAACTTTGGAAGCAGGTGGTGCTCGGAGCAGTCAGTCGGGGGGAGCTGGGAATGCAGCATGCCCCGTGTGGGGGAAGCTAGGGCCTAGGAGTGGGCACATAGGAGGAGCCCGGGGAGCCGCTGTGCTTAGGTTTCCCTCTCTACAAATGGGGAAACCGGCCTCCCTTGTACAGGGCTGTGGGCGCTACAGGAGAGCTAGTTAGTAAATATTCCCATCCCCTGCCAACTTTCCAGACTTTAGTAGTCTGGGTAGCACTTGCTGGGGTTTGTGGAGAGTTGGCTGGTCACCTGGTGTCGACTCTTTCCCAGCTATTAAGTTGCATTAAGACATCTAGAAATACATAAAATACTTTCCTAGGGTCTCTTTTCCTGCAATCAGTTGCTGTGGTTGCTTCCAAGCTGCTCATGAATGGAAGGGGTGGGATGTAGGATGTAGCCCGCCTACAGAGTGTATGGAGCTGGGGAAAGGAGCAGGAACAGAGCCCCAGCTACAATCGTTATGGAGTACATCGCTGGTGCAGGGCTGCAAGGCCACCAGGGAGTATCGCATCATTCAGATATGGGAAACACCCTAAGATACATCCTGCCAGTGAATGCAAAGACCTGTCCCCTACTGGCAGCCATATGGCTCCTGCAGGGGGGAGCACAAAGACCCCAGGGAACAGCCTCAGGTTGTGCATGCAGCAGATGAGGGAAGGAGCCCAAAGGTGCAGCTCAAACTGTGAATAGCTTTGAATATTAGGATCCTGTTGAGTACCACCAGGCCAGTACACAGAGGAGGGGAGGCTGGGGAAAGAGAGGAGCCCAGCTGCCATGATGGGGAAAGGAAGAAAGCAAGACCAACTACCAGGGTTAGGTGTGGTTAAGGAGGAGCTGGAGGGAGGAGAGCCCTGAACATGACAAGAAATGTGGAGGCAGTACTCTACGCTGAAGAGAGATGATGGTGCAGGGGAAACAGACTGTTGGAGAGGGCCAGCACAGGTTGATGGGGGTGGGGTGCATGAGTGGAATATGATAAGAGAAGCAACAAGGAAGGGAGTGCCAGTGAGACATAGGAACATGCAAACAGATATGTTGAAAAATGAAGTGAATAAAGGGGAGTCAGACAACAGAGGGGAAAGGAGAGATGGTTATCACTGTATTTATATAGTGCACGGATGGTATGCTAGATGCTTTGAAGACTTGTAGCTAGTCAAGACTTGTGTGGAGCAATGTACAACCTACATAAAGAAGAGGGGATGGTGTACAGAGATTGGAACTGGTGAACAAAGGAGTTTGAGGCAAGAGACAAGTGTAATTTTAAAAATAAGAGACAAAGAGGGACTAAAAGGGTTGGGGGAGAGTGGAACTACAGAGGGAAGTAGAAAATCAGAGACAAGAATAAAGAAAAAGGGACACAGGAGAAAAAGCAAGAGATGCCCAAGACAGTGTTGAGCTTCCTGTCCTTTCTTTGACATATCCCTATTGCAGTCACTCAGGTCTGTCACTGTTGGATATGTTTGTACTTTTATGGACATCATTGCTACATACATTTTTAACATGCTTTCAGATTTCAAGCCTTGAACTGGTTCTGAGGGGAAATTTTCAAAATATCCACCCCCCAAATTAAGGGGATTCATAGGGAAATAAAAATAAGGGGCAGGACAACACAGGGGCAGTTTGCCAGCAGTGAGCCTGAAGGGAGACACCCTGCCCAGCCAGTCTCCATCAATACTAATACCTGAAAGCCAGCCAGCTAGCAAAGTACCCAAAGTTATCCTGATAGAGAAAGGTAAGAGCATTTCTTTGCTGTGTTTGTGTCTTAATTGGTGCTAAGCTATTCTGTTGTTGTGGCTAAATAGGTGTAGTTTTGGTAAGTGGCTGCATTTTATTTTCAACCGTGCACTGAGTTTGGTCTCATGGCAGCAGGGTTGGGATCACTATGCTGATGGATGTGCCATCTTTCAGAAAAGATGTGACAATTCTGAAGTCAGAAAGTCTCCAAAACTCCACCCACAAATTAAGCTTCACACACTTCTGGTACCAAGATGCAGTCCTATTAAAGTAGATTGTGGAGCTCTGTATAACCTTTGATCTGCAGTGAGAAATTGTTGATAGATTTGATTTTGACTAATGGAGTATTGGTTGCGAATCTGAAGGTGGAAGGCAATTTGGGTAAAAGTATTCATGAAATGATAGATGTCATGAGTCTGAGGAAAGGAAGGATTGAGAGCAGCAGAATAAGGAGACTAGATTTAAACTCAGAGAGCTGTTAGGTAAGGTCCCATGAGAAGAAAATCTAATGGATAGAGGAGTTCAGGAGGCTGGCTGTTTCTCAGAGAGACAGTATTAAAGGTGCAACACCAAACTATATAGATATGAAGGAAAGACAGGAAGAATAGTAGAACAGATGTAAGATATGGACAATGTGGAGAGAGAGTCCAGAGAAGAGCAACAATGATGAAAGTTTTAAAATAGAAGAATAGTAATGGCCATGGACAATGGGTGAACCCCAGTTTTGGGGAGGCAAGACCGCCAGCCGCAGCCACATCGAGCCGAGCCACTGCTGCCAGTCTCACCCCCCCCGACCCATTGCCCCCACAAGCGCCAGGCCGAGCCATTGGACTCCCCCCAGAGTCAGACCGAGTTGCCAGCCTCCCCGAGCGTCAGGCAGGGCCGAACTGCTGGCCTCCCCGAGCTCTGGGCCGAGCCACCTGCCCCCTAGCTCTGATGCCTCTTCCCCCCCCCCCCCCCCCGCCAGAGTCAGGCCGAGCTGCTGGCCTTCCCCAGTGCTGAATGCATCCGATGAAGTGAGCTGTAGCTCATGAAAGCTTATGCTCAAATAAATTTGTTAGTCTCTAAGGTGCCACAAGTACTCCTTTTCATTTTGCGAATACAGACTAACACGGCTGCTACTCTGAAACCTCTCATTACAGTGTTTATGGTAACACCCATTGTTTCATGTTCTCTATGTATATAAATCTCCCCACTGTATTTCCCACTGAATGCATCTGATGAAGTGAGCTGTAGTTCATGAAAGCTTATGCTCAAATAAATTTATTAGTCTCTAAGGTGCCACAAGTACTCCTTTTCTTTTTGCAAATACAGACTAACATGGCTGCTACTCTGAAACCTATGTTTAAAAAGGAGAACAAACAGGAACTGGGGAATTATACACCAGTCAGCCTAACTTGGATACCAAGTTACTGGAACAGATTACAGTATTAAGTAATCAGTGTATGAGAACCTAGAGCAGTGGTTCCCAAACTAGGGGCGCCGCTTGTTCAGGGAAAGCCCCTGGCGGGCCAGGCTGGTTTGTTTACCTGCCACGACTGCAGGTTCGGCCGATCGCAGCTGTCACTTGGAGCTGCGATTGTGGGAGCTGCGATCGGCTGAACCTGCGGATGCGGCAGGTAAACAAACTGGCCCGGCCCGCCAGGGGCTTTCCCTGCACAATCGGTGCCCCTAGTTTGGGAACCTCTGACCTAGAGGATAATAGAGTGGTAAGTAATAGGCAACATGGATTTGTCATGAACAAATCATGCCAAACCAATCTAATTTCCTTCTTTGACAGGGTTACTGGCCTACTGAGTGGTGGTGAGGGAGCAGTAGACATAATGTATCTTGATTTTAGTAAGGCTTTTGACACAGTCTCACATCACATTCTCAAAAAAAAAAGTCGGGAAAGGTGGTCTGGATAAAATTGCTATAAGGTGTGTGCAACACTAGTTGAAAGATCGTACTCAGAGAGTAGTTATTAATGGTTTGCTGTCAAACTGGGGGATGTATCTAGTGGCGTCCCACAGGGGTCAGTCCTGGGTCCAATACTAGTCATGATTTTTCACTAATGACTTGGATCATGGAGTGAAGAGTATTCTTATAAAATTTGCAGATGACACCAAGCAGAGAAACATGGCAAGCATTTGGGAAGACAGAATTAGAATTTAAAATGACCTTGACAAATTGGAAAATTGGTCTGAAATCAGAAAGATGAAATTAAATAAAAACAAGAGCACAGTACTTCACTCACGGAGGAAAAAATCAAATCCCCATCTACAAAATGTGGAATAACTGGCTAGACAGTAGTGGTGCTGAAAAGGATGTGGGTTTATAGTGGATCACAAACTGAATGACTCAACAATGTGATGCAGTTGGAAAAAAAGGCTAATATTCTGGGGTGTATTAACAGGAGGTAATTGTCCACTTTACTAAGCACTGGTGAGGCCTCTGCTGGAGCACTGCATAAGTTCTGGGTGCCACACTTTAAGAAAGATATGGACAAAATGGAGAGAGTACAAAGGAGAACAACAAATGACCTATGCCTATGAGGAAAGGTTAAAAAAAAATACTGTTCATGTTTAGTCTTGACAAAAGAAGACTGGGGGGGACTTGATAACAGTCTTCAAATATGTTAATGGCTGTTATAAAGAGGATGATGATCAGTTGTTCTCCATGACCACTGAAGGCGGGACAAGAAGTAATGGGCTTAAGATGCAGCAAGGGAGATTTAGATTAGAAATTAGGGGGGAAAAATCTAATATAAGGATAGTTAAGCACTGGAATAGGCTTCCAAGGGAGCTTGTGGAATTCCCCTCAGAGATTTTTAAGAACAGATGAGACAAACATCCGTCAGGGATGGTCTAGGTGTACTTGGTCCTGCTTCAGCGCAAGGGGCTGGACTAGTTGACCTCTTGAGGTCCCTTTAAGACGTATATTTTTATGATGGAGCTGCTCAGATTCTTGCACTTGGGCTTGATGTGTGCCCCAATCTCTGTGTGTGGCATTTCAGGCCTCTCTCCTTTAGAAAACCTTCTTGGGCCAGATTCTTCCATTAGTTGTTACACCCAAACAGCTGCCTGTAAACCAGAAGAGCTGCCTGAGTGTAACAGAGAAGGATTTGGTCAACAAATACGTTGAATGCTAGTTTGTTTGACTGGTGCTTCCTCAGACAGCTGAAGAGTTAATGCTAAACTCACCATTTTGAACTGGATTTTATCTTTTAAAAAAATAGGCCAGGGAAGATTCCCTGATCCCTCTTGTAGTGGTTTCATTCCAAAAAGAGGATAATTATTCACAGATTGGCTGTCCACATAAAGCCCTTGTGCATGACCCTGTCATATTCTGAGAACCAAGACTTCACAAGCCTCTCTGTCTGTAGCTTCTCTGTGTCCAGAAACGCACAGATGGTTATTAGTCCCATCTGCCCCTGGTTCTGAAGTATTTCAGTTGCTTATCTGGGGTGGGGAGGGGGAGGTCAAGAGAGATCCAAATTATCTTAATCTGGCCCTGTGTACAGCAAGATCCTGGAGACTAACACATATAATGCTTGAGTAATGGGGAAGTTTGGGACTCACCAGATCAGTTTATAGCTGATGAGCATTAAGGTTTCTAACCATCAGAGGAGTGAAGTTCTGGAACAGCCTTCCAAGGGGAGCAGTGGGGGGTAAAAAACCTAACTGGTTTCAAGACTTGAGCTTGATAAATTTATGGAGAGGTGGTATGATAAGATTGGCATGTGGCCCATCTGTGACTGCTAGTAGCAAATATCTCCAGCAGCCAGAGATGGGACACTAGATGGGGAGGGCTGTGAGTTACTACAGTGAATTCTTTCCCAGGTGTCTGGCCGGTGAGTTTCACTGACAGGCTTGGGATTTAACTCAGGGGTTCCCAAACTTTCTGCTGGCACAACCCCATTTTAATAAAGTGTTTCCTGCCAGGACCCCAGACAACATGGAGGGCACCATTTTGAAGAGTAAAATGGCATCCTCCACACAGCATGACCTCGCAGACACCATACATGTGAGATAATGCCTCATGGAGGATACCATTTTGTTCTACAAAAGGCATCATCCTTCGCACAGTGTGAGCTCGCATGTATATTGCGTGTGAGGTCATGCTGTGTGCAGGATGACATTTGGTGTCTTCCATGCATCGTGATCTCGAGCACATCATACATGCGAGGCCATGCTGTGCCAAATAGAATGACATGCTCTGCGCAGTAGGGATTGCTGCGAACCCATCCGCTGATGGCACTACCCCTTTTGAGGTCACAACCCACAGTTTGGGAGCTGCTGATCTGATTGCCATATTTGGGGTTGGGAAGGAATTTCCTCCCCAAGTCAGATTGGCAGAGCCCGAGTGATTTTTACCTTCCTCTGCAGCATGGGGCATGTCACGTGCTCATTTGAACTAGTGTAAATGGTGGATTATCTGTAACTTGAAATCTTTCAATTGAGTTTTGAGGACTTAAGAAACTCAGCCAGAGGTTATGGATCTTTTACTGGTGTAGGTTGGTGAGGTTCTGTGGCCTGCGATGTGCCGGTCAGACTAGATGATCACGATGGTCCCTTATGGCCTTAAAGTCTATGAGATCCTGCTGTTACCCTAGCCAGCAGGCAGTGTGTGCAGCAGAAGTTCTTCCTCACAGTGGAATCTTCTTACTTTAATACAACTAGTTCCAGAGCGGCTGCAAGTAATGAACAAATGAGGGGCTTGATCCTGCTCCCATTGAAGTCAACAGAAAAACTCCCACTGACTTAAATAGAAACATAATTGAGCCTTTAAGCAGCCAGGAGGTTCAGCCCTTGATGGGACTGCAGCTGAGAGGGAGTTTATAGAGCTGCTGCTGCCGCCACTGCTGTCTATACCCCAGACTTTGTTCAGAGACTGCAGCGCTGGCTTCCATGCTCCCATCAGAGGAGCAAGAATATGCCTTTTACCATGCTTGTTGGAACTGGACTCTTTTGTTTATTTGACCCTCTTGTGTTTGGAGCATAAACTAGTGTCAGCAAAGTGGGTGAAATAAAGCAACAAGACCCAGTTATTTTCCTACATGCATCATTTCTGTACTGAATCTTTCACTCTGTTGATGCTGAAATAGTAAAGAGAAATATAGCAATAATTTATGATTATAGGGAAAAAAATTCAGGATGTAAACTTTTGACCACAAAGGTCACATCTTGAAGGTGAAGACACGCTGTCTTCTGGAATTTACCTGTCTTCTGGCAAGTTACCTGTTACAAATGTTAGTGCACTAAGATCGTTGTGACTTAGGAAAGGGGTTAAAGAGCATGTGTTGAAAGTCTGGACAGGGATGATACTTGCTGCACTGATTTTTCTCCACTTCTCCCCTAGTGACAGTTAGATTGTGGTTCATATAGCTTTTCTGTAGTCATGGGGTAATTGTCCACAGTTAACAGTGGACGCCTCAAGCTATTGCAAAAAGAGAGCTTTGTAAAATTGGTCTGATGTAAAAATAATCAGAGATCTGGACATCTCTCTCTCTATATTCCCCTTGGACATTGCTTAAGTTATTATTTGCAGAATTTTGCAATCTGTATAGATCCCTCTGTAGATTGTGGCATGACTCTTATCAGTTAACAGGGATTTCACTGAAAGTTGTCTAACTTGTAGTCCAGCACCTACCTGTCTCTGTCTCCTCCCTAGTTCTGTTTCAGTGACTGAGATAATTATAATGCCCTTCATTAGTACTATACTAGATAAGGTCAGGCTCTTACTTCCGTGGAATGTCCTCCTTGTTCTTGCTTAGAGTCCTAAGGAACACATCTTCTCCTGCCCTTTCAAACCAATTCCCATTGCTAAGGCCCTGGATTGTAGCAACCATCCTTCCAAACAAATGGCGGGGTCTCCCTTTGGAGATCACTAATGCTGCTTTTTGATCAGGCTAAAAGGAATTGCCTGAAGTCACTCAGTGTATAGCACAATCTCGTCTTCACCACAAAGCTGTCTTTGGAGTTCTCCCCCCCTCTCTTCCCTGTTTTAGGAGCAAGAATATGGGTTTGCTGGGTGGAAGTGCAGAACTCTGTCAGGAGATCTCCTGGGCAGGCCACCCATGAAATAAAACACTTATTTGTCTATTCATCTATGATTTTTTGCCCCCAGATTCATTTGAGTGGGTTTGTTCCCCTTTTATTAGAGATGAAAGTATCTGCCTCTTTGAGAAGTAGGCTTATCTGTATTGTCTTGCCTTCCCCCTTCCTTCTGTGTTGGCACTGTTCCTACTCTAATTTTTATGCTTTTCTCTCTTCCCCATAGATTCTGTTGTACTCTTCCCCTTCTTGTTGTATATTTCCCCACCACCACAGTATTCACAGTCCTCTATTTCCCTCCTTCCCCCCCCACCTCCTGTTCTTTGTTGCTTCTCTTCCTCCTTCCATACTGAATGTCTAAAGCCTCATCTACACTACAAATCCAATCATGTTGGAGGACTAGCATGGTTCTGCTCATTAGCGTAGAGGACTATCTAAGGCATTAGCACACTTCATGGATATGATTAGGGGCCACCTGCTTTACATAACAACTGTACTTTTACTGTGTTGGGGGAATGACCATACTATAATCAGGTCCCTCCCAGATCTGGTTGTATTTATCACACAGACAGAGCCTTTCCTTCTCTACCTGCTCCAAGTATTAAGAGCAAGGTGACATTTATAACATTTCCTATTTCTAGAATGCTGCAGTATTAAATCATGGGGCAGGTTCCTGCAGGGTTATCAGCAGGGACTAACCCTGGTACCCTCAGCAACACAAACACAAGCCTCTGACACTTGAGCTGAAGGAGTAATACAGTTGGCTGTCTGAAATATGCTGTCTCGTCTCTTCACTGGGGCCAACCACCAGGAAAATACATGATTATATGCTGTAAATCAGCATAGTGGTCTACTGCCAGCATTTCAGAAATCATGTTAGTTTGAGTGTATGTGCAGATGGAGTGGGGCAGCAAGACAGAGAAAAGTGCAGACATTCCACACTGGCACATATCATCCTAATTTGAGATTTGATTGAGAATATTTGTTAGAATATTTTCTTGAATTTATATAAGAACTTCTCAGACCCTGCATTTTTTCATTCTTCTTTTGGTGTGTGGCTATGGATCTGGGGTTCAATCATTTAGTTTTGGAGTCCGGCAGCAGCACTAGGACCTAGGTGAAAAAGGAGTACAGAAATATTTAGCTTGCCTGAGTCAATACAAAATGTTCTTGTAGCATCCACAGGAAACCCCAAGAACATCTCTGAACAAGGACATTTGAAGTTTTTTCTCCCCCTGCAAACTTTTTATTGCACTTCAAAGCCTTTTGCCCACCCCTTTATAATGTTTTGTTCCATAGTTCACACAAGATGTAAAATAGCACAAAAGTGATCACTGTGCTATGGGGATTAATTTTTTTGACCAGTTTCCTGATTCAGTATGTGTGATGGCCTTTTTTTCAATGATAAATGTGAGAGAACTCCAAGTTTGTGTGGGACAGAGGTAAATCAGTCTAAATGAGCTAGTCTGATTAATGAGAAAGTTAATTATATCCACAGCTGCCACTTCTATATCCGCCTGCATTAGATTCCACAAAGGCAAGTGCCCTGTAGAACCATACCCCACAAAAAAGCAACTTGCAGGGTTTAAATCTATAAAGAATAAGCTGCATTTAGAGTAGATAAATACTATTTTCTATTTCCAAATTTTTATTTTCAAGAAGCCTACAGTATTTGCTGTTTTATATAAAGTGTTCACTGGAAGAAAAAACATGTTGCATTTGTAATACAGTACAACGTGAACTTTTCACTTCCTCTCAATAGCACAGAAAGATGTCTATTTTGGTATACACACATACAAACAACCCACATACAACACAGAGCTTTATTTGTTTCCTTGTTTTGCTGGTTGCAGTAACAAGACTGTCAGCATTGGTTTGAATACCACTTGCATATGATTTAAAAAACAAACAAACCATCTCTTCCTTATAGAAAGAGTGGGACGAAGTCGTATGGTTATAACAGGCAACTGAGATTCAGGATTTCAAGTGATGTTGAGTTGCTGTGCAACTCTGGGCTAGTCATTTAGGCTAAAGTTTTTAAAAGCAACCACAGATTTTGGGTGCTCAACTTGAAATGCCTGGGACCTGCTTTTTAGAAAGGCAGAACCCCCCACAACTCTTACTGGAGTCAATAGGAGCTACTGGCATTCAACATATTTGATGATCAGGGACAAGGTATCTCCAGTTTGCCACCCACAAAGGAAGCGCTGAGTGACCATTTCTGAAAATGTTGGCCATAACCCCTTTGTGCCTCATCTTACTTATCTGTAAAACAGGTATAACAGTTACCTTATAGGTTTGTTGTGAGGCTTAATAATGAATGTTGTTAAAGTGCTTTGAGCTCTCGACCAAATATTAGATTATATACCCTCATTTAAGAGCCAACTACTAACTTAAAATTAAATTGCAAACAAAACAAACATCTTTGAAACAGGTAATGTATGTGTTGGATAGGTAGTAATTAGATAGACAAAGGAGTTGGTGCTGGGAGCTTGTAGGTTTATGATTAGGGATTGAATCCAATCAGCATTAGGTTGCAGCCAGAGATTTGATGGCACAATTTAATACTTCATCTGTCACTACCAAGTTTGCACTCATTTTTGTTCTGTAATTGAAATGTTGGTAGGTGAACAGGATAATTTTTATAGTGCTGCATCAAAGTGTAATACGTATTTCAAAAGCAATAGACTCAGGTTACCATACACTTATGTCAGAGTTTTGTAAGTTCTGGTGGTGTGATGTGCTGAGGAAAAATGATCCAGTGATTAGTGACTTGGGACACCTGGGTTCAGCTCTCTGATCTGCCACAGGCTTCCCATGTGGAGCTGAGGCTTAATTTCTCTGAGCCTCAGTTCCCCATCTGTAAAATGGAGAGGATACTGTGAGGGGATATAAAACTACTCTGCAATATCCTGGACAAACCTTATGGAATTAAGATAATCATTACTGAATTAAGATCAATGCCTTTGGGAACCAAATTAAATTGCAGTTGTTTGCATTATTGAGCGATTGTATGTAACTTGGGGTATATTAATATTCCTCTGGTTACTAGCCCTTTGAAGCCACCTTCCTGGAGAGGCTCACATAGACTAGTTTAAACTGGATTCTCCACGGACCAACAGACAGAGAAAGGATTTTTGGACAAATAGCCTGGTTTTAAACAAGCTCAGGACCTTCTTCCTCTTCCAGCAGACAGACAGGACTGCTGGTCCACGGAAGACCCCAGTCCTTAGGGAAGAGTTGGAAGGACTTAACCTACTATGGCACATAAGGCTAGGTGCTAGTTCAGAGGTGAGGTTGCTATGAACTTGTGACCCCTTTGCGAGGGGTTTGAGGGACTCACCTACTAGAGCCCATGTTGAAGGGATCTCTCAAGCTTACTAGCATGCGTGTAGGTTTTTTTATTGTTTTAATATGTTTACTCTGTAGTGCTATGCTTTTGTTTTTAAGAATAAAATGGGCTTGTATAGGAACTACTGTATGGTAACATAACTTGTTAACAATTACTCTATCAGTCTCTGAAGAGAAAGCAAGCAGGCCTGCTTTGACGGAGTCTCTCGCTGCAATCACAATATAAGCAGGGGAATGTGTAGCCTGGAAGTACCTGGGTCAGAAGGGAGTGAGATGTGTCTCTCCACTCGAGAGGTGATGGCCAGGGGAGCTGGAAGCTTGAGTATGGGTTCCCTTGCTGTCCCATAGAGGAGGATACAGGTGTAGTTGCCTTGAACTGTGACAGATATTACTATCCTTCTTTCCAGGGATGTTGTGAGCTATTCAGATACATGAGATACATTTTTCTGGGGGAAATATAAGTACTTAGATATGATATTCATAATCTGTTTGATATGAAATGTATCAGCATATGACATGATGTAGGTTTTCTGAGTATGTAGAAATTGTGTGTTAACTATACTGTGTAGAATGTAATATTGTAGTGTATACTACTGTTACACTATATTAGAAATGGATTCTTTGAATAGGAGATGGAATTTTATAACCTAGTAATATTGCTTTGCATTTTTGAGATATTTTAAAGGAATGGCCAGAGTAAGACGGAGGATTTGGTTTCTTTTGGGAGATTTTCTTTTTAATTGGACTTAAGTTTGGAGATATATTGCCATTATAACTATGGAGATGGGTCTTTTGCTCCACAACAGCCCATCTTGTCCACAAAACAATTGATTTTGTTTCTTCACGTCCCCAAGCCTTAGAAAAGTTAAAAAAACAGATTTCAAACTCTTGAAATTTATTGGCCATAGAATAGTTTTATACATTATGGTAAGGTGAGAGCAGTTTTTGGTGTCTTGAGTCACTGCCTCTGCATTAAACAGCAGTTCCCTTCTCATAATATTCTGTGTACAGTCAAAAAAAAAACATGCCAGCAGAGAGAAAAGACTCAGCAAAAACAAGGAGATCTAAATATAGAAATCAGTTAATATTTTCCTCTTCAGTTGACCCCGCACAGTTTATCATCACATTCTTCTTCAAAAAGAACCTTCTTTCCATTCAGTGCCTTGTGCTTTTGCCCTCCAGGATTTGGACTCAATACAGCAAAGGTATGCAGGTCCTGAATAATTGATATTACCTGGCCAGTGCAGCCATGTACACTCCATTGTGAGTAGAAATGACTGGGTTTTTTAAAATAGGTTATTCTCCAAGTCTTTAAAACTTCTTGTATTTCATAAGTTACAGAAATCAGGCCCTGGTGAATTATTACCAAATGTCTACACTGAAGACGACTGAAAGGATTTACAATTTTGTGGTTGCAACTTCACTGGATACTATTACAGAGCTACCTGATGTGGATTTAAAAAAACATGAGGCAGCTGGGAACACACTGATAAATGGCAGCGTATTTAAAAATCAATCCTGATTGTTGTATATTTGTGTTGTCTTTTAACACCAGTGATCCCAAAGCTTTCAGCCCGAGGATGGAGTGAACCCCAGCAGCTGCTCTATTGGCTTGTACCTCCACTCATCTGCTTCCAGTTCTTCTACTAAACCAGCTAGTTTTTCCATCCGAGCAACTTGTTGATCTACAAGAAGTCCAAAGATAAACATTGTTTGCAACAGCATTTCACTTAAATCTTTTAATTAGTTGTATTATCTTTTGCAGCAGGGATGTCCTTCCCTAATAATCTAGGCACTGGAAAACAGTTTTGCTCCACTGTGTCAGACTAGTCTGAACATTTAAAAAAAACATGTATTGATATTTTTCCAATAGAAGCAAAGACTTCATCAGATCATACAAGAGAACAGACTTCATTAATCTTCTTAAAGGACTAAAAAAGTGTGCCAAGCGTGGGACAGGAGATGTATCTGCAACTTTCTGAACATACTGAGGCACTAAGGTGGATCAAAAACTGCAAGAGGGAAACACAAACTTATTAGTGTAAGAAGCCGAAAACAATGTGGGGCTATTTTCTTTAGCATAAATAACTGGAGGCCTTAAATGCAACTCAGTGGTATTTCTCTGGGTGTGTGTGTGTGTGTGTGTGTGTGTATATATATATATATATATATATATATACACACACACACACACACACACACACACCATAACGTTTGAATGTTGCAGCCCATCATTTCCAGAGAATGTTCTAGGCATCAATGGCCAGAACCCTACTGATCTGGGGGAAAACTGAAAAACTTAAAGGGGAGAAATTAGGGGATACCTGGAGACCCTGACATCTGATTAGTACAGCCACAGATTCAAGTACCTCTTTAACAGAGCAAACAATTGCTAGATGGCACCCATTAATAGCCTCCAGCATAATAGTATCCCCTCTCATCTCTGCTCATGCTCCCAATAGACTTTACCATGTTGACATCGTGAATGACTTATCTCCCACACCAATAATAATGGGGAGTATGGAGGTACACACAAAGTCCCTGACATGGGGATGGGGAATAAGGAACACACAAAACCTCTGGCAGGGGGGAGAAATCAGGGGGGCCTGGTATGGGGAAAGCCGTTGCAGTGTAAATGCTATGGCTGGAGCCTGGGACCTCCCTCCTCAGGGGGTCCAGGAGCTTGGGCTCCAGCCCAAGCCTAAAAACATTTACACCACAATTTTACAGCCCCTCAGCCCAAGCCCTGAAAACCTGATTCAGCTGACACAAGCCAGCCACAGGTGTTTAACTGCAGGGTAGACATGCTTAAGGCCAGAAAGTGAGTCTGTATTGTAGCCAATTTGTAAGGTTTCTGCTCTCTGTTCAGACCTCACCCCTTGTGTATACCGTACAGCATAGAGCAATGGAAAAATGAGGTTAGAAATGCTTATCTGCTCCCACCCCCACAGTGTGTGAATTTAATTCAATATTTGCACCACTTTTGAAAGAGGACCTAACAATAGCCTCACTTAGTGCTAATTCAGGAAGTTAATTTAAATAGCCATTCTGCTTTTTGTGGTTCACGGCACAGTATGTTGCTGGCCTTTGCTAGATCCTCCTGCAGCTTCCACAGTAAACTTATACACACACACACACACACACACACACACACACAAAACGTACAACACTAGAGTGCTTACCATGTTTCACTTGCTTTAATGTAGAGGCAACCTGATAGCTGAAAACGGATTCACAAAGGAATCTTTCTGAGCCATCTGTAAACAGAAGAGAGAGTGATTTAGTCTTTCCCAAGAGTTTTATGACTGAGAAACTTTCTATCATTTTTATGTTTAGAATGTGATTTTCTCTGCTCACCTACTTTACCAGAATAGGACAAAGTGTCTAATGTGCAGCGCTCTGGGTCAGGAAGCCGTGGGTTGAAGTCCCACACCAGGGGTTTGACTTATACCGAGTGCTTACACGGAAATGGAGCACAGAGTGGGTGTGCTGCTGCACTGTTTGGTATCTTGGTACCCCTTTTGCCTGCTTCTCATGGTTGCTGTCAAGATGGATGTGAAAGATGCTATGGCATTTTGATTAAAAGAAAATCTTGGTCTCTGTGCCAACAATCTTTTCCTTAATAAAACAAACGTGAATAATCTACAGTCAGAACTATTGTTGAGTTCATAAAAGTTGTTGTATTTGCCCACACAGTAATGGCTCTTAAGATCTAACTCATCTTTAGGAAGTCTTTTGAGATATTGTTTGAAGGGTGCTCCATAAAGCTCAAGTTTTCCCTATATTTCTGAAAATATAGCTAAAAATCAGTTGAGTAGCCTTTGTATGACAAATGACAATTCACCTGTCCAAATACACAATGACATAAAATTTCATCCTTAAAACTAAATTACATTGGTTTATTGAAAGTGTAACAGAAGCGCTGTGATTTCAATTAAGATTTGAGTGTTCTGCAATGCAATTACAGGACTAAATACTGTGTCAGTGCCAGACAGCGTCCTGAAAGACGGTAGGAAAATCATAATTGAAGACACTGTAGAAACTCAGCTGTGAATGGCTTTTTGGAAAGTTATACGGTGACTGATTTGTGTTCATAATTGTGAATTACTCCTCAGCTGAGGGCAGTGCAGCGCAATATAAAAATAAACGTTTAGCACAAATGGTTTTTAGAAGGTGTCTCAATTCACAATCTCTGCCTGAACAAAAAGGGAAGAGGCCGCTGTCTCCCTTTTTAGCTGATAATTCATATTAGCACTACAGTGTGCCACATCTCAGCCAGTCATGTGCACTTTGTCATATAGAAAGTACAATGAAAGGAGACCAGGCTCTAGAGAGACGTAGTACTTGACGCAATCTGTACTTAAAAAAAAATACATATATTTTTAAAAATACAAACCTTAAAGCAAGCCATGGTCCATCAGCCTATCCATTACATCTAGACCATATTGTCTTTGCTAAATACAAATATAGACTCAATAAATCAGAAAAGGGATACCTACACTGGAGGAAAAAAACTGGGCCTGATCCTGCAAAGTACAGAGCCTCACTGCTGTCAACTAGAATTTAGAGTACACAACTACTCATAAGAGTGTCAAGCTCTTTAGTACCACCTTATCTCAATCCTGACTGTGCATTATTGCCTTATATAAAAGGTCTTCTCAGGGAAAACAATAGTTATTGCCTCATTTGTATGTAAGCCTTGCTCTATCAACATTATGGTTTATTCTTCCATTAACTGATTCTACACCTGTAGGCAGGGCTTCCAGTTTCCACCACTTTAAAATATTTTGTTCATCAACTGAAAGGGCTATAATACATAGTCACTTCCTTGAGGATGATAAAATCTAATTATCTTCAAGTTCTGAAGAAAAGAGTACATCTGGTGCCACAGACAGATTACTGAATATGTGGAACAATAGATAACCATGAAATTGTAATCCACTGTAAGGTTAAGTGATACTTCCAGCATTTATTATTCTATATGCAACCCATTTAAAATAATTCCACTTTGTGTGTGCAAAATGTCATTCTAAAAAACTAAGGGAAAAGGAGTTACAATTCTATGGATCACTCCAGCTCTCCATCCGCACAAAGAGAGAAGCTCTCATATATACTGATCGCTAATATGTGTGGCTATTAGGATAAATAATACAGTTAAGACATTTATACACATTCTTTGCTAAATGAACTTTAAAACCAAAAGGACAGAGTCCTCCAAAGAAAAGACATCTTTCTTCTGTCAGGCTATGTTTTTGTGCATCAACGACGATGGCCAATCATTAAAATATATCAATTTATTAACAACGTCCTTCACATCTTGTCATGTCTTATTGCTTGTAATGTAGTACTTCAGTACCAGTTTTAAAAATGAGCTGCTAACTAAATCTGACAAGTTAAGTACAGATTTCCATTCTGAAATATCCCTACTAGCCAGGCTGCGGGAGGCATTCAGCTCAGAAATCAGCTTTCATTGACCTTTTGCAATTATTTCCCCCCCCCCCCCCCCCCGGGCCTACTTCACGGGTCACTGAAGAAATCCCAGAATGTGACACCACAAATAGCAGAAACCTTATTGCAATCTATAAAGCCTGTATTATCACAGAATTGTCTGTATTGAGTTCTCTTAAGTCTAGAGTCTCGAGGACATGAACAGGCTGGAACTTTCCATATCACATTTAGCAAACTCTTCACAATAAACTAATGTTAAATCTGATTCCTCTTAAAAAGGATGGAGATGCTCCAAACAGGAAGTGACCTATATGTTACCAGATGGAAAAGCCAGGTTGAACTTAATCCTCAACCTAATAAGTATGTAATAATTCTAGAAGAGTCTCTTCTGACAATGGGAACTAATAATAAAGACATGTTAGGAAAAAGCATTTTACCCTGGTTCTTAAATATTGATGAGCGGTTGTCTACATCACCAGACAAATTCTACTTTAACTAACTTATTTAGTTGTGTGAACATGACAGGAGATGCTTTCAAAGGCATCATACCTATCAAATACATAATTCCGAGTGTGACCCTCATTTTATTTCTTTATTTCATCCCACAAGGAGGAGAGTCAGCAGTTGCCATATGCAGATTTCTAGCAAAACCTCTAATAAAGCTTAATAATAGTCTTCAATTTTGCATGTCACTTAATATTCAGATATCCTATTTTCCCCCTTCCCTTTTCATGCAAAACTCCCTCTCCAACGGCCTGAAAAATCCACTTGCCCAGGGACAGCAGAAAGCCAGATGTCTTGTCTGCAGATGACTCAAGTGCCTCTGCCACTGATGAAGCTTTGTCAAGCTGCAGCAGGATGAAAACTAAGTCTTTTCGGCCTCACTGCAGCTATTCAGAACCCAGTGAGCAGCAGTAAAACAGATTGGCAGTTCATTTTCACTTTGCTGTTGCTTGAGAAACTGGGCAACAGCAGAGACAGACGACAGAGCAACGCAGTGAGAAAGAACTAAAAAACCAACCTCGAGGTGGCATAGAGCCGTGTTTCTCAACCTTTTTGATACCAGGGACCGGGTTGCTGCCTTCCTAAACCATGTCAGCTAGATCTCAGGGACCGGTGCTAGTCCATGGACCGACCGGTCATTGAGAACACTGGCATACAGTAGTGTAGCTCCCCACGGCAGCAGTCAGGAGGTCAGGGAAGAATAGGCTGGTAAAGGTCCATCCACCTTCATAGTATGCAGGTCACTCGGGTGGAACAGAAATAAAATGCTCCTCCCTTCCAGCAACCAGAGGTGGAGGGGGGAAAAGGAGAGGATCCAATTTATTAGACACCTACAAGCTACTGGATGATACTAAAGCTTTAACCAAATTGCAGGGGCAGCACCATTGTAGAAGTCCCAGGATCCTCCACTATATGAGCAGCACAGTAGTGGAGAGAAGTTGGCTTCTTACCTGGTCCTTGTCCCTAGACAGTAGGGCCCCTCATCTTTCATACCAAGCTTTGGCTAGTGGTTTAGTCCTGTTTACTAGGTGTCTTTTCTAGCTTTGCGTGTGATTGAATAGAAGTGAGTGGACATAAGTGAAGCAGGCCAGAAAGATTGATGGAATAAGAATAGAGAGAGAGCTTGGAGAGAAGACCAACAATATGGGGGGGAGAGAGAGAAAATACAATATGGTGAAACAAGACAAAGAAATGAAGAAATGGACACTGAAGACATGTGCTAAGTTTATTAATAGAAAGTCAGATGAATACACTATCTTATTCTTTTAAATTGCGGGGTTAGTGGTAGTACAGTATCCAGGGCTGGCTTTAGGGAAAATGGCACCTTGGGCGAATTTGCATTTTGGTGCCCCTGGCCCCCATGGGTTCCCCAGGATCTTCTCCCTCCCTGCTCCCCATCCTGTGCCCCTAATCCCTGCACCCCCTTCATTCCCAACCCCTGCATCCCCCTCCTGCACCCAAGTGGGGAAACTGACCTGGATGCACGAAAGCATCTGGCATTGCTGCTCCTCTGCCCCACACATCCCCAAGGGGCTGTGAGGGAGGGAGTGAGCGAGGAGCAACATCAGAGCTCCCTGCATCCAGGTCATTTTCCCCACCTGGGCTGCCTAAGGAGAGGGCCCGAGAGCAGCAGCTCCTGATGCCTCACAGCACAGCACAGGTGAGGAAAGTGATCTGGATGCAGGAAGGGACCCCTGGGGTGTGTGTTGGGGGGACTGTATAAGGGAGACTGTGTGTGTGTGTGAGTGTGTGTGTGTGTGTGTGTGTGGGTAAAAACAGCTAACGAAAGCCAAAACTGGCCAAAACACTAGCCATGTGCTGCTCCCACTAAAAGGGAACCATCACACTATCTCATCCTTCACATTTCTCATATGAACAACCAG
This sequence comes from Dermochelys coriacea, assembly GCF_009764565.3. Taxonomy (NCBI): domain Eukaryota; kingdom Metazoa; phylum Chordata; order Testudines; family Dermochelyidae; genus Dermochelys; species Dermochelys coriacea. Next base: position 85,896,932 of record NC_050074.1, on the reverse strand, counting down.
GGCTTGAATTAAATTTTTATATGAAATTGGGGCACATTTAAAAACTATTTAAAACATTTTAAAAATAAAAAATATGAAATTTTTTTAAAATACATTTTAGTGTCTTTATTCATACTAGTTTTGCTAGTCTTTTCCCCAAGTTGGAAGCACAGAGACTTGGATCAGGACCAGCTGTGCTTGCAAAAGACATCCCTCTCCAGGCTGAGCCTCCTGAACTGGACCAGACCCACATCTCTCCCTATCCCAGGAGCACTGGTGGGGGGATGGGTCAGGGGTAACTGGTGGAGGTCCAGTCTCCCCCACGGGCGCTGGTAGGGGGATGGGTCAGATGGTGCTGGGTCTCCCCCAGGGGCGCCAGTGGGGGGGATGGGGTGAAGGGACTCCAGTTGTTCTGTGGGGCCTGGGCTGAGGGGGCTTATCTGGAGCAAGGGGCAACCACTGGTCGGGGTGTCCATCCATCGGGTGCCGGTGCTACTTCCTGCCCAGCAGGGTCCAGGACCCTCAGGTTTCCCAGCCTCCGCATCTGAATAATAGTGGGCGTGGGGCTGGGGCATGGGGCAGGAGCTCCATGCGCAGCACCCTCCCACCAGCGCTGTCTCAGGCCTGGCAGGGGTCCGAGAGCCTAGGGAGGAGGCGGGGGCTGTGCCATGGGGGACCCCAGCAGTCCACGGCACATGGCAGTCAGAAACCCCCGGGTCTGCCACCGAGCCTCCCTCCCCCCTCGCTCGCTCCACCAAGTGGTACAAGCCTCGGGATGGGGGGGGGAGTAGAGCCCCAGCGGCTGAGGGGTCTTCTCTGCCCCCATCCCTAGCCCTCAGCTAGCGGCCAGCTGGCTGAGAGGAGGGAGGGGGCAGGGAGAAGGTAGTTCTAGGCCTGCCAGCCGAGAGGAGTGGGGTGGGAATGCTGTGCTGGGTGGAGAGAAACCAGCGCGATGGCTGCTTGTCCGCAGCGCACAAGTGGAGTGCCGAGCCAGCACATGGCGTCCTCTTTGGCGGGCCACCCTGGGCGGCTGCCCTGGCCGCCCACCCCAAAGGCCAGCTCTGACAGTATCTTTCACTCTGGTCAACAGAAGATGAGTGGAGTTTTTAAGCCTTGCCCACTGTCACCATTAGGAACTTTGCCTGAATAAAGGCTGAACAATAGGGCTCAAGGAAAGAGAATTTCCTATACACTGAATAGAAACTGAACATAGGCGAATGTATATACAATCCTTAGACTTCACCTGATTTATCTGATATGGCAGAATGTGATTATTTTGCATTACATCTTTTATTTATTTTTAATCATTTGTACAGAGCCTATCACTTAAGCAACTAGACTGTACTTACAGAAATGCTATAAATCCATAAACATAACATCACTCCTTTTTCAATTGATTTTAAGCAAATATTAAACTGGAAGCAAGCTAAGTAGAAGTTAGCTAATCTTCTGGCAATCCCTGGCTCACTCAGAGTTTAAACAAACAATCAAATATATTAACTTCCCTCTATACCTTGGAATTTCCACAAGAATAATCATAACTCCATGCAGGTTAAAATTACTCATGTATCTTACAAGCATCTTAGAAATAAGGGAGTTTGCAATATTGTCAATAACGTATGACAAACAACATTATTTAAATCTGCTCTTGGTAGTACTACTGGTAAATCCAAAAATCCCTTAGAGAATCCAAGGGTACATTATTTTAAAAAATTCTAAAACTACCTGAAAAATATGTACAATTGGGTGACGTTTATGAATATTTTAACTGCTTTCTTTGAAAAAAAAAAAAAAAAAAGGCCACCACATTATGCAGCCACCACACTAACAACTGCATCCATTTGAAGAACGGTGTGGGATGTTATCTACAAAATTAAAAGCCTAAATTAAATGAAGCATCCTGTAATAAGGATAGCATTAAACTGCTGCTGCCACTCAAAATAGATTAGTCACCATGTTATCAGGAACAGATCAACTGAAAGCTAAATCAAATAAATGTACCTTATCTCACATCCTAAAAGGCTCCCATACTAAACAAGGGGAGAAAATGTCAAAGGTTGGGGCTTTTTGAGGACCTTGCCACCAGTCCTGGAAAATCCCATCCCAGGATCCAGTTCTATTTAAAAGGGATGAATCAGAGGCTGATCTACTGTTTATCATTATCAGAATACCATTGTCATACTGGCTCATCTTCCAAGCCTCCTTTGCAATTAAAATACCCTCTACTGTATTAGTGATGTGCTCAAATAAAAGGATATTAATGTTCATTATGTTTTATTTTAATACATTTAATACAGATCCACCATTTCTTGCAAATGAAACACTGTTATTACCAGCCTACTTAGGCCCTTTAAGCCTACATACTAAAAATTCTGTTCTCCTAGCTGAACCTTCTGAAGCAGAGTCACCCATCAAGTCAGTAACTTGAAGTATTTCATAATTTTAATTTGTTTTGAGGGCTCATTAAGTTCTGTGAACAAGTCTTTAGTCAGAATTATTTCAAGTCTGGCATACAGACTAATGTCAAAAAATCTTAATTAGTGATATGGCATAATATGTAATTAACTACAGTGCTATCAGTACCTAGCACATAAACTAACCTAAGTAGTATTAGGTGATGATTTACATTTATCTAGTGCCTTTCATTCACAATTATACATACAGCTCCACTAAAATGCAGTCACTTCCAAGGTAGAGGATTGTAACTGACACACAGCTCACTGTACAACAGCAAAGGGAGGAGAAATTCTGGCCATGATATTGAGGCAAACACCTGGTCTTACACAGTCATGGCCCCTATTCTTACATGGTGTGCAATAAGAGCAGACAGATCTCAAAGACCCTCTTCTCCCTCAAGTAAACTGCATGGAATCTGTTTATTTACCCCAGAGAACAAAAGCCAGAGTTGAATTTTTGGATTTTAACCTGTAGTTCCACAGAGTTTAGGTGATGCTGATGCTTTAGATCACCCAACGACTGCTCCTCCAAACTACACTGAAAGAGCAGATCACGTCAGTGCCATAACTGACAATATTAGTGCTGCTGTACAAATATAGGGCATTGACTTAAATGGGAGCAGGAGGAGACCCATGTATTCTAATGAACATAATACACTGTGCTATACAAACCCCCCAGAGCTACAGAATTAAAAGCTATGAGTTTCAATCATAGGCAGGTTGTGTTTCCCATAATCAACTGAAGGACCCTTTTGCCTGCCCTGGCACTCCTCCATTCTACAGCTAAAAAGTAAGGGGAAAAAGGCAGAAGGCAAATAGAAAAAACAACAGGGCAAGTGGAGGGCTGGTCAATTGAGCAGTTTTATATATTAAAACACAATGAACATAAACTTCGTTTCATCTGAGCACATCACAAATTATTCACCATTGTCAAATATTGTAAAATATTCCAGCAAGGATGATCTGATATAGGGGGTGGCCTATATTTTGGTGCCATCTGTTAGCAAGTCTACTTAAATGTTTTCATCACTGTTGGGGAAGAAGGTGAACTAACTGAAAGCTGAGCATCCTGGTTGGCTCAAATCTTAAAGATAAACATACAATGTTGATTTTAATTTGTATACTAGGCCATTAATTTACATAGCAGCTTACAAAGGACATTAAACAGGTTAAAAGACACAGTCCCTGCCCCAAAGAGCTTACAATCTAAACTGACTAGACAAACATGCAGAAATTAACTCATAAGGGAGTGGGGAGGGAAAGGAAGATTCACAGTCATTGAACTGCCTCACCCAACACAAAAAGAATAGATTGATAGCCATTAAGCTGCTTGAAGAGTTGGCCTGCTGCCTCCCTAGCATAAGTGCATTTTAAAATGATTTTTTTCTTTTATAGTTGCTATATGTTTATTTCTGCTTAATTTCATTTTTCTTTTATTTTGTAACTGTTCAGTCTTGAATAATGTTCGTATTTAAATGTTAACATAACATTGCGAAAAAGGTAATAGTAATTATTCATTTTTTAAGAACTTTTACTGTGTTTTGCATTTTTCCGAGTTAAAATAACTCAGGTAAGTAACTTTTTTGTAATTAGGCATATGTATTTATCTAAGGCTAGGCCTATAGGAAAGCATACAAATCTTACTTTTGTTATTGCTCTAATAAATTAGTGCCTTAAAATATTTGACCAGTCAACTGACCAATACTAGCAAAATGGAAGCAGTTTTCTAACCTGCATATATCATAAGAGCACACACTCATATCTAATTGGAGATTAGATCTAATTTATGATTAGATTTTAGACAAATGCAATGGCATTTCAGATACTCAAATGAAACATGTAAGGCCAAGTTCATCCCTGCTCTAACTCCACTGACTTCAATGGAGTAACAGCAGGGATGCTGAATAATGGGCAAATTCAATCTGAAAAGAGTCCCATAGGCCAGATCCATCTTTGTGCTACAGCCCTGTTGCACAAGGTAAGCTGATGCAAAATGCCCATGTGGCACGCATATGCCCCTACCATCACAGAGGGCCTGTATGCCATGTCTGTGCATGGCTCTGCCAGCTTTGTACCACCTCTGAAAGTACCCTTTCCCCTGCATGGGCCCAGGGAGGCACAGGATGGTGGAAGCAACCATCACAATTGCAGTGGCCCACTGAAGTAGGAGTGCAAGTTATCCTCAGTGCTACCCTAGTCTATGCTGTGGCCTAAACATGCCATCTTGGTCCCCGAGTAGTGGAGGCACAAGCTGCCTTGCCTTCTGTTTCTGCACTGGCACGGCCACGAATCCGACCCTATGAACCTAAATAGAAAAGGATTTGCCAAAGAATAATATAACCCCATCAGTCATCTCTATAGTAATTTTCAGTTATGAAACCAAAGAAGTAGGTAGCAAAAAGAAGCTGACACAGTCATGCACTCACTTTATCAGATGCTGTCTTTCCTGTCCCAACTGCTGCCTTGCTTCCTGTGAAGTCTGAGATTTTTGTTTTTATGGGTCTAAAATATCAGACTGTTTAAATAATTTTTTTTGAACATATGACGGAAAAAACAATCCTACACCATCTTAAAGCTTGAGATAAATAGGGGTAGATAATTTATCATAATTGTAGGAATGAAGGAAAGAACATGGTGGCAAGGATATACTGAAAGAAGAGATAAACCTAGCATCTGCCTACTCAGATCTCCTTCCCTTTACAATTAGATCCTTTGGCTACTTTGTGCCTAAAATGACATTAAGGATCCTAACTTATTATATATTCTGTAAACTGTATCATCAATTGTTTACTGACAGCAAAATGTGAAACAGAGCAATCACCTTCTAACATTTCTCCAGCTCCTTTGGGGTACGTAAAGAGGGCTTTCCGTGGTGGGGCAAGTTCCGAAACACTGAACCCAGATCCAGTTACAGAGCTTCCACTGACTCCGCCAGCTGAAGAGGATGAAGAGGAGGCTGCCATTGCTCCCTTTAAGGCAACAGAGAAAAGGTTACCTTTTCCTTCTCTAACTTAATTTTTGCTAATTCAATACATCTTTTTGCCTACAGAGACCTGGGTTCAAATTAACTCACATTCATAGGTGAAAATTTGTTTGGTGATTCCTATCTTAGTCTTCCACATCTCAAATCCACCACAATACTTGGCATCATTGGTTGTCTGATTGCAGGGCGTTATAGATCACAAGTAAGGTCCACAGGGAGCAAGTTCAGTGGCTAAGGTTCTAGACCATGGCATTATAAAACAAGTAACTGCATGAAGTGGAGCTCTGCACCCTTGGAAGAACTGATATTTGAGGGCCATAATGTGGCTATGTTCAAACTACAGCAGATTTCTTGCATGTATTTTAGTATAAAATGCAGTTCACAATTTTACCACTTGGTGGCACACAAAAATAAAAGAAAATTATGCTCAAATGCCTTGGCAAAATGGAAATATGAGTAGGATCAGAGTATGCATAACTAATTCAGTACAGATTTCAGAGTAGCAGCCCTGTTAGTCTGTATCTGCAAAAAGAAAAGGAGTACTACAGCTCACTTCATGTAGCTCACGAAAGCTTATGCTCAAATAAATTTATTAGTCTCTAAGGTGCCACAAGTACTCCTTTTCTAATTCAGTACTGAGCATTAAACTCGATTCACCTTCTGAAGATACTTTTTTCCACCACCCACAAACATGAAGAGAAAGTCTCACTCACCAGTTGTGCAAAAAACCCACAAAACATTCTGCTATAAAATCTAGAGAGCCACAAGACTGTACCCTCCTCACATCACTCCCTGTGTGAAGAAATGCTATGGTCTTTAAAAGGGTCTTGACTCCTCTGCTGCACTTTGCTCCTCAATGTGCTTTTTGTGTTTTATCTCTGTGTTTTTAAATTGCATTTGACAATAATAATGGTTGGGAATTCTTTTGGCCATTTAGCAGTCTGCCACCTGATCACTTTAACTCCTCACACATACACCTCCCACCCTGCCTTTAACACTCACCTTCCTTATTCTTTCAGCATAACAGAACTGCTTAAATATATTTTGATAGGGTATTTGACCTTTATCCCTTTCCATTTAGGCACTGAAGTGTCTTTTGTTTTTATTACCCGCTATAATTTCTCATCTACCCTCTAAATTTTTCTTTGGTGATGTCTACACTATGGGAACTATAAACCAGCTACAGAACCCAAGATGAACACTGTTGGGTTATAACTGTCTTCTCTCTCTTTCCCTAAGGCTACTGACTCCTTGCTGGTCTGGCCCATTATCCTTATAGGACCTATACCATCCTCATTCCCTATCACCTTCACTCACTTCCCAATTCAGAACTTCCCTCCTGAAACCCAGGAAAGCTGGATGTCAAGCTCAAGCTAGGAGCAATATGTTGATCCACTCTGCATACCAATTTGAAGTTGCATTTTAGCTCAGCTTTTTGGGAATAGATGCTGATTCATCAGCAGTCCCATGTTTTGAACACAAAGCTGGCTGCAAAGAGAAACTGTTCATGGTTACATGGATCTAAGCCAAGGTCCTCAAAAGGTATTTAAGCCATTTAGGAAGCTAGACGAGTAAATATTTTGAGGCTCTGGGCCCAAAGAGCCCATATGGCACAAAGAGCTTCTGAGAGGGGGAGATGCCCCGGCTGAACTCACCCCGCCCATACCGGAAGAATATCGGCGGCGGCGGCGGCAGTTTCTAAATGGCTACTGCGCACGCGCAAGGACGGCTCGAGCACCACAACGCATGCGCTGAGCAGCCGCTAGCTGCTGTCGGGTGGGGCAGCGCTCTCCCGCTAAAACTACCACTTAGCCCCTCCCTACCCCACGGCGCCCCGGTGAGCGAGGTGGTGAGGACCGGGCGCAGATCGCCCCCTCGCTCCGGCCGCCCTCACCCCGCTGCCTCACCTGGTGCCCGGCCGCCTTGGTGTGGCCCGGCGAACGCGGCCTGAGGAAGTGCGTGCTCGCGCTACGTGCCGGGCGGGCGCGAGCACGCACGGCCCCGCCCCCTGCGGGCCTCGGCGGGGCGGGGCCCGGAGCGGCTGGTGGGGCTTTGAGGGTGAGCCTGGGCGGGGCGGGGTAGGACAAGGCCGGCCCCGGGATCGCAGCTGTCTCCGTTAAGTGCCGGGGACCCGCCCGCCCTTCAGCCCCACGGGCAGGGCCGCTGCGCCTCCCCCGGGGCCCTGCAGCCCCTGCCGAGCTAGGTGAGTGCGGCGTGCAGCGGCTGCAGGGCCACCGGCTGGAGTGTCACGATGAGGCTTCAAAAGCAACAGGCGGGAGGGGCGCTTGGCTTCCCCGCTTCTCTCCGCAAAACCAACGAACGCAAAGCTCCTGCTCGGGCCCCGCGTAGCTGCGTGCGGGGCTCGCCCGCGCGCTTGTCAGCGTGTGCGGGCCTCGGGCCTCACGGGTCTGACGCGGGGGGTGGCCTTGGGCCAGTGACTCCCAGGCAACAGACTCGTGTCCGAGGGGTTAGCCACGCACTGCTGTGGCGTCGCACCCGTCATGCCCCGCGCCGCACCTTGCGGGATCCGGGTCTTCCTCTGTAACCGTGTGACTGAGCCCGCAGCCCGCCGGGGTTTCTCTGCTGGGTCCCCGCCACCTCCTTGTTTTGCTCCTGCTTCTTTGTGGTGTGTGATCTAGGCCTCAGCCCTGCATCAGGCTCTGTGAGCACTAACGCAAAAAAATCACAACTCCACTCAAAAATAACAAATTTGGCTTTAAAGTCATGAGGCTGAAAAACAAACAAACCCACGCATCAGAGTAAACAAAAATGCTTTGTTCTTTTTTTGTCTTCTGGTTTTTGGGCTTTTAGGGTGCCCTTGACAGGTTGCAGAGTAACAGCCCTGTTAGTCTGTATTCACAAAAAAGAAAAGGAGGACTTGTGGCACCTTAGAGACTAACAAATTTATTAGAGCATAAGCTTTTGTGAGCTGCATCCGATGAAGTGAGCTGTAGCTCGCGAAAGCTTATGCTCAAATAATTTTGTTAGTCTCTAAGGTGCCACAAGTCCTCCTTTTCTTTTTAGGGTGCCCTTGGTTAGCATTTTCAAGCTTTCATCCTACAACCACAAGAGCTAGGAAGGAACTTACTTTTTTATTTAGATAAAAGCTGAGATTCTTACATAATTATCTCTAGAACCCCGGAGCTTTAAAGAAAGCATTATAGGTTATGAGACTGCCAACAAAATATTTGTGGACCTAGATTAGATTAAAGGGATATATATATATTTTTTTAACAGACAGGTTTTTTCCCTTCATAGTGTCATCATAATGCAGAGTAAGGTTTCTGACAAAGGAGAAACTCTCGGTTATGAAGAGTAATGGGAAGCGGGAATGAACATTAACCCTTAAAATTCAGTCTTTGCCTATACTATACACAAGTTTTCGGTAAGTTCTAATTATATGGGAGTTTGAAGATGGTGACAGGCCAAAGTTAAAGTTTGGGTGCCTCAACTGTTTGTTTATATACCTTAGTATATTTAGGTTTATTTTTAAGTTTAACTGAATTTCCTACGTGTATAATGGCTGGCTTTTGGATAATTACAATATACCTAAAATATAGCTTTCCCAAAATTTCTGATTTGTATTTCAATCTTAACTCTGTTTTAATATAGGTTTTTGTCAGGGAATTTCCTCTTTTTTTTTTTTTTTTTTTTAATTAAAAATTTTCTATATGGATTCTAAGCAAGATACTCAAAGAGTATGTTACCATGTAATATTTCTAATGATTTGAAGATGTGCAGTTTCACACACACACTTTTTTTAAATTTTGAACTTTTACCAGATATAGGTACACAGTGGCTGCTTTATCTCACTCTGGAGCAGCACAGAACAGCTAAAAATATTTTGCGTAATTAACCTGGGTTTGCAGCTGCTTTGTTTTGCCAGTGTAGTGCAAAACAGCTGAAAATATACACAGCACTTTCTTCCTCATGCCCTCCGAAACTCCCTCTCCCTCTTGCTCTCACACACATAGAACTTAGTCTCCCCCTATCTCCTGGCCTATCTGTTGAGTAGATCTGGCGCAATGGGTTGCTTTTGAAAAGATATTTAGGATTAAAGGTCATTTTTGTTGTTTTTCTGTTTTAAAATAAAACCAATGTTTATCTGTCAGGAAGAATTGTCCTCTTTTAAAATGACCATCATCTCCCATTGCTCTCAATCATCCTGAAGCCACAGAGGCCATCAAGGAAGGTGGAGGCTTCCTGTGGTGTGAGGAGGCAGAGACAGGCCCATTGTTAGCAGCAAGAGAGAGACACTTCTGTGGCTTTGCTCCTTTTGAGAACAACAGGAAATGGCAGTGGTTTTTGAAAAAAAGGCAGTTCTGTGTTGAATTCTCTGTAGTAACCAGTGTATTTTTCAGCCTCTGCAGGAGAAAATTTCAATTATGAAAAATGATGTGGGAAAATTGACTGCTAATCCTAAAAAAAATTTAAAATGTGTAGTATATGCACAACTTTCTGAGAGTTTTTAATTATAACACGGGAATTTCAAAGAGTTGGTGATTGATCATTAAGCCTCTCCCTTCCCCGCCCCCCCCTCCCAAAAAAGGCTGGTTCTGGGAGCTAAATCTCTTACACTTATATTTCTTAGTTTGTTTAAATTTCTCAGTTTCTAATTAAGGCTACTTGTAAATTCTCAGATAATTAATTTCTTACTGAAAGACTAAAGTCAGAGGTTGCCAACCTGAGCATGAGAAGGAGCCAGAATTTACCAGTATACATTGCCAAAGAACCACAGTAATACATCAGCAGCCCCCCATTAGCTCCCCCCTGGCTCCTAGTGCCTCCTGTCCACCAGCAGCCCCTCTGATCAGCGCCTCCCCGCCCCTCCCCTCCTGATCAGCTGTTTCGTGGGGTGCGGGAGGCTTTGGGGAGGAGGAGCGAGGGCATGGCTGGGGAGAGGGTGAGAGGGGGTGGAGTGGGGGCAGGGTCTGTGGCAGAGCCAGGGGTTGATCAGTGAGCGCTCCCCAGCACATTGGAAAGTTGGTGCCTGTACAAAGAGCCGCATATTAACTTCTGAGGAGCCGCATGTGGCTCCGGGGCCACAAGTTGACCACCCCTGGACTAAGTGCTGTAATATTGGAGAAGAAACTTTGTTGCTGTATTATTCATATGTAACAAAAAGGATGAATCCCTTGTTTTAAGTGTAAAACTCAGCCTTAACTACAGAGTCTCTACTGATGCCTCCATGATAACCTCTTAGAAAGTACATATAGGAAACCAGGGAATTTACAATTTCTAGGGAGATGTCAGCAGAATTATTTTTATTTCAGTAGGACGCCATCATTGGCAGGAAGAGCACAATGGAAGTTCTGCGTCCAACACTTATAAGGATTGGAGGGCGCATTTATAGGAAAAATATTATTCAACAACAGTCCTATCCAAATGAAGAAGAGGATGATTTCTATGCAGGTAAAACCTAATATGCAGGGGCCCAATCTGGTATTAAATATAATATATTGCAAAGTGGGGAATCGGCATTCAAGACTCACAGGGAGTTAGCAAACTCAGGCTCTGAGCCTGTGAGGAGCTCCATGTGGGCACAGGGGTCTGCTCTTATTGCAGGACTGGGAATAGTCTTTTGAGTGAAGAAATACTTTGCATTGTTCTATAGCAGTCCTGGCTGAAGAGCAGAGTAAATTCTGGTTACAAAATGTTGGCTTAAGTGATTGTGAAGTTGACGTGGATTGCTGGCTATCAGTTAATTTGTTGACTGAATAATTCAGCAAAACAATGTTATCTGTTAAAAGATTTTTTTTAAATTTAAAATGATCAGTAAAAATGTTAAGACTTTGTAGAGAATATTTTTTCCCTATTCATGCATTGTCCTTGGTATTTTCCACAGTGAATTTAATCTCAGAGTTAATAGAAATTGAGGTCATTTAGCACCTCCTTGGAAGTGCTCAGGACCTTTCAATATTGGCCCTTAAATGGGTGTTGTCTTCTGGCCATCTAATGTGGATTTTGAAAGGTATCACCTATTTACATGGTTAACTTTTTCTATCTTGGTGTACTCACCTGTGTGTGTACCATATTAGGTAATGTTTGTGTGGGTCCTTGTAAATATAGAAAAGCCCAAGAATATCTGGTAAACATCCACCGTTTGTTTCAAGTAGAAAATATTGAAAGAACTGGGCAAACTCTAATATGCTTCTTGCCACCCAAACCCACCCTTGCTCACATTGAGCTAACTAGGTTTGGTTGAAAAACAAACATGACTTAAGTGGTCCATGGTGAGAATGTGTCTTTATATCCTCTGATGCTTAAGCCAGTAGGCTACCGCTCAACAGGCAGAACAGTTCTTTAAAAAAAATCCTATTGGGCTATTTTGCAAATTGCAGCCAAGAAAAAAACTATTCTGTAGCGGGCTGAAACTGCTACTTTTTTAACCCTCCAAGAATGGAAGATTTAAAAGTAGTGTCATGATGTTTTTCTGAGCAGGTAGTAAGATGAAATAAAAACCAGTTGGCTCTGACAGAAGGAGCCACCTTGTTCTTTTATTTAACCTTGGGAGAAGAAAGCTGGTGAGAATGTTGCATCACATAAAACACTGTCAACCTTTATAGAACAGTTTGATTTTTTTACTTTGTAGGCCCTGGGGATCCTACAGATGAGCCTTGTGATGCCTTCTTGGTGGAAGAGACTGAGAGAGGTTTCCAGTGTGCAGTGGAGGTTCCCAGCTTGCTATACAAGTGAGCCTACGTGTTGTTTTATTTTAATCCTCTTTTACAGAAGAATCTGTCAGGGAGGTTGAATTCTCAGAGGCAGCTGTAGATTCTAGATCTCTCTGTTTTGTGGAGAGCTCTGTATTTGTGTGGGGGAAAGGGTGTGAATCCATTTCCAATGTATCTGTTTCACATTTGGCACTTGGCTCTCACCATGGTGGCAACTGCATCTTGTGCTTTCTTGCTGGTAGCAGTTTTTTGAGCATCTGCTCTTCAAGACATGAAAGCAAGCCAGGAAGATGGAAGAATGTGGGGAGAGACTGAGGTAAGCAGCCAGGCCAGGGGAAGCTGTGAACGCTTTGTGAGAAGGCACACTCAAGATTGCAATGTTTTGCTAATTGAATATTTTGAAGTGAAATAATATAATGTTCACTAAAGATATGTCCATACTTTGAACTGGAGGTGTGATTGACAGCTGGAGGAGATGTACCCATGCTAGTTCGATTAGAGCTAGCACGCTGAAAATGGAGTGTAGGCAGAAATAGTGTGAACAGTAGGAGGGATTCACGCTGCTGTGGCTACACTCCATTTTTAGTACACTAGCTTGCTCAGAGTTAGTGCAGGAATGCCTCCTCAACCTGGGAACTGCACCCCCAGCAAGAAGTATAGACATACGCTTGGAAGTATCTAGCTGACATGACAGTTTTGTCTAGTAATATTTGCCAATTTTTTAGGAATGGTTATATTACAATTACATACACAATTTTTTATTTCAGTATGTATGGGTGGTTAAAATGACTGAGCTGAATTGTGTTCCTTTGCTCCACGTTTTGTAGGTTTCTGCTCCGTGTTCTCTTTGGTGGTTGAATGATATGGTAGTTTCAGGGGAATCCACCCCCTTCTATCCCAAAGAAAGAAAAGAATAAAGCAACCAAACCTTGTCTAGAAAAAGAAAATAGTGACATTTTGTGCATGACATTATAGCATTTGTATGTCTATAGGTATATAATTGGAAAAAAAGGAGAAACCAGGAAGAGACTGGAAACAGAGACTCGAACTTCCATCAGCATTCCCAAGCCTGGAATGGAAGGACAAATCGGTAAGCTTTAATGTGCACAAGATGAATGAATGCTCTCTTTTCTACTCCCCCTTTGGTATGTGTGTGTGTTGTACGCTGGACAGGGAATCAGGAGACGGCTCTTCTGTTCTCAGCTCTGACACATCACTGACTCTGTGATCTTGTGCAAGTCACTTAACTTTTCTTTTTACCTTATTTTCTCTGTTTTACTCATTTTTGTAAAGTGCTTTAATATCTGTAGATGAAAAGTATTATTTAAGCCCCTAATCCTGCTAACACAAGCATATTTATTACTTTAAGCCTTTGGGTAGTTCCATTGAAGTCAAACCTAGCAGTAGTCCAAAGTTAAGCGTATGTGTAAGTTTCTGCAGGATTTAGGGTGTAAGTTCCCATTAATATGGCTGTTACTATAAAAATAATTATTCAGGGAGTTGTACATACATAGCAAAGCATCTTCTCTCAATGTGTATGTACACGTATAATAAACTTTCTTTAAATGCATAGGTCGTTATAAAGCTGTCTTTTAAAAAAAAAAATAGAGGTATTCTAATAAAACTGTTAGATCTTTTGTTCTTGTTACTAGAACTTCACAATGAAAATGAGTGGGTTTATAATGTATGCTCCTGTTACACTTAGTTTTATAATAACAAAGAACATCATAATGTCCATAATATGCTGCACTTTGTGGCTTCTACAAAAGGAATGGAATGTCTGAAGCAGACACACACTGCAGCATGTTATGGGCATTAGGATAATATTAATGCCACATGTCCCAGTAAATATATACATAAATGTTTATAAAAAAAAAAAAAAAAAAGGTCTTTCATAGTATTTAAAATTTCCTGCCTGTCAATACCTTTCAGAAGTGAACCTCTAGACCAGTGTTTCTCAATCAGTGGGTTGTGACCTTCTGGGGGGTCATGAAAGGAAATTTAGGAGGATTGTGATGCCTTGAAAAATTAATTTAAAGCAATCCTCAGTCTCCACAAGCCCTTTTCTTTCAAGGTCACATATTGTCTTTCAGCCTCTCAAAGCACACACAAATGGTATATGATTGCCATTGTTGTTATGGATACATCTTTTACTCTTTCTTTTGTAGCAAATGTAAGGGGGTCATGCAAATGTTTGACTTTAAGTAAGGGGTTGCCTACCTGAAGAGTTGAGACAGTTATGTAGACATTTCAAGAGCAACTGAACTAAGAGAATTTTATCACTTCGTTTGGCATCACAGCCCTGTAAACGCTTTAGGGACTACCTTTCTTTAGGCTGCTGAGGAGAAGGAGAAGCAATCTTTTGAATGACATCTTCCTAATTTTATAGAGAAGCAAAAATGTAAGGCATTGAAGTAAAATTAAGAGTCTAGCAAGACTTCTCTGGCTATGTTTAAGGGGTTTAGGATATCTTGTATTTCTTCCTTTCCTCCTTTAAGACCTAGAATGAGGATATGAAGATACAGTGCTGCCAGGTAATTAAAAAAGAGTATTGCAGCTCCAGACATTTCTGTGTCATTTAATACTGCTATATATCAAATAAGAAATTAAAGGGAAATAGTGATGCAGATAAACAAGGCTAATAGTACTGTAGATAAATAACTATCCAGTAGGATCTAAGTTTATTTTGTTTAGCTTGTACGCTCTTTGGAGTAGTGACTTTTTTCTTTTTTTTTTTTTTACAGTGTCTGGCACAGTGCGCCCCAAACTACTTGAGGCCTCTCGGTGCTGCTGCAATATAAATGCTTCATAATATTGGCTATAGTGAATTAAATTATTATTGGAATTCTGTTTGATTGTCTTCTGTCCTGAGTCTTTTAGAACTTAATTCATATCCTTACTTAACTTGTCAATATTCTACAATATAGATTGTTAAATGCATTAATAAGTACAGTGGAAAATCAGTATCATTTTAATTAGTTCTTAGCTCTTGTGGACATCATAGCAAAATGTTACCAATCTTGTGTGGATTTCATATAGTTACAATTAGTGTTACTTTGCTTGCTTTTAGTGATTACTGGACAGCAGCGTAGTGGTGTCATTTCAGCCCGAACACGGATTGATGTTCTTGCTGAGAGTTTCCGCAAGAAGCAGCCATTCACACACTTCCTGTCCTTTGCTCTCAACCAGCCTGCGATTCAGGAAAAATTTCTACAGTTCAAGGAGGAAGTATTGGAGAAATGCTCCAAGGTAGGGAACAATGATACTTGGAAGTAACTGATGTAAAAATGGATGCTCTTCCCCAAGATGCTATCTTATTTTATTGATATTGTTAAAGGCAAATTAACATATATGGTGTTAAGGGAGAAATTGTCACTTGTGATTGTGGAATGCGTAAGTACAGTAATAAATTATGAGGCCTTAAAAGTAGACATTGAACACTAGTTCTACTGAAGATGTTGAGAGCACTCTAATGGAGGCTTTTGGAATATGGAATTATTTTTGTAATAAATGGACAGTGAAATATTTTCCACAGATCTGGAGGAAACTGCGATTCAAAAGTTTGGTTTTTAAAATTTGAAAACCATGAATTAGTGTACATAACCTTTGGCTGCATTTATGTGGTTTCTGCTATAAATATCCAGCATGTGACAAGGGTTTTTAATAAGTTTGCTGCTGCTTTTTTCACTATCCCTTTGGCCCCTGACATTGAACAAATGTGGGAATCATTACCTTAACTTAGCCAGAAATGACTCAGTAGCATTTGACACGATGCAAACTTAATAACTTAGCAACATTTTCTTTCGTCCCCCAAGACTGTGCTGTTATTACCTCTTGTTTGTTTTCAAATCTTAAACTGATAGCAGCAGGAAATAATTAGGAACAGAATTGAGAACAGAATTCAGTGAATGCTCTGTATTTTTGTTTGTTTGTTTTATTTTTTAAAGAATGATTAATTTGTTAGGGAGTTTAGTGCTGGTGAAAGCTTGCAACTTGATAGCCATGGAGTCTTCTCAGAACAGGTTCAGAAGAGAAAGCAGTGTTAAATTGCCATCTGCTGATGTATTTCAACACTAAACTGGGAGGTCCACCTTTTAGGGGGGAGGGGCTAATTCAGTTTTCATGCCCATTCATTCATTGGCCTCTTTGATGAGGCTGACAATGAGAGTGCTAGATTGTGTTCATGTGATAATTATTTCATTTATCTAGGGTCTGATACTGGTGCTCATCATCATAGTACCTGAGCACTTCTGAAGAATAAGAACAATAACTCTTTTGCAGTGAGCAAGAGGCAGGCTTAGTTTTTTAAAACTGAATATAGAAGATCAGGAGTGTTGGTGTAAGAATGCCATTGAAGGAAACCTAGACAGAGAGTTAGGTTTTGCATTCATCTCTGTGCAGCAAGATTAGTACTCATTTTATCTAGCAGAGAGTACCATGATCTTGGCCTGGCTTCCTCTGTTGGTTTACAGTTCCATTTTTCCAATGGAACAAAACTGTTATGGAAAGAGGTGGTCCTTCATGTCATAGCACATTCTAAGTAGAGCTCTTGATATGAGTTTTGTGGAATAAGCACCATACATACCAACATCACTGTTAATGCTGTCTGGAGTTCCTCTTCTCCAGTTCCTTTCAAAATCCTCTCCAGGCTGCCTTCCACCTCTTGCAAATCACTGGAACTGTTTTCATCAAAATCTTCGCCTCTTCATAGCCAAAGCTCAGAAGCAGTACTCTATTCTCCTCCTCCTTGACCTGTCAACCATCTTTTACACAGTCAACCATATTCTTCTTCTTGAAATCTTATCCTCCTTGGCTTCTGTGACTGTCCTCACTTGGTTCTTCTTCTTCATTGCTATTTGCTCCTTCGTGTGGCCTTTGGAGGATCATTGTTCCTTTTCCTTTACATCTTATCTCTGGGTTATCTCATCTACAAACACAAGTTCAGCTACTGTATCTATGCTGATGACTTACATATCTATCTCTCTTATCCAGACTTGTCTCTTTCTGTCCAATCTAAAATCTCTGCCTGTCTCTCTGACATCTTTTCGTGAATGTCTAGCCATTAGCTCAAGTTCAATTAGCTAAAACAGAGCTCTTAATCTTCCCTGACCCCTTCCTTTAATGATCATTGTTGACAACACCAACTTCCTTCCTGTCACTTGGGTCCGTGTGACCTGGATATCATTTTCAACTCCGACCTCTGTTCTAACATCCAGGATATGTCTGAATCTTACCATTTTTTCCTGTGTAACATCTCTAAAATTCATACTTTTCATCCACACATCATCTCAGTTACTGGAACATCCTTTTCTCTGTCCTTGCCCCTCTTCCATTCAGAATGCTGCTGCAAAGATCATTTTCTTAGCCGTGGCTCCCTGTTCTCTATTACATCAAACACATAAGCCACTTGTCTTTGCTTTCAAGGCCTTTCAAGGCCTACTCCAACTCTACTTATCATTAGAGACTAACAAATTTATTTGAGCATAAGCTTTTGTGAGCTACAGCTCACTTCATCGGATGCATTTGGTGGAAAATACAGTGGGGAAATTTATATACACACCTGTGTGTATATAAATTTCCCCACTGTATTTTCCACCAAATGCATCCGATGAAGTGAGCTGTAGCTCACGAAAGCTTATGCTCAAATAAATGTTAGTCTCTAAGGTGCCACAAGTACTCCTTTTCTTTTTGCGAATACATACTAACACGGCTGCTACTCTGAAACCTCTACTTATCATTGCTCATTTGCTAATGAAATTTTAGTTCTCACCTCTGAGTGGCCCATGACACCAGCTTGCATTGCCCACTAGTTAAATTTTCAAACTAGCACTTTATGCTTTCTCTCATGTTGCCTCATATGCTTGGGAGGCATTCCTCATTCAAATCCGTCTTTAAAACTCTCCTTTGCTGTGCTGCCTACAAAAATCTTCACAACAGTTAGGTTGCTGGTATGCTGAGACCACTGGCTGTCACACTGACCAATGTTTTCTCATTGTTTGCTTATACTCTCTGATCTGTTGTCTCTTGTCCTGTGCTTAGATTGTATGCTCTTTGGGGTAGGCACCATCTTTTTGTTCTGTTTGAATGGTACCTCGCACAGTGCAGTCATGGTCCAGAATTAGGGCTCTTAAACACCGTGATAATATAAATACATAACTTATTTCATCATCTGTCAATTAGTTATGGCTTTTGGTCACTAGGGACTCGGGTTGCATTCAGACCAGGCACCCAGAATTAAAAGCCCTCATCAGTAGTATGGATGATGTCGCTGAGAATGTATAAAACTTATCAGTGAGATATGTTCATTAACTGCATAATCAACAGGTAGAAATTACGCATTTTTATGGCCTTCCTAAAATGGTGGGGATTGTTGTCTATCTTTACTTCCGTAGTGAATGTAGTTGGATAAATTTAATGTATACTGTACAATTCTTAGGACATGTCTGTCTTGATCATTTTAAGTATGCCAAAAATTTGGTGATAAACTACTTTATACTCTTTAAACTAAAAAAATTGGTTTGCAGTATCACTTTTCAATACCTCTGAATGTTTTGTTATAGGTTATAAAATGCTTTAAATACGTTCCCTCTCCTTTTATTCCTCCTCCTTTTCACCGTTTCTTTCTCGGCTAATGTTGCTTCTGTTCAATCAGTGAACAGAAATACAGATTTTTCTCTCAGCATTGCCCCTTCAGACTCTGGTAAATAGCTTCCTTGACATTTTGGCCTTGGATCTAGAAATATTTTTTTGCCACTCCATCAGGATTCAGATACTCAATTTTTATTATTTTTAACTTTTCTATATTGAATTTAGTCAGTGGCAAATATTTGTGTTTTTATGTATGTGAGATTTGGGGAGTGTGGTGCTTAACTTTTCACCCTTCTTCCTTTGAGCATTATCATGAATGATCATGGATACACAGTATATTGCAACTCCATATGTCTTTCAATCATTCCACAACCAGTAATGGCACTGTATCGCACAGCCGGATCTGCTAGAAAGCTCATCAGTAATGAAAACCAGTAATTCAAAACTGTGCTTCACAGTGCCATAAGAGAGCTAATAGAGCTGTCCAAAATAATAGGGGATTTCTCAGGATGCTTAGAGAAATTTGAATAGATTTCAGGTATAGAAACTGTGTATCTTTGTTCCTGCTGCAGATTCAAAACAGTGCAGAGTAGTTAATGGCTACAGTACTCAAAAGAAGCTTACTAATGATAGTAAATAGGGAAAAGTCCAGGTGTGTAAGTTAGCATTTCTTCTGGTGTTGAGCATTTGTGCAGGATTCTTTGCTCTCTAAAACTGTTACCATGACAACTATTCATCCATATTTTGTAATGATGTAGTCTTGCGTGTCCATATATACTTTGTATTACTTTTTTGGCTTCACAAGGCTTTGTAAGTTCACAGTTGCATTAAAATGTCAAAAATCTTAAGCATTATCAAAGCCAGTTATATTGGTTAGGCAGCCAGACAATGAAGTGGCAAAATAGAATACTAGGGCCAATATTTCCATGTATGTCATCTGCCTCTGACTAGGGGGATGGTACTGTTGTGGTATGGGAGACAAGTTTCTGGGTGATCTTGAGAGGCTTGCATCATGGACAATCGAGGGGAGGGGAGGACTGAAATGTTTATAGCTGATCCTGGGGGTGGAAGAGGAAGTATGTATTGCAGTCTCCATCATCCTTTAATGGCTGGTTATGGAGCAACATTGAAAGAACTATACAAGATTTTTCTTGGCAATCTCTGCAAGTGCCGCCTTTATGTATAGCGGGCTGCAGCTGTAATGTGGAAGGGAAAATACAATTACTTTGGTGTTTCACAGTTTATAAATATTGAATGTAGATCATTACCTGGGATGAAAGGAAGGTATCCTAGAGTGAAAAGTGTGTGTGTGTGTGTGTGTGTGTGTGTGTGTGTGTGTGATGCTTTTCACCCTCCACTCCAGTTTCTAGTGTATCTGTGATTCCCTTAGGTTGTGTGTGGGGGAGGGATAGCTCAGTGGTTGAGCATTGGCCTGCTAAACCCAGGGTTGTGAGTTCAATCCTTGAGGGGGCCATTTTGGGATCTGGGGCAAAAATTGGGGATTGGTCCTGCTTTGAGCAGGGGGTTGGACGAGATTACCTCCTGAGGTCCCTTCCCAATTCTAATATTGTATGATTCTAATTATGAATTACCCTGCTCATTCCTTGTAGGTGCATACATCAGGATTGGAGAGGCATATAATTGGGGGGTAAGAAATAAAAATGCTCATAAACTCTCCATGTAAATATTAGATCAGGAGTGGGCAAACTTTTTGGCCCAAGGGTCACATTGGGGTGTGAAACTGTATGGAGTGTCAAGTAAGGAAGGCTGTGCCCCCCAAACAGCCTGGCCCCTGACCCATCCAATCCTCACCGCCCCATCCAAGGACACCCTGCTCCAAACCTCCCTTCCCTGATAGGCCCCCCAGAATTCCCATGCCCTATCCAACCTCCGCCCCATCCAACTGCTCCCTGTCCCCTGACTGCCCCCAGGGACCCACTAACCAATCTTTTCACTGCCATGCATGTGCCGCCACCACCCCTTACCATGTTGCTTAGAGCGGCAGGAGCTTACAGCCTTGCTGCCCATGCGGCAGCATGGCTGCAGGGCAGGGGGGACAGCAGGGGAGGGGCTGGGGACTAGCCTCTCCGGCCAGGAGCTCAAGGGCTGGGCAGGACTGTCCCGCGAGCCGTGGTTTGCCCACCTATGTATTAGATCCTTGGGTAGCAGAAAAGATAAAACCAGGAAGGAGGAAGCTCAGTATCGAATAGTTTATTCATGCACCTTGCCAAAAAGGATTTTATTCTGGAACTTGGTCTCTCAATCCCTGATCTAATGGGTTGGGAGTACTGCAGACACAAAGTGCTTGGGCTCTGGGAGGAAAAAGCGAGTGCTTCAAAGAAAATTTTGTCTGGCATTGTCAAAATGATGATATATAGAACAGACAGCCTCAACATTCGGGAAGGAGTCAAATATTTAATGGGGAAGAATTTGGATCCTAAAAGTTACCATGGGGTGGTTATTTGTCCTCCTCACTCTCTGGAAGTAGAAATGGTTAGTCATTTCCCTTCTACGCTAAATATATATTTGTGAATGAGTTGTGATACAACAAAAATATGACAGTCATGGAAGGTAGAACAGTTGAATTTAGAATTGTATCAATTTTTATGGAAGACCTGCTTTCCTTTTCAGCCAGCTCTGCATCAATTGAGCATGGGGTGTATGTGCATGTGTGTGTATTTAAATATAGATGCAAAAAAGTGGTAGGCCTAGGTTCGGAACACAATTATTGTTCCATATATAGAATTGCAATAGCTTTTCAGTATGGACAACATATGTTACTCTTTGGGGAATAAATATGTGTATAAAGTTAGTTAGCATTCAGTGTGTTTTTGTTTCATTTAATAAAACCTTCAAATATTGGTTTACTACTTTTTTCAGAAAAAAGTTTCTTTCCTCCACAGGTTGGGGAAAATTACAACCCTGCAATCTGTTCCCCTTCCCTTCTTTAGGGCTGCTTATGCTTCCTCTACACTGGAGCTGCTAACATGAGGGAGAACACTCTTTGACAGGTCTGACAATGGCTTTCCATCCAGTAGAGGGCAGTGTTTGGAAGGCAGGAATATGCCAAAATCTTAGTGATGTTATGTAGATGTTACTTAAAGGGAATATTTTAAATGGAAACTACAGTATGTCTTTCAGGATTCCAAGTTCATGAGCAGTGGATTTTTTTTTAGAGAGGCAGTGATTTCTTTATTTTAAAATCATTTTATATTTTTATTTGGCTGCCAGTACATTTTAAGGAACAGTAGGCATATATCAAAGGTTAACAGCTACCACTTTGCACTTACTTAGCACCTTATGTGCAAGGGTCTTGAATCATTTAACAAATTTTATTATGCCTCATGTGAGCAATAGTCAAAGTAGATCACAATAGGAGGGAATATTCACCCTTTTTTTTTCCCCTTGTCATCAGAGGTATTGATGTTGAGTGAAGTGGTTTTATAACACCTTGTGTATAAGAAGAAATGTATCTAAAAGGGGTTCATATTCCCAGGCAGTACATAGTCACCTAAACAAAAATAATGCTCTTGTGTCTGCATTGTGTGGAGATGCATACAGGCCATATCCCTAATGCTCTTAACTTCAGTTTCTACCAGGATGAAGTCTCCATATTGATGTAAAACAAAATGTGACACCCTAAGAAAATTCCTGTGTTTTAGAAGATAACCTTTGCAAGATAGATTTTATACATAACGTGCCTTCCCCTGGAAGGGAGAGGTAGCTGGCAGGAAACTGGTATTTCTTCCTTCCCTTCTTCCTCTTTTAGGAAGGAGAAGCAGCAGTGGTGGTTTTCTCCCTTTTCCTGCTCCCTCTGTAGGGCAGAGAAGGCAAAGAAGAGGTGTCCACTATTCTCTCTTCCTAATGGGATATGGGAAGCTTGGAACAGATACTCCTTTAAAGGAGAGAAGGCAAATAAGAGATTCATTCTTAGCTAGGTTTCAGAGTGGTAGCCGTGTTGGTGTGTATCAGCAAAAACAACGAGGAATCCTTATGGCACCAGAGACTAACAAATGTATTTGGGCATAAGCTTTCGTGGGCTGAAACCCACTTCATCAGATGCATGGAGTGGAAAATACAGTAGGCAGTATAAATACACAGCATATGAAAAGATGGGAGTGTTGGGGGGTCAGTGCTAATGAGCTAATTCAGTTAAGGTGGAAATGGCCTATTCTTAACAAGTTGACAAGAAGGGGTGAATACCAAGGGAGGGAAAATTGCTTTTGTAGTGCTAATGAGGCCAATGCAATCAAGGTGGCCCATTTCAAACAGATGACAAGAAGGTGAGAGTATCAGCAGAGGGAAATAGGTTTTTGTAGGGCCCCATCCACTCCCAGTCTTTATTCAGGCCTAATTTGATGGTGTCCAATTTGCAAATTAATTCCAGTTCTGCAGTTTCTCCTTGGAGTCTGTTTTTGACTTTTTTTTATTGAAGAATTGCCACCTTTAAGTCTGCTATTGAGTGTCCAGGGAGATTTGAAGTGTTCTACGGGTTTTTGAATGTTATAATTCTTGATGTCTGATTTGTGTCCATTTATTCTTTTGCATAGAGACTGTCCTGTTTGGCCAATGTACATGGCAGAGGGGCATTGGTGGCACATGATGGCGCATATCACATTGGTAGATGTGAAGGTGAACGAGCCCCTGATGGTGTGGCTGATGTGGTTAGGTCCTATGATGATGTCCGCATATCTATTCAAGGGACAGGGTTGTTGCAGGAATTGGTTCCTGGGTTAGTGATTTTGTTGTGTGGTGAGTAGTTGCTGGTGAGTAGTTGATTCAGGTTGGGGGGCTGTCTGTAAGCGAGGACTGGCCTGTCTCCCAAGGTCTGTGAGAGTGAGGGATTGTCCTTCAGGATAGGTTGTAGATCCTTGATGATGCAATGGAGAGGTTTTAGTTGGGGGTTGTAGGTGATGGCTAGATGCACTCCATGCATCTGATGAAGTGGGTTTTAGCCCGGAAAAGCTTATGCCCAGATACATTTGTTAGTCTGTAAGGTGCCACAAGGACTCCTTGTTGTTCTTAGCTAGGATACCTTTTCTTGCATTATCAGATGCTGATGTAGCTCCACCTGCTGCTCAAGAACCTCAGCCAGGCACTAGCTCTTCTGATTTCAGATTCCCATGCCTAGTGAGTCTACACTTCATGAAACAGACTTAAACTGGGCAAGAGGAGGAAAGCTCTATAGTACAGAATTTACCCAAAACCAGGCTAAGAGGAAGAGAGGGATCTGCACTCCCTTTTGCTTGCCTCTCACTTTATCCCATGCCTGTGACATAGGGAGCTGCTATATTCATTTTGCAGGTGGAGAAACGGGCACTCAAATTAAATGAGTTGTCCAGTTCGATTAATTATGAGTGTTGGAAATAGAACTCAGGGCTCCTGGATCCCTGTCCCTTGTTCTGAACACTATTCCACACTCTCTTCTATATATACATAGTGGGCATTTGAGCTATGAAGTTTTCTTGGATATTTGGATGATGTCCATAGTGGTGAATATTGATTTGGCCCATATCTTGTGGGTTCTTTCTCCCTTGATGTCCATTTGACTTTCTTTAATCCTTGTACTGAATGTGTACTGGGCTTTGGTTTCTTGTTAATTGTCTCTGCTGGTAGACCAGTACAGAGACCTGATTGATGCCATTACTGAGTGCAGTTTTAAAAGAAAAATCAATGAAGTACAGTGGTATGGTAGTGATTGCTAATGATAAATCATAAGCTGGGGATTTGAACAAGAGGGTTAAAACCTATCTGCATCTAAGTATACAGCTTCCGGCCACTCAGTCCCATGACATTTGGAGGCAGATTTTAAAACTTTTGTTTTTTGAGAAGACTCAGCTCAGATACAGCATCTTTTCATGGAAGATTTAGGATCTGTGGTTCTGCAACACAGGAAGGGTGCAACAAGGATTTCTGGGGTAGGCCTGAGATCTTTGGGACTACGCAGGGAAGATACTGTGAATCTTGGGCTGTTTATTGGGGTCCTCCTTCTTTCCAGTACAGAAGACATGGCATACCCAGGTGATGTGCAACCACTGGCTCTGCACTTATCAATCCATATTCAGATATCTTAAACTGGTGTTTGAAAGCTGCAGAAGGGACAGCTCCAATAGTAGGTTAGACAGCACAGTTTGCATTATCTTTTCACCCTTCACCATCTGCTTCATAAGATTAGGGTAGTTCTTCTCTCTTGCAAGCTACCTATTTATTGTGTTAATTTGTATTCTGTTCATCATCATCTGTATGCATTACAGAAATTAAAATGAATTGTTGCCAACAACTGGAATAAATCAAGTCTACCTCCAGATTCTGTCTCCTACTCCATCCACTGATGGGCTAAATATCCTCTGGCTACAGACCTGAGTTAAAAACCAAAGAAACAAAGCTCTTGCACTGCATCCTAAATATGTCTTAAAGCAGAGGGAGCATAGAGCCTTTTTCAGTTTCATTTTGGTGCCATGCAGAATACAGAAAAGCTAGAGAATTGAAACCAAGTGTACTCTCAAACAGGAAATCCGTCCTTACTTGTGCTTTTGAGATTGCTTCTCAAGATAATTTCCTTTTGTTGAAAAGCTACTGCATTGGATTGAAATATGCAGATGGTTTTGACACCACTGTGTCAGGATTTTGGTATTAATTCAGCAGTGAATTAATTAACAGAGGCACAAAGTGTTTCCCCCCTCCCCCCCCGGGACCTGAGAGTGCTGCCTCCAAAGTGCTACCAGGCTTTGCCAACTTATGACTGAGAGCAAGCTCCTGCATGGGATCATGGGATCTCACAGGTTACTGGACTGGCCTAGCCTATAAGTATAAAAAACCTGTGTGGATGTTGCAGTTAGGTATGAAAAGTGCTGGGTGAAATGTGAGGCTTTAAATCCTATGTCAGGAGTAAGGACCCGCTGCTAGCCTGCTTACCTGCTGCTTTAACCCCAAGAAGCTTCATCAGCAAAGCTGGGCCCGATTTCAGCCACCTGATTGACTGAGCTGCCTGATTGGCTGAGGGATTTGCAGATCTACTCTTAAGATCACCAGCAGCAGTAGGACGTGGGTTTCTCAAAGCGTACGCCCATGGCTGCGATCAGGGCCATCCCTAGCCGTTCTGGGGCCCTACGCAGCCCCCCCCCCGTGGGGGGGGCAGTCCTCTATCAGGGGAGAAGGGCTGGCCCCAGGCATCCGTGGGTGGGGGGTTGGCTGGGGGACGGGGGGAGCTGTCCCTCAGCACTCACAGGTGGCGTGGCTGGGTCTGGATCGCTGCACTTCCTGCCGCCAGTGACTGCAGCTCTGGCCCTGCTGCAGCCCTCTGTGGAGCGGGGGCGGGAAGGGGGTGGAGCAGGGGCAGGGCTTTGGGGAAGGTGTGGGTGGGGCTGGGGCAGAACAGGTGTGGGAAGAGGCAGGCCTGGAGCAGCATGCAGCTGCGTAGGGCACCAGGAAATTTGGCCCTATGCAGCTGCGTACTTTGCGTATGAGTAGCGACAGCCCTGGCTGCGATAACTCCTGTGCTTGCTTATTCCCAACCTTGCTCCCACCCTGTTCCCAGTCCTACTCCTACCTTGGACGCAGCCCTGCTCCTGCCTTGCCTCGCCTCACTACAAGCAACCTGACTCAGACCCTGCGCTCTGGCTCTGACAGCTAGCCTCTGACCCTGGGCTCCAGCTCCTGGTTCCTGACTCCTGCTCTGACCACTAGGCACAGCTGTGTACATCTTGACAGGATACCATTTAAACATTTTAAAGAGGAGTTTTGAAATGTAGCTTTGAATCTTGTGTAGAAACTTTAAAGGCTTCATCTCAGATAATGAACTTTATTTTGAGCCAGGGAAATATATTTTCCTTTTCAGCAGTGTGGTAAGTATTATTTCGTGCTCTTTTGGGGCTATCGGATGGGCTTTTTAACTTTTGGTGCTAGAAATTGTGACCCAAGTAGAAATAATTCTAAAATAATCTGTCATATAGTTGCCCACTAAATCTTTTTTGTTACCTTTTCAATAGGACTATGGAGTCAATAGTAGTCTATTCCAGAACCCAGCAAAGCTCCATCTTACTATTGGGACGCTAGTGCTCCTGAATGAGCAGGAGATCCAGAAGGCATGTGAACTCCTGCAGAGAAGTAAAGAGGACTTTATTAAGTAAGTGAAATAAAGGCATGATGGGGCAGGGGGAGGGGCATGGTCACTGAATGCAGATATTTGGAGAACCAAACTTGATTTAGAACACGGGTAACTAATGCTGGAGAAAGTGGTTCACCAGTTTGGTGTAATTCAGCAGTTTTGAATCATTGTTTAAAAATTTGTAAACTACTGAAACATTTCAAACAAAACCACCCAGAAGAAAGACAAGGACATAATTGTATTTTGTCTCAATAACTGAGGACTTTCTCTGTTTGCCAGAAACCTTCAGTAGTTATTTCTTTATATCCCAGCAGTCCCCGTTATTTTACTATGAACTCAGATTATTTTTTCCTCTGCTGGCCACAAGAGCAGGAAGAACTCCATTGTCTTAACACTTTTTGTCTGCAACAGTCTCGGCAAGTTGCCTCCCTTCTGCCTAAGAACAGATGCTAATATACCCCTGAAATGCATTTCTTAAGGCAAGTAGCCCTGTGCAGAAAACCTTAAAGACAGGATGAACTGTATAAGTAATCAGTCTGAAATATTAGCTCAAGCTGCTATGGCACTAAGACTGTCATCATTTCCAGGATAAAGCCATACTATTGGAGGTTTAGAACTAGCTGAAAGCTTGGTCTAATGCAGGAGTCCTCAGCCTGGTGCCTGTAGCTGCCATGGCGCCCACCAGGGCATTTTTGTGTGCCTGCTGGACACCCGGCCACCGAAATGCTGCTGAGAAGCGTTGTCGTTTCTCGGCGGCATTTTGGCAGTGACGCTTTTTCCCGCTGCTGCTTTTTGTGGTGGCATTTCGGCAGCGGGGTGTCCGGCACCCACCACAGTCTTCTGGGAATAGCAATATATTATTCCGACAAGAAAGGTTGGGGACCACTGGTCTAATGGGTATTGTATTGAGATAATCTGACTACAACCCAGAAATATTAGACAGTCTGAGATATTTTATTTTCTTAAAACAAGAAGCTTTTTCTTTCTACTATCAGTCCATATGCAAAACTTCCCCAACTTAGAGTTCTCTTTGTGGGTTGATGATAGAGTATGGGTTTATCTGTTTGTTGATCTCTTTTAATTATAACATCAGATATCCAGGGTACAGTATAGGTCTCCATTTCAGCTCTCCAATGGCATTTTCATGTGTTCTGAGCATTCTCAATGCTTTGTAAACTTTTCCTCTGTGTATATGTCTGTTAGCATGCAAGCAAATGGAACCACCATTCTACGCTGAGCAATAATCTACACATAGCCAGGAACACGCTAGAGCCTGGCTTGTTAGAGAATGTTGGTCAGGGCCCTGTTAACTCCTACTCTCTCCAAAATACTTCAGGATAAACATGGAAGAGACCATAGTTCAGGGCATCCTTGAAATGACTGCAGGTTTAGTAACAAAGCACCTACCATTTTATTACTGGACCGAATATAATGGGATATAAATCCAAGACCTTTTGATGCTTTAGTTCATGACTTTCTGTCCCAGAAGTGAGTGCTTGCCAACTGAGCCATGCTGAATTGTCGTCATGAGAGAGGAAGTCCATGCATGGGGCCTGCAGAGTCAGAGGGCAAGGCTTTCATTCTGGATATAGCAGGCACAGCTGTGAAAGAAACTGGCTGCTCACCAGCACTGGCTAGGTTCTGGAATGGAAATTGGATGTTATGTTCTTGGAACTGCTGCGTTCCTCTCAGCATAATGATGAGGGAAACTGTATTAGTGATTTGGTCTGTAATTGTATTAGTGATTTGACTCTGGCTAGCATTTTTACAAGCGTTGTTGCTTGACTTCTGTAGTAGTTGTGGGAGCTGCTAGTAAACTTGAATGAGGGTAAATGTAGCATAAACAGTAAAACATGAATTCACCTACTTTTGTATTCAAAATGGATGCGCTTTTTTTTTTTAAATATCTTGGAACTTTTTTTTTTTTTTTAGCAAAACTGTTGGAGGCAAATCCCTGACCGTGGAGGTGGCAGGGATAGAATACATGAATGATGACCCTGCCATGATTGATGTTCTTTACGCAAAAGTTCACATGAAGGATGGATCAGACAAGTGAGTTCTCTGTGCTTTCCCTCTTTTGCTCCACAGGGGTATGCAGACAGTACCTGAGGAGGCAGAAATAATACAACAAAAGCAAACTTATTATTCTCTGAGCTGATGGGCAGTGCTGGAGAGAATCACACTAGCAATCCAGAAGATGAGGTGGTGGTACTTTCTATTCCCGTGGAGCTAAAGCTGTGATGTGTTTGGTCTTTAGATTGATTGTTGGTAGTGTTGCAGACAGATGTCATTTGTTTTTAGCACTCTTAATAGTTGAATAATGGAGTCAAGCAAGGCTGAGCTCATGCTTCCCCGTGCTGGGTAAGGGAAACTATGACAAGCAGGGCGGAGATGATGCTCATGGGATGGCACTGGGAGGAGATGACAGGAAACCTAACTTATCAGGAGAAATTAGCTGTTATGGAGGAAGCCAGGCAGCTAGCCCTGAAGGAAAGGAACAAGCTGGTCTTTTACAGTGTCACTAGGCTTTCACATACACCCCGCCCCCTTCAGATTTGAAGTCTGTTCTGCGGAGAGAAAAGGAAGGGAAGACCTTTATTTTTATGGAAGATTCCCTGAAAATTGCCCACACTTCCTTTTTTCATCCTGAAACTTCAAAGGATGCTTTGTTGGCCAGTTGGTAACCTCTAAGAACTATCCAAATCCCTCAATTTTGCTCTGATTAGAGAGACTGCTGTTGAATAATGCCAAGCGCCTCCTTCTCCACTAAGAGCTGGTAATGCTGATTCAGTGGTACTACTTTTTGCCCAGAGAAATGAGAAATATGTGGCAGCACAGAGTACTGTGTATCAGCTACAAGGCTAGTGCTGGAAGAGATTTAATGAGGATAAGGGTATCCACATGGTTTCCTATGCCAAATCAGAACCTTGGTCCAAGTTTGGTATGTTGCTTCTCACAATAGTCAGTAAGTGAACCATAGAGGAAAGTTTACCTTGCTATTTCCTCCCATTCACGTAAGGCATCTAGCTAACTGTACTATGTTGTGCGTGGCAATGTCAAGAGAGGAGTTCCTGACTGATCTTTGCATGTTCTTGATCAGCTTATGCTATAAAGCAGATTTGATTTCCCTATCTTAGCTTGCATAACCCTAGTGGTATTAGATACTGGAGAGCCCTTCTGCATATATACTGGCTCAGCCTAAGAGAGAGCATGCTCTGATGTTTCCCACATGGCAAAAACTTGCGTTATAACAAATTAGAATGAATTATATTTCCTTGATTAACTTTATAACATAATAAAGCACCAGTTTTACTTGAGCTATTCCCTGTTAATTTGTTTTAGTATCGTCTGTAATGATATTCATTTAATCTTTGTCATTGCTAATTTTAAAAATCACTGATGTAAAGCCAGAAAGTAAGTGACTAAAGCCCATGACAATCGGTTTGAGAATGTTGAAATTATCATATGACCTGTGGAAGCCTATAAGAGGCATCACAAAGCCAGTAAGTAGGCTGTATAGTTAACTTCTGAGGGCTCATCAAGTGATATTTGGAGTTGGTCCTAACACTGCTCTATGTCCATCTTCCTGATTTGAATTGAGAGACCCAGGTTGTGGCATCTTGTGGTGGAATGGGAAACTATTGAGTGAATTGTATTCATGGACATGGATGGTGACCAGGCTGTAAAAAAATCCGTTCCATTTAGTATGCTTATATCTTATTTTAATGGATAGGAACTTTGGATTGTATGGAACGCTCACTGCCTGTAGTGTGATGAGGCATTACTTATGTTGTGAAGGGAGAACAGTATGAAAAATCTGCAGATACTTAGAAAAATACATCCTTCAAGTTCCAATATAATCTACCACATCAAATGTCCTATTATGCTAATGTCCTCTTTTATTGAAATATTTGTAACAGAAGTTATTACCCAGGAGCCTTTGCAAACAGCCAGAACTTTTTTATATTTGTTTCCTTATTTGCGTGAGCTCTATTTTTTTTTCCCTGTCCCCTCAGACATTAACAAAAAACCATCCTGTCTCTAAATACAAAAGCAACTGAGTAAACACAAAAACAAGGTCGCAGTCTTGCATGGCATGATTATGATTAGTCTGTTATCTTTCCAATAGAGTTTCACTCAGTTTTTCTTCTTTGCATATTGACTTCATTTTATATATACGCTACCCTCTTCTGGACAAGAGAGTAAAAGTGGACAAAAAAGCTTTTTTTTTTTCCCCCTCTTGGCTTTGTAATGTCCTATTTCTCCTTCCCCTTCTCTCTCTCTCTCTCTCTCCCCCCCCCCCCCCCAACCTTCCTAGATTACAGCTAATAGCTGATAGACTCATGGAGCAGTTTGTTACCTCTGGGCTGATGATGAAGGAGTGGGATAGGGTGAAACTCCATGCTACCATCATGAACACTCTCTTCAGGAAAGACCCAAATGGTGAGTATCTTTAGAACCCTTCTGGAAAATCTGAACTACTGAACAAGAAGTGCTGTGTTCCCTGGTATTGTGTGTCTAGATATTGCTGTGGTTCACTTCATAGCATTCATTGGCTCTGGGCCAAAAGATAATTGGTTCAAGTTCTACACTCACCATTGCATTCAAGTGCATTAATAGCAGGTGTGCTGCATTATTAGAGGTGTTGACCTTCGATGAGAAGTTAAACCATGGCCCTATATAATCATCTCTAGGGGAGAAGTTAAAGATTTCATATGACTTTTGAAAATAGTTCTGTTGTTTTCATCAGTATTCCCTTTCTTGTTAAATGAGGTTCTGCTGTCCAAGGCTGAATAAGAGCTATTGCTGAGTGCCTAATGTCTGCTATTTCTGCCAAAACAGTGTCTGCACTGGCAGGCTGTAACGTATTTCTTAGCTAACTCTTTATTTTATAAAGCTCTGTAAGATGGCTTGCATATGGAAGATGCTATGTAGTAAAATCAGACCATAGGGTTGTCAATTGGGCATTGAAAATTAGTGGAATTTTTTTTTTGACAGTTTTGGCCTTAATCTTCCTGTGCCTGAGTTCACCAGCTGTAAAATGAGGATAGTAATACCACCTGTTCTCAGACAGGTGTTTTGATGATTAATTAATGTTTGTGAAGTACTCAGATACTGTGGTAGAAGCATCATAGAAATGCTAGACAAATTCAGACTGGAAATAAGGTATACACTTTTGACAGTTCAATGGTTAATTACTCTCAACCATTTAGCAAGCGTCATGGTGGATTATCCATCACTGACAATTTTTAAATCAAGACTGGATGTTTTTCTAAAAGATATATTCTAGGAATTGTTTTGGGGAAGTTCCAATACCTGTGGTAAATGGGAGGTCAGACTAGATGATCACAATGGTCCCTTCTGACCTTGAAATCTATGAATCAAATGCCTGTGAGGAAATGAATAATTTTGTATTCAGTGCAGCAGGGTTTGGATGGTCTCTTAGGTGAGACCTGGGACCATACATTGAATGTTGTGGATAAAAAGAAATATTGAATAACTATCCTTTCACTGAATGAGGCAGAGAGGTCTTATGGAAAAAATAGCATGTGATCACATACTTAAAGACTGTATTATTGTGCATACACACAAGGTTGTAGTTCCTGACTTTTCTGGACGTGACTACAACCTTAATGTTTTGTTTTGTGTGTGTTGTTTTTATATGTATAGGTGTGTGTGTGCGCGCGCAAGAGAGAGTGTATTGTGTGTGTGATATATTTAAAAAAAATATGTAAAAAGTGCAGGGAAATTTCTCAGAGACTAATCCAGATTTTCTAGATGCTGTCAAGAATGTACTTTGCATTATGATCATATACTCAGTAAGGTACTTTATGGTATCCCAGGAGATGCATGAGTTTGTCATTGCTGAATTTCTGACAGGCCAGAGAAATTGGAATCTGCTTTGCGTGACTGATTCTATTACATTGTGCTGTCAGCCATACAAAACCCTCACAACAATATTTGTGATTTGGGGTGTTGCCTTTCAAAATTAAACGGCAAGTTTTGCTCACATAAAAATGCAGTGAGACTAGTGTACTAAATGTTTTATTAACTGAATACATAGACTTTAGGGGGGAAAAGATAGTGAAAAGTATCATCCCATCTGAAGTTCTCGCTTGTGACTTTTTCACAGTTGAAGAGAAAAATAATGCAGCTACAGGCAAATCATCTTTGAAGGAACGGGAGACATTTGATGGCCGAAATATACTGAAGGTCGGTGCTAAATGGTCATTGTGACTTAGCTGGGTTGTGGTACAGTATATCCAAAATAAGGTGAAACTTCACTTAAAAATGTATGTGTGTGTGTGTGTTGTGCCCTTGATCTCCAGGGGAAAAATCTGTTTTAAAAATAAACAAATCTAGATAACTAATAATTGGAAGTATTGTGGTATTTATACATGCCTTCTTAAGGCCAGTGAGATTTTAGAACAAAGAAGGATGCATGTGGAAAAGATACTTAATAGGCATCTGTGTTGTGGTTTACAGTAACAGTGTTTACCCCTGGAGACTTGCAACCAATTTTTCCATAGGTCAGAATAAAAAATGACTTTGCTCTTGTTGTAGTCACTAGTTAATAGTCCCATCAATTAAACCAGTTGTCACATCATACATTTTTATCATGATTTTTTGCTTAAAAAAAATAAACATCCAAGATTGGAATAGCTGGGAGAGGTCTTAAATCAGGATTGAGAGCATTGGCAGTAATCTGAGTGTGTCCAGGACTGGCATACCAGACAATGCAGGTTTTATCCAATGAAACCTGCAACAGTGGGACGATGCTGAGGCCTTAGGTTTTAGGTAGGAATCAAGACACATCAAAGGACTTGCGGGCATACGAGGAGGAAGAGCTACTGGGAAATCATAGCAGTGTTTTTGTTTTGTAGGATCAGTGTATAATTTCATAGATGTTGGTGTTAAATTGTTGGTTTAACGAGTGGTGGCTTACAGACCAGGAGGGGAGTTGTCCTCTCATGTATCTTCATCCCAGATGGCTGCGGAAAAAGGGACAGTAAATGAAGTAAAGCTACTATCCGTCCCAAAATGTTGTTGTGAATATTGCATCATGACTCAGCGTTGCCCTATGTTGAAGTGGCGTACATTGAGGCAATAAGGACACAACCATTGCACTGCTCTTAATGTGATCTAAGATTGTGATGGGCTCCCAAAATCCTAAAGCTGGATCTGAAAACAGAGGCTACTGCATGTCAGAAGTGCGGTGTACTGACACGTCCAAGGAGGAAGCTTCCAAGGTATGAGGCCACATTATGCCTAGCTCAAACCACTATTCCCAGTCCTTCATTACATAACCATTACATTTGTCCTCAGATTTTAATGAGAGAGAGAATCAAACTATCATTTTTTCTTTACGTTTTATCCAAAAAACCTCAGTGCTTTTTAAGAAATAAAAGATGCTCCCTCTGCTGGCTCCACAATTTATAGATTGCTGCACCACTGTGTCTTAGGGACTGTCTGCTGCAGTGATTTATGGTATGTAAAAGCAGGGAAACGCATCCGATCTACCACAAATGTCTATTTCTCATTCTGCTGCACTCTGAAATATGAGACAGTGTCTTTTTAAAACTCCTAATTGATTTGTACTGTTTTAGCCAAAAGAGCTACTGGCTGTTGGAGCATGAAAAGACTGTTGATAACTACTTCAAAGCAAGTCTTGTTGTAAGAAGTGTTGTCATTCTCCTCTACCCCCATCACATTCCTGAACCTGGTCACTTAATATTTCCCTTCTGTCAGCCACATGCCCGTAGCAACTTCTGTTGGCACTAATTCATTATATTACTCATTGTGGGCTGGAGGCTTTTCAATAGTAGAGCCATGCCAGAACCAGCCATCGATCTAGTGATGCATTCCAACTCGACCTTGCAGGGATGTGCTGATTTTCTTGCCACATCCCCCCTTCCCTCATTTCATATACATTATTTACACTCTTCTCCTCAGGAGGTTGCCCTTTTGCAAAGTGGCTTCATTAATGTCTGAAATAGGATCTGAATGATAGGCTGATGATTAATATACTGCCACTACTCATGCTGGTATTCCAGGGCTATTCTGTTGTCTAAGTGCAGTGTGCTTTACAAACTTTCTCGTTTCCATACACCCTAAACTTGATCCTCAAGCATTCTCTGAAATTATTTGGTTTTGATAGCATTGTTTTCATAAAGGAAGTTAGTAAGCAGAGTGGGGAAATAATACTATAGACATGAGCTAAATCATCACAGTGTAAAACTGAGTTTTATTCTACCCATCCTAGTTCTCATTGTGCAAACAATACCACGGCACTGTTCATCATAAATGACAGACTTTGTTTGGTAGAAGCCAAAGACTGGAGTATCAAGGGATACTGCAGCTCTGGATTGTGGTTCATTGTCACAGTCATATGGAGACTTAGGACATGAATGGCAGGGGTAATGCAAGTCAAGGTTGGTGTGTGTGCTTGCAAAGAACTTACCTAGCTCTAGCTAGTGTATTTAATCTTACTTCCTGAGGAAATATTTGACGGTCTGTACCCCTGTATTCACCCCGGCACACTATTGTAATAATCTTTGTACAAAGTATGCCTTGTAAGGTGTCTTTTGAAAACTCAGAATTTGCTGGTCAGTAGTGTCCTGATAAAATGTGTGGCAGCATATATAAAGTTATAAGATTCCACTGTATGGTGTTACTAAGACTTGTTTCAAGTCTAGGGAGTGTCCAAACCAGTTCCTTAGAGACAGAGGGCAAGCTGACACCTCAGCCAGGTGTAAACAAGGTCAAATGGGCCATCACCTGTTAAGTGGCTATTTATTGGCAGGAAAGGGGATACGGGCAAAAAATCTACATCTTAGGGCACTTCTACACTTAAAAGCTGTATCGGCGCAGCTGCACCGATGCAGCTGTATTGCTGCATACTCTTACGTAGATGCTCTAAGCTGACAGGAGAGAGTTCCCCCATCAACATGGTAAAACCACCTCCCCAAGATGTTCTCCTGCTGACATAGTGCTGTCTACACAGGGAGGAGGTTAGATCAGTATAACCACATTGCTCAAAGGTGTGGATTTTTCAAACCCCTGAGCGATGTAGTTATACCGATAAAGGTCTATAGTGTAGACCAGACCTTAGCAAAGAAACAGCATAGGGCTCCTGTCCAGGGAGACTGCCTGGCACACTGCTCCCAGCTGGAGAAGCTTCTCAAAGGAGGGAGAGGGCTATAAAAAGAAAGGGGAGACAACCCAAAAGGTCCCTCCCTTTCTCTCTGCCCACGGCATTCATGACACCTGAAGACAAAGGAAGCAGCATTGGAGTAGGGAAGGGATCCTGACAGAATGTAGTTCAGTCAGTAGAACTACCAAAACATGTGGTGAGAGAAACTGCTTGGAATTTACACTCGTTTTGTTAGGCATTAGTTGCATTTTACTTTTATTTTCCTTGTAACCAATTCTGACTTTTACGCCTCGTTACGCATGTTCACTTAAAATCTGTCTCTTTGTAGTTACTACAAACTTGTTTTGTTTGTTTTTTTTATCAATCCAGTGTGCTTGAATTGAAGTGTTTGGGAAAATCCACTTGGGATACAGTATTTGTGCATATCGTTTCTATTAACAAAATGATGAATTTTTATTGTCCAGGAGAAAGCTGAGCAGTACAAGACGCACATTTCTGGGGGGAAATCTAAGAGTGGGAATGTGCTGGTGTCGCACTGCAGTGTAGTTAAAGAGTGTCTGGCTGCAGCACTCCTACAAGATAGCTGGGAGTGACGTACATGCTGGAAGCTGTGTGTGAACAGACCAGGAGTGGTGATGACAGCCGCAAAGCAGTGTAAAGGGCACACCACGTTAAAGAGTTGAGGTGACGCAGCTGTTCGTCAGTCTAGATTGTACCCTGGGCATGTCATGATAGTAATAATTTAAAACATTGTTTTCCCACCAGTTTTTGGAGAGTTAAACATATCATTCTTATTAGCATTAATAAGGATTAGCAGTGTCAGTACCATCCTACCCTAAACAGAGAATAGATCTCTTAGAATGAGTGGCATTTGGAAAATAGTTACTTCCATTTTGAAAAACATTTTAATGAAAAAGGCTCCCCACTCTAATTGATGCCAAGAGCCCAGTTTGAAAAACATTGGTCTGCCCAATAGCCTAGTGTTTAATGCCCCGTACTGACATGCTAGATACCCAGGCTTTATTCTTGTTCAGTCTGTTACTCTTAAAGGTAGTAGATGGCTTCATATGCATTACCTCATAGAACCTTCAGCAGCTCCTTGTGGTTGACAGCTCTGGAAGGAGTTAAGTTGAGCCCTTTTTGATTGGGAGAATGATGCTGAGATAAATACTAAATTCTAAATAAAAATAAAATGGAATTTTTGGCCAGCTGTGTTC
This sequence comes from Dermochelys coriacea, assembly GCF_009764565.3. Taxonomy (NCBI): domain Eukaryota; kingdom Metazoa; phylum Chordata; order Testudines; family Dermochelyidae; genus Dermochelys; species Dermochelys coriacea. The sequence goes on along the minus strand of NC_050074.1, from coordinate 85,859,774 downwards.
AGCAAGCAACACATACAAGGTCCAAGCACCAAAGTGCTGAAATTGTTCAAAGTCAGTAAACATGCAAAGACCGTGTTGGCATAAATCTGGTCAGAAAGCAGACCATCACGTAGTTTAAGAAGATCAAACATGCAAATATATAATGGGTATAATTTGCTAGTACATCTGAAATAAAGAAGGTCCAAGATAGGATGGAAAAACATCTGGATTCTTGTTGGATGAGAATTGAGTGGTTTTTTGTTTTGTTGGTTGGGGTAGTGGTAATAAAGGAGTAATTGTAGTTATCTTTAAAGAAGATGGAAACTAACTTTGGGTAAGTAAATAGGTTAACCTTGACACATACATTATATTTCTGTTGCATATTAATAGGTACATAGGCAAAAAATCAAAGGGACAGTTGGGATGCAGCTATGAAAAATCAACTGAATCTCATCAGAAAAATTAATCTCCAAAAAGAGTAAAAGAAAATAAAAAGATAATGGAACTACTAACCAGTTAGTTTAATAGTTAATCTCTGTCATGGGTAACATATTTGAAGTTATGATAGAGAAGGTTAGCCTTGTGGTTGGGGCACCAGCTGGGATTCAACAGGAATAGGTTCAGTTTCTGCCACAGACTTCCTATGTGACGTTGGGCAAGTCAGGAAATGAGAGATTTAGTATCTGTAAAGAGTGTAATAATCCTCCCTTTTCTCACACTGATTGTCTTCTCTGTTTATTATTTGTATTACCAAAGTGCCCAGGAGTCATAGTCATGGATTGTAAGTAGGACTGTCAAGCGATTAAAAAAAATGAATTATGATTAATTGGGCGGTTAATAATAGAATACAATTTATTTAAATATTTTTGGATGTTTTCTACATTTTCAAATATATTTATTTCAATAACACAGAATACAAAGTATACGGTGCTCACTTTATATTTTTATTACAAATATTTGCACTTTAAAAAACAAAAGAAATAGTATTTTTCAATTCACCTAATACAAATACTGTAATGCAATCCTTTCATGATAAAATTGAACTTACAAATGTAGAATTATGTACAAAAAATAACTGCATTCAAAAATAAAACAATCTAAAAATTTATAGCCTACAAGTGCACTCAGTCCTACGTCAGCCAATCGCTTAGACAAACAACTTTTGGTTTCAATTTGCAGGAGATAATACTCCCCGCTTCTTGTTTACAATGTCACCTGAAAGTGAGAACAGGCGTTCGCATGGCACTGTTGTAGCCAGTGTTGCAAGGTATTTTTGTGCCAGATGTGCTCAAGATTCATATGTCCCTTCATGCTTCAACACCATTCCAGAGGACATGCATCTATGCTAACGATGAGTTCTGCTTGATAACGATCCAAAGCAGAGCGGTCCGACCCATGTTCATTTTCATCATCTGAATCAGATGCCACCAGCAGAAGATTGATTTTCTTTTTTGGTGGTTTGGGTTCTGTAGTTTCTGCATGTGAGTGTTGCTCTTTTAAGACTTCTGAAAGCATGATCCACACCTTGACCCTCGCAGATTTTGGAAGACACTTCAGATTCTTAAACCTTGGGTCGAGTGCTGTAGCTGTTTTTAGAAATCTCACATTGGTACCTTCTTTGCATTTTTCAAATCTGCTGTGAAAGTTCTTAAAACGAACATGTGCTGGGTCATCAGCCAACACTGCTATAACATGAAATATATGGCAGAATGCGGGTAAAACAGAGAAGGAGACATACTGTTCTCCCCCAAGGAGTTCAGTCACAAACTTAATTAACAAATTATTTTTTTTTAACGGGCATCATCAGCATGGAAGCATGTCCTCTGGAATGGTGGCCAAAGCATGAAGGGGCATACAAATGTTTAGCGTATCTGACACAAAAATACCTTGCAACGCTGGCTACAAAAGTGCCATGCGAACGCCTGTTCTCACTTTCAGGTGACATTGTAAATAAGAAGCAGGCAGCATTATCTCCTGTAAATGTAAACAAACTTGTTTCTCTTAGTGATTGGCTGAACAAGAAGTAGGACTGAGTGTCTAAAGTTTGTTTTACATTGTTTTGTTTTTGAGTGTAGTTTAAAAAAAAAACCCGACATTTGTAAATTACACTTTCACCGTAGAGATTGCACTACAATACTCATATAAGTGAATTGAAAAATACTATTTCTCATCGTTTTTACAGTGCAAATATTTGTAATAAAAAATATAGTGAGCACTGTACACTTTGTAATCTGTTATAATAGAAATTGATATATTTGAAAATGTAGAAAAACGTCCACAAATATTTTAATACATTTCAGTTCGCATTCTACTGTTTACAGTCTGATTAATTGCAATTATTTTTTTTAATCGCAGTTACTTTTTTTGAGTTAACTGCGACTAATCGACAGCCCTAATTGTAAGGTCTTCTGGGCAAGGACTTTCTCTTATTGTATATACAGTGCCAAGTGTGGTGAGGCCCTGATCTCAGTTGCGGCCTGTAAGTTCTGCTGTTATACAGCTGATTAAATAGTATGTTAAGGGACTGCATCTGCCTACACTTGATGGGGGAAAAAAAGATGTTTATTGAGTGATAAACAAGAACTAATGAAAAACAGATCTTGCCAAATGAATGTGATTGTATTCTCTGTTATAATTTTATGTTGGAGGCCAAGAATGTGCAGTGGACATAATCAGTATTTGGATTTCATTAAGGCATTGAATATAGTACCACATTTTAAAAAATAAAAACAACTTATTATGAGATAGAAAAATAACTGCCTACATAAAAATACAATAACACGGATTAACAGCTCCCTGACTGACTGTGAATAGAATAATCATTAATAGTACCATCTCCAGATAGGGAATGTTTTTCATAGTGTTCCACAGCACTCAATGTTCGGACCTATACTGTTTAGCTGTTTTATTAATGATCTTGAGGAAATAGACTCTGTTTCAAGTTAAATTTACAGACAATACAAAATCAAAGGGATAGGAAATATACATAAGGAGTCATCAAAACTGCAGAACAGTCAGAAAAGATTAGAGATTTTTCATTGCAGTCAACAAAGTGATACACTATAAATAAATCCAAAGTAATACATTTGGGGAAAAATGGTAACCAGTATAAAATGAGATAGAACTATTTAGAAAGTTTTGAATCAGAAAAAGACAGGATAAGAGAGAAACTGAACAGAAACCTGTAATGCAGCATTATTGTATGGGGGGGGAAGCTAGTGCTTTCTCAAGTATGTTTACAGAAGAATCAAAAGCAAAATTTCAAAGATGGTAATGCCACTTTGCGGAATACAGAATATTGCATTCAGTTCTGATCCTTGCATTATTTAAAGGATACTGAAATGCTATCCTAGATTTGAAAAGGGCAATTAGAATGACACTATGATTGGAGGACAGTTTTGAAGATGAGACTGAAGATCAACTTTTGTACTGTCTGGGAAAAGAGATTAAATGGAGGTCACTGTATAAATACTTTCATTGAAATAACATCCGTGAAGAAAGAGGCTTGTACACATCATCTGAGTATGGCAAAACAAGGAGTGGAAAATGAAAATTCATACTAGGCATTGAGAAAAAATTTCATTTGTTAGAGTTCTCAGTCATTAAAGTAGACCAAAGAAGTCGTCACTGGAAGTATTCAGAAAAGCGGAGACAAGTCACGTGAGGGGAAACTACAACGGATGAAGGTTGTACTACCTACCCTGAGTGGTCTTCTTTTAGCTTTGCTATGTGATTTGATGACCATGTGTCAGTAGACCAGGTACCTGACTTTCAGAGTTGCTGAGAACCCTCTACTTCTGTTGACATTAGTTGGAGTTGAGAGTGTGCCGCAATTCTGAAAATCAAACTCTAGGAATTCATTAGCTCTCCTTCTTGTTTCTTCTTCTCCTTGCCCATTTCCTCCTGTTACTCCAGTGGACGTCCCATCTCTTAGTTTCCCTGAAATCACTATTCTGCTGTAGACAGCAATCACCAACTTCACCTCTTTGGTGTTCAGGAGATGGTTTTCACCAGTAACTGTCAAGAGTTGAATTAAAATGGTTCCTTAATAAAATACAGAGACATAGTGTTAAAGTACATGAGAAAGAACAAGTAGATTAGGGAAGGGAGGTGGTTTATCCAAAAGGCAGCTGGGTCCATTTGTATTATAATTTCCTGAGTCTGTCTGAATTAACTCAGTGGTTCCTAAGCTGTACTCTGTGGACCACTCATGGTCTGAGTAGAGCTGGCTGATCATATGCTGGTGGCTGCTACTCCTTGTTTCCAGTTGCTTCTACGGGCATCCAGCCTCTTCATTGCAAAAATAAGCATAAACAATTATGGAAGCCGTTGGAAATTAGTCAGCGTAGCTGCATATAAGCATTTCCTGTAGTATGTACTGCATGGGGCCACAAGGATGTTGCACAGTTGCTCTTGATTAGGAGGAGAGGTGGGCTGCAGGTGACCTCTGTTGGTCATAGGTGGGCCACGCTTTGGAAATAAGTTAATTCAGGAGTTGGAAAACTTTTTCCAAAGACATGTTCAACCCTGTATCCACCAGTTTTTTGTATAGTAGACTTTAGAAAGTTAGCAACCTGTAAATGTGCAAAAGTTTGGTGTTTTCAAAGACAGCTAGTAATTCAGTTAATTCTGAGACATACTTGTATTTATTTGTTGGTTTGCAAAATGCTTTTCACCATAGCAGCTAGGCCTTATTTATATAGCTGAAGTGCATTTATTTTATAAACTGACGGAGAAGAGAGAGAATTAGAAGCTAAAACAAATATCTTGCATCGTGCCCTGAACATTGCAAAATTTGTGCTGTGAAGGAGAGTGAATTCCCAAGGGAAAGGCCTCCACTGAGAGAGCTTGTCAGCTAGCCCTAAAAAGTCTTGCCTTAAGAAACTACAGCAAGTACCTACCAGATTCATTTAACTGTCATGATGGAGTATGTCTCCCTGACTACCTTCCCATTGCCCTTAGCTTATGTATCACATGCTCATTGTTGATGTAGTCGTCCCACAATTTCACAATGAACTGTGATTTCATAGAACAGCAGTTGAGGAGAAGGAACCATCTGTTATATTTCCAACCAACCTGTGAATTTTTCACATCTACCAGATACCAAAATATAACTGGGAGATAAATAGAGCCTGAAGGAGGTTTTTTTTGTTTGTTTTTTAAAAAAAAGTAAGATGGCAATGGTAAGAAGAAGGTCCTAAATTGCTGTCAGTAATCTTTGGCCTCTCTGTGAACCAGCTCAGTCCTCAGCTGTTCTAGTAATGGTTGTGGTGGAAGCAGCAAAAGAGTTGTTTACAGGCTCCCAATTCTGGAAATGGTTCTATGCTGACTGCTTTAAGCTATATCAGCCCCTGTGACAGCCCTAAATCTCCTGCATGGAAGCTGGGGATCACTAAAATCCTGGAGTACTACAACTACATCCTCCTCAAACTGGGGCGGGAAGGGAGGTGGCATTAATTTAAGTGTTAATTAAGTGGCAGATCCTCTGCATAGCTTTGAAAAAAATCTCAATCTTAAAGCTGTATTTAGACACCTAAATAAATGGCTTGTTTTTCAAAAGTGCGGAGCATGCTGCAGCTCCCATAGACTTCAGTGGGTGCTGTTGGTGCTGAACGTTTTTGAAAACTCATTCATTCATGTATCTAAGTATTGGCTTTGCACCTGCGTTTAAAATGTTGGCAACTATATTATCTGTACCTTCAGTATGTTTAAATATTTTGGGATTGTTGCATGAAATTTATGCAAAACACCCAATGTTATATAGTGCTTTCTTATTTTTATAGCAAATATTTATTTTTGTTTTTGTATGTGCTTTACTTTGATTCATTAAAAGAAAACTTACAAAAAAAAATCACATGCAGTCCACAAATTCAACCCCCCCATTCTTAATAAGTAATGATAACTTTCCAGTAAGAACTGATTACATGTTTAGTGCTTTAAAAGCCAAAGCATAGCTGACTTAAGAGGTTAATTTTAATTTTGTTTCCTTTTATTGAAGAAAATATATAAGTAGTTTTGTTTTGCACTGTGGTTTACACTGAGACTTTTTTAAAAGCTCAATTGTAATAATTTGATGTTTATTTGCTTTGTTGGAAAGCCAGTTAATAGAATTGAGAGAAAAATGAATGATGAATTTTTGGTAAACTATGGTATTTGTATTTTGCATTGTATATTAATTGAGAAAATGGAGAATGGATCATTTGAATTTTTATGATGCTAGACCAGTGGTTCTCAAACTTTTGTGCTGGTGACCCCTTTCACATAGCAAGCCTCTGAGTGTGATTTTCCCCCCCCCCCCCATAAATTAAAACCACTTTTTTATATATTTAACACCATTATAAATGCTGGAGGCAAAGCAGGGTTTGGGGTGGAGGCTGACAGCTCATGACCCCCTGTATAATAACCTCATGATCCCCTGAGGAGTCCTTACCCCAGTTTGAGAACCCCTATGCTAGACATTCTACCACACAGAAGTCCATATTGCTTCATTGTATCTGTGATAAAATATGTACATGCGTATCTTCTACAGCCCCTTCAGAAATCTAGGATGCAAGAAATAACATTTAAGGGTTGTTCATCACCTTATCAAGAGCATAAGGGTCACACTGTACATCAGTGGGGTAGAGCCAGATATGTGTGCTTGCAGAACAAAACCAATGATCCAAATATCTATCTGACATGTTTGTTCTTTGTCTTTCTGATTTTTGAATCCCTGGTGTGGGCTGTGTGCTTGTGAAGGTAAAATGCTTCCCTCTCTTCCACTCCCAGTAATTTTTTTTTTCTATGCTTGCTGTGGAACTCCTCTGGAGCGTATCTTAATCATAAAACACCTGTGCAATAATTAAAGGTTTTGTTCATCATCTGACTAGAATACCTTAAAAGCCATTAAAAGGGAGCAGCTTTCGAGTTTTGACAGAAGGTGGTGTGCATTATAAGGAGCTGCCTCTCTGGATCAGCACCTGTCTGCCTGATCTTTCTGCAGTCCTTCTACATTATTTCTGGAAAGCTTCCAAACATCATTAAACCTCTTTCGGATAATCATGGGGGTAACAGAGCCCGGAGTGAATAATAACCAGAGTAAAATCATTTTTGGCTCTGAAATGCTTCAGAAAACATATTTTGAATGTGAAAATAGAAAGCTGTTAATTGAACAAACTTCCGAGAATTTGACATGTTGCCAGGTTGTATGTTTGATTGCAAGTTTGTATCTTTTCTTTCATGTGCTAATAGAGAATTTTTAACTTCTAGAGCAGGAGTGGCCAAACTTACTGACCCTCCGAGCTGTGTACAGTAATCTTGAGAAGTTCAAGAGCCTCAAGACATCCAGAACCTGCCCTGCAGAGCAGTGCTACTGGGGCATGGGGCTAAAGCTCTTAGACACCCCCCCACTCCCGCTCCGCTCCCTGCAGGGAAGAATCCCCTAGTCCCACCACCCTGCCACAGGGCAGAAGCCCCAAGCTCTGTCCCCCCCCCCATTTTGGTAGCTGGAGAGTGGAGGGGTACATGGTGGGCTCAGCAAGCTGCACTTAACTGTAAAAGAGCCACATGCGGCTCACGAGCCACGGTTTGGCCACATCTATTCTAGAGGTGTTGAAATTTAGTTTTGGTCACAAATGAAATGAGTTCGGCTTTCCCTCAGCATAGTCTTTAAGGGGCATTTGCCCAAAATTAATTACTGTTGGCAAATTCTTCTCTAGACAAACCTTTGCTAGGAACAGCAGGGCACAACACAGAACTAAGAAGCGTTGGCAAATCTGTTTTGGGTATTCCAAGTGGAAAAGGTGAGTGATGCAAATTAGGATTGAGGTGCATTAGACAGCTCAATGAGGGTCCAGAACTGGAATAGCAGGGTGTTTACATAAAACACTTGAGAGATGTATGGGGACAGATGGCAAAGTGCAAGCCAGGTGCTTTGCAAAGCTGTACTGTATTTAGAGCTGTCTGTTGCACACATTCATGGACTCTAAAATTGACCTCCACTTTTATAAATCATTTTTGTCCGGAGTGATTTTGCCATCAGTCACTTTGATCTACTAGTCCTTCCGCTCTTTCTTGGTATCAGTATCAGTTGTGTCAAGGGGAAGAATGTATCCGTACTACCTTTGCTGAATTTTATCCTTTGGTTGGTGGGGAGACATACTGAGTTAAGTGCCCTATCCTCTCTAGTCTATATTGGTATTAGACTTCTGGTTTAGCCAAATTCTTCAGAGTGATGAATAAAGATGATACTTTGCTCTTCTCTAGCATATTCCGTCACAAGCTATAAAAATACTATACAAACATTAGCTAACTTATACAGTTATATCCTGTGAGACAGATAAGTAGCATGATCTTCATTTGGCAGACTGATGGTCTGAAGTATGGAGAGACTCTGATTTGCCCAAAGACCCCCAGAAAGTGCCTTCTGATCGCTCTACTTTGATTAACTTGCGGAGCATCCTTTTTCTTCTAGGAAACCATCCATCCTTTTGTGTAGACCTAGGTCCTGGAGTGGACTTTGAAACAGCTGTGGGTGGATTAAAAATTAATGAATAGGTTGCTTTATGCTGTTAGTTCAGATTTTAGAGGGGTTGTATTCGTTTTAAGAAATGCCACTGGATCTTCTCTTCAATTTAGTGGGCTGGATAATGTGTGTGTTTCTTTTTTTTTTTTTCCTTTTTTTTAGGGAAGTGCCTCCCTAACCTGCTATTTTTCAGAAATAGGAGAGATTTTATTTCATCTAAGCTTAGATTTTTTTCTAGTTTTAAAGGCTGCTATCACTGGGCTCCTGTACCTCACTAATCTGGCACTGCTTGAGGTGTCCGCAGAGAGAGGTATGGTGAGTATACAGTTCCGAACAGAATTTCTGTTGTTCCAGCTTCTCTGAAAATTAATATGGGACCGAACCCTTTGCACTGACCAGCCAGATGATTTGGTGAAATCTGGGATTGCTAACAACCTCTTCCCCCCCCCCCCCCCCCGGCACACACACAACCCCCAATGCTCTTGGGGATGGTGAACTTCCACCACAGAATTCTGCTTGGCTAGTTATATGTGTTCATAATCAGGCAAGCAGATTACCATGCAGGTGAAGGTCTGTCTATTCTGCTGCTTGCCAGCATCACACCTGTTAGTACCTTGGAACTTGTCTTTTTAATTCTACTTTGATTTTCAATTATTCTTTCATATTCTTGAATGCAGCTTCTGATCAGGACCAGCCAAGTAGCGGATGTGGTTGGGGAAGTTGGTGGCTGCTGTCACAGTATGCAAAGCAGCTGACCCTTTCTGTCTGTAAACCCTCCTTTTGAGCTTGAATTTGATATCCTAGCATGAGCAGTCTCTGCACGTCTCCGTTACCTGACATTTCTGTCCACTGATTCCCAGCACTGTGCCTTGTGTGTGCAAAGTGCTGGTTTGCTAACTGCCTGCTGCATTTCAGAATTTCATTTTTGTAAGAGTTGCACACCAGCAGGGATAGAGCAAAGTCATCCTAATACATTGTATACATGTATTTCACCAAGCAATCATAACAAATGTGCAGCATCTGCATACTGGAGAGAAAAGAGATTGCTGTATTATCCTACCATCTACCAGGTAAGCATTTGATGATTATTATTTTTTTTATATGTACTAGCCACTACCCCTTACTCCTCTGCTTCCCAAAGGAGAGAGTTCATATTTTTCTTCTAGGTACTTGCTTCAGGTTGAAACACTTGAGCCTATCATATCCATGAAAAAGGAAGCTAATTTTTTAGGGTAATCAGTCACAGGCTAGTGACCTTATATGCCTCCGCTACACTGCAGTGCTGATTCACCAGGGACAGTTTTGTACGGTTAATCTACAATAGCCCTACCCTAAGGCAGTACTTATGTGGCTGGAGTTTGCAGCAGACTGATCTCCCTGCAGCCTATCGTGTGTGGATTTTATCCAGTGATGATGCAGCTCTTCGATGGTAGTTTTTAGTTGCAAGGCATTGCAGTGAGTTGTTCCTTTGGCATTTTGAGTATTGAGACTCTCAGGAGAACTACTTGGACACACTGATTTTGGCCATGCCACTTGAGGCAAAGCAAAGCTTTTAGATTTATCAGTAATCCTGACAATAGCAGCAAAATCCAGGCCAAGCAGCTGAAAATGCAATCTTAAAAGATTACATGAAGGAAGTTTTAAATATCATTGCTTCCTTCGCTCCTCTTGCCTTTTGTTCTTCTGCCGCCCATTGCCTCTTCAGACAAGTCCATTAATATTTCTCATATTTGTTGCACCTATGGTAGATGATTTGCCAGCACAAACTGATGCTTTTATTCCCTCTCTGAATAAATGGAGCTGAAGTGCTTTGCTGCTGTCTTTGTGGTTTAGCTCTGTGATTTACCACTGCTGTTCCAAGGCTTGAAAACAGAAGTACCAACTTATTCTGGGAAGGTTGTTTAGAGAGGAAACCACAGGACATAAGTAGTATGGTGATGAGTACTTTACAAATGCATAAGATAAGGCGCTGAAAAGTAATGTGGGCACAGTTGTACTTCTTGAAATGTTACTCATTTGATTGTATTTTTGCAATAAGTAATTGTGTGTTTTTAAAAATGCAGAAAAAAATTCATCTATTTTTGATAGCCTGCTTCAACTTACAGCCTCTTTAAAAAAGATACTGTTGAGGTTTGGACTGAAGTTTGTCATAACATTTTTGCTTACATTTGTGTGTGTGTGTGTGTGTGTGTGTGTGTGTGGGGGGGGGGGGTTACCAAAACAAATACTTCAGTGTTCCATCTTTGTTATAAAATGACTGCCAGCACTCCTGGGGCACCCTGCAGTGTAATCTGTGCATAGTAGCGGGGAATGAACCTCTGGACAGGAATAGTTTATTTTTAAACTTCTAACAGTGGTTGCCAACCAGTCAATCGTAATCTCTGGCAGCAGTGCAGTGTGGCTAGACAGGTGGCAATGCTACACAGGATTAGTACTTGTGGACTCTGATGGCTTTTGTCATTGGGACCCTGAGGGAGTGAGGAAGTGTCAGTAAAAGTGTAGAAGTCTAGAAATAAGGCAGGAAAAATGGTTATGGTTGTCCTTGCAGCATGTTTACTTTGAGAATGTACAGCTTTATTACTAAGGCTGTCTACACTAACACTTTTGTTGGTATAACTTATGTTGCTCACGGGTGTGAAAAAGCACCCCCTTGAGTGACATAAGTTTCACTGACAGAAGCACCAGTGTGGACAGCACTAGGTAGATGGGAGATGCTCTCCAGCCAACAGAGCTACCACCGCTTGTTGAGTGGTTTAATTGTCAATGGAGAGCTCTCTCCTTGCAGCATAAAGCAGCTACACAGGAGATCTTACAGTGGTGCAATTGCATCAGTACAGCTGTGTCACTGAAAGGTCTCTAGTGTAGACATGGCCTAAAACTCAGGAGTTTCAGCTGTGTTATCCCTGGGGAAAACACACCCACCATGCACCTGTCTCTTCTTTAAAAAAAAGCCAAGGGAGGAGAAGCTCTTCACCTCTTGCATCGTATGAATGGAAAGCCTCTGATCTTACTGACAAAATGACTGATGCTACTCAAGAAATTTTTTTTAATTAATGCTGCCACTTATTATTCTGAGACTTGGAAACAAAACCAAACTGCTATATTGAAAGATTGCAGAAGTAATTATTTTGAAAGGATTGCTATTATAAAATGTTTTGTGTATGGATTGTTTTCAGTGAGTTGCTGTTGGGACTGGACCGCCCCAACATGTAACTTTATTATTTATTTGCAAAGTTCATGGAATTCTGAGTATATTATGTTTCCCACAAAAATAAATGCTTCAGTTTTCTCTTTACAAATCACTTAAAATGCCAGCATGTCTGGATTCACAAGAACCTTACAGCAATCTCTGTTGTGTAAGCAATGATGGGGCGATCATTTTTGTTGTGGAAGCAGATTTGTGATCCCTTTTTCAAAAGAAGAGGGTTATAAGGATCAGTGGGCGGGGAATAAACTGTATGAACATCCTGACAGAATTGAGAGTTTTAAAATTTTCTTAGGGTTGGTAGATTTCAGGTGAGTTGACACTGAGTCTGGTCTGGAGATGTAATGAAAATTTATTCTTCAGAGCAATCAAAGCAAAAAAAAAAAAAAGAGAGAGAGAAAGAGGAAATCATTTTACCTTAACTAATGCTTGTCAATGAGACACTGTAGTCCTTTGTGCTCTAATGTGAACTTCAGAAGCTTCTGGGAACGTACTTAGTCTCTAAGGTGCCAAAAGATTAACAAATTTATTTGAGCATAAACTCAAGCTGTAGCTCACAAAAGCTTATGCTCAAATAAATTTGTTAGTCTCTACGGTGCCACAAGTACTCCTTTTCCTTTTTGCAAATACAGACTAACACGGCTGCTACTCTGATACTTAATCTTTATAATTGTATAGAATGGGGTTTGGGCTTCCTTAGTCATTTCTCATCTTTCATGCCTCCTACTGTTTTAGATACTTTATTCAAATATCTTATTTTAAATGGTGTGGGCTCCGTTAGAGCTACAGCTGCATTTCAATTACATTCCTGCTAGCTGAGCTATATCCACCCAGTCCTCAAAACTCCACACAGCACAAGAGGAGGAGATGACAAAAATTATGAAAAGGAAAAGCGTTTCTCCTGAATTCGAGTAATAGACCTCAGCAGATTCCTCCACTGAGGTGGATAAATAGGTGAAAGAGCTGAAATTGAGCTTGCCCAAGGATCTAGACAGGAAGAGTACTTAGCACTTGGGAAATTTGGGGTTTGGGAGTGACCTCTCATTCCAGTTCTCGGGGGGGCTAGAAGCATTGCAGGAGTGATCCTCCTAGATAATGGAGTAAACTTGACTAATGCACTGCTTGGAAAAGGTTTCAGAGTAGCAGCCGTGTTAGTCTGTATTCGCAAAAAGAAAAGGAGTACTTGTGGCACCTTTAGAGACTAACAAATTTATTAGAGCATAAGCTTTCGTGAAGTGAGCTGTAGCTCACGAAAGCTTATGCTCTAATAAATTTGTTAGTCTCTAAGGTGCCACAAGTACTCCTTTTCTTTTTGCTTGGAAAAGCGGCTCTCTTCCATGCAAATGGATTGGGCAGTGAGGGGAGGGCAGAACTCATTAGAAAAAAAAAAAAGTACCTCGGTATGAAGAAATGGGTGACAATCCTAAAGTCCATCTCCTTATACTGACTTGAATTTCTGCCTTAGTTAGAAGCAAAATCTGCCCCCTTCCTTACTCATGTTTACAAGAATGCAGTGACCAGTACTGTGGGAGAGCCTCCTACCAGGAAATAAATCTGAGAGATCCCCATCAGTAGGGCAGCTGGTTTCTGTCAATGCCAAGTGCATTCTTGTAATTACCTTTTGGTGACTTACAGCCAGTTTCTCTAACCCAATAGGATTATGAATGATGAATTTGGTAATTCCACCACTAAAGCCCTGTTAGAAGTAAATTGGCAGTGGGTTCTAATTAGATGTATACTAGATTCTAAAAGAAGAGAACAGAATTAATAAATGGAGGTAAAATGTTTTAATAGTTACTAATTTAAAAAAAAATAGGTCATGGGCAAATGTTATGAAGATCACCATGAACTGGCTGATTGGTAATGGGGGACACAGCCTTTGTCATGTTGGTCACTGTTTTGAATCTATCCCATGCTAGTAGTGAGAGTAAGCAAAAAGTTATTATGTAATAGTTTGGTGACTATGAATAAATTGCTAGTCTTAGTCCAGTTCCTAGTGGACGAATGTCCAGACAAACTGGTATTTTTGTGCGGAGGGATGTATTAGCCATGATGTCTCAACTATCTTCTACTGCTGGAGTTGGTGCATCCAGGCCATAGCTGGAGCACTCTGCTGGTGCAGCATTGGGGGGGAGCTTTCACTAGTTCTCCTGTGGATAAATAGGGAATTTCCATCTCCAAAGCTATTAATCGAGCAGCTTTCACTAGAGCTAAATTCACTTTAAAATAAAATCAAGACTTGTCTCATGAGCATTTCCAGTAGTGGTTTTTTTTGTTTTTTACAGAAAGGGGTATTTGCAATGTCAGATCAATTTGTCAAAGCCAGTAATAGAAGTAAATTGTATAAATCAGTGCTGGGGAGACCTGCATGCATTTTGGAAAGGGGAAAGTGCATCCTCGTAGATGCATTAGATCTTGGGTTTAAGATGATTACATATGGAAAAATCAATGCATCATTGGCCCTAGAAGGGCAGGCTTTAATGAACAGAGTGTTTCCTAGCCATTAATGTTTGCATGTTCCATAATGGCAGGAAGAGCTGTGTATGGCTGTCTTGAGCCAGTGTTTACAGGGACAGATAAAATTCAATAAGGGACAGACGGAATGAGGGTGTGTAAGTTCCCCCGGGTAGGAAGACCATACCGTTCAGGCCCTTGATGACCCTCAGCATTGGAACATTAAACTGAGTTTGAAAGTAGGATTTTTATTGGAAAGCTTTCCTAAGGCATCACTGGTATTTTAAGGTAGAGTAATTTCCCGCATCTTAATGGAATGGGAAAAGCACTTCAACATGATGCATTTCCAAGCAGTATTGCCTGAACTTTCCTATAATGAATTCTGATGTCACTTTTGTGTGTGACTCATAAATGGCATTAATTACTGGAGTGGCTCCCTCATGAACTGTGTTGGCTTTTTTTTCCCCTTTGCTCTTGAAAGTCTTTGAATAAAGAGGGACTCAGTGATTTGGGGTTTAATGTTAGGATAAAGAGCCTTCCACCTTGTGTACAAATCTGAATTTGGACCAGACTGGCCACAAACATTGCCTTCTAGGACTGTTTGACTCGTGAATGATCTAGTCTCAATCCAGTTTCCTATGGACATTGCAAAACCAATTGTAGTTAGCCCAGACTGGCCCCCTTGTTGGTGATCTCCACTCAGGATTGGAATAGGCCTGGAGACTGAATTAATTTCTCATATCTAGTGGTGTGGTCCCTCTAGTTCATGGCTGAGACAAATGGATGAGGTCGGGTGGTGAAAACTTGTACTGCTATTGTGCTGTTTGTACTACAGGAGTTCAGTTTCCTAAACTTTATCTGGCATCCTCAACAAAGGCTAATCTCACTTTCTATTAAAAAAAAATGCAAAACAAATACAAAAGTAGAGTTAAATGTCAGAAGAGACTTTCCAAGGTTGATTTTTACAGGCAGGTCTGAAAACATGCCTCAATTTGTTTCATTTGGACATTCCTTATGGGTTCTAACTCCTCTCTTTCAGATCTTTGAGAACTTCTACTTTGGAGAACTGCAGCTGAATTCAGTCCATCTTTCTCAGAGGTTCTCCACAGACAGCTCGGGTTACTACGCTACATCTGGGCAGCTCACTTTCTCCTGAAATAACAACTCAACTGCTCCAACAGATCTGCAGTGCTCCAGAATTGCTGAATTGTAAAGGGGTTACATTAATTTGGAGCCTCAAATATGAACAGAGATCTCTTCTAAGGATTCTACAAAGACTGGGATGCCATGTTATGTCTTCAAAGAACCATGCACAATCTGCAACATTGCATTTTCTTGGTGGAATTCTCTTGCAGTCCTTCCTACAAATATCCCATCTCCCTATCCTCTCAAAAAGCTCTGGTCTCCTACCTCCACATCACACAGCTTTTTCATTTCCCTTAACACTTATAGTTTACAGGTTTCTTCCACTTGGAAGCTAGCTGGCATGGCATCTTTAGGATAAAGGGTCATTGTCAGCTAACCTTTTATATGCACTTTTCTTGTTTTTATCAGATGTTTGGTACCATCTTACAAGTTTACAATAATAACATGCATTTCTCTTCAGTTTTTTTTCTCTCTAACAAATATTTCTCTCTCCCACTCTCCCTCCTCAGCCTTCTTTGTAATGGAGCAGAAAACCTGTCTTCACTGGGCTTTTAACTAGTGAAGTAAACAAAATGAAGTCAGTGGAAAGACTCATATTGAAATCAGTGGTCTTTGGATCAGGTCTTATATGAACAGGAATGTTGCATGTTCCTGTTTATATTTTGTCACTAAACTGCTTGTGGTAGACCCGCAGAGGGTGCACGCCTGGCTTTCTGGGTGTCGCACCAAATCTTGAGAATTTTGTTTTTAAATGAGCAACTGTAACTCTCAAAATAAATGTTTAAAATCCAGAAGAGCTCCCCAGACTGTAAGATAACAATGTTAAGGCAAGTCAATACTTGAGGCCCAAACAGTTTGACAGTGTTTCTGTAACATTCGTGATGTTAATAACCAAATAAATTCCTTTCAAAAAGTTTTTAACTCCTGTTGCATTAATAAAGATATCATTAAATTATTTTTAAACTTTTTGCACTTGTATTAATAAACCGTTTGCAATAAACGCAGTGAGAACTGTTTTAAGCAGTCATTCCTCAGGCCGTCAAAAATCTGTTTATTGTAAATGGTTTTCTGATAAAGGAGCAAAATTATTACAGTTGGCGATACTTTGAGACAGCATCGTAAGACAGTTTGCTTAAACAATGCTGATCTGTTGTAAAGGTTTTATTTCATGTTAGCTGGGGATCATCTTTCCGAATTCAGTAATAGTGGCAATAGAGTCCTTTTTTCTCCTCCCCGCCCCCCCCCCACTAGGAAAGTTTAAAAATGGATGATCCTGGTTTCTTCATCTTGTGTCAAAAACATTCCTTTCGTTCAGAAAATCAATTTTAGTATTCATGCATTAGTCTGAAGCTATCCTGTACTCTATTTTAATAATTTTTTTTCCATCCAGCTCTCTTCCCATGCTGCCCAATGCCATTGCATTATTCTCTGGTGGGAAGAGCCTTTTCGAAAACCACCCTTAATGCTGCTTAGCTAGTAAAGCATGTATACACACATTTGGGACCTGTGAGATGCTAAGAGCTCTCCACTCCTGTTGATTTCAGCTTTCAGCACCTCTCAAGAAGAAGATCTCAGGATCAGGCTGTTAGTCTTCCACCCAAAAGTACAGACTAGATTTTCTTTTTGCGGTAGAAAGATGTACATATAAAAGCTTCTTAGCATGTTTTATTTTTAACATCTGTAACCAAGAAGCTGTGTATGCACTTAGCAATACACGTCAAACTAAATATTCAAGCTCTAAAGGACACTGAGTACTATTTTTATTCCTCTTTATATGCAATTCCCTCGTAGAAGCTTAGCTATAAAATTTTCTTTCCAACTAGTTTTGCCCTTTGTTTAATATTGATTTTTTTCTTGCTGTTTTTCCTCATTGAGGTCATCATTAATTACTCCTGAGGGCATTCTGTGCCAAAAAATTAAATTCTGAGCACAATATTTTAAAATTATGCAAGTTTTATTTGTCAATACATAAATGCAGAGGCTCCAGCATGGCAGTGGGGAGCACAGACCACTGGCTGCGCGAAGGTGAGAGATAACCCTTCAGCCTCCCACTCCCCACCCATGGGACATGGATTCAGTGGTGACGCTGCACCCGACTCTGACATAGCACAAGGCCTAGGCCTGCCCTAGAAATACCCTAAGGCCCCCTACCTTTGTGCCAGGCACACCATGTGCAGGGCAGGCAGGCAGGCTCAACCAGGCAGGATCCAAGTATGGAGGGGCTTATTGTGGGGGGGGGGAGAATCCAGGTGTGGAACAATCTGGGTGCAGGCAGTTCAGATCCCCCCACATCAAACCCCCCCACTGAATGCACAAAGGCTTGTTGGGGGGAGTTCCAGGTGCAGGGGCAATGGGACTCTGCGGGGGCTTCCAAGTGACTGGTTGGGGCTCAGTGGAGGGGTCTGGGTGTGAGGGTGCCAGCAGAGGAGTCTGGGCACTCAGGGAGTGTGGCTTGGTGGGGTTGGGGTCTGGGTGCCACTTGTTGAGGGTCACTGGGATGTGGGGGCTCAGGATGGTTCAGGGGTATGGGGCTCAACAGGGTGGGGGTTTGAGTGCAGGGAGCTCCAGATGCAGGAGTTGAGGTTCAATGGGGTGGGGTTTGGGTATGGAGGGCTAAGGTGGTTCTGTGTGAGGCTTGGTGGGGGAGTCTGGGTATGGGAAGTCCGGATACATGGGGGTTGGGCAGATGGGGGAGCAGCTCTCCCCACAGTTGAGGAGTGATGCGGACAGGAAGTGGGAGGAAGCTTCCTGCAGCTGGGGGAGGTTTGGGAGGTGGGTCTGACACAGCCCCAGACACC
Source organism: Dermochelys coriacea (assembly GCF_009764565.3). NCBI lineage: Eukaryota > Metazoa > Chordata > Testudines > Dermochelyidae > Dermochelys > Dermochelys coriacea. The sequence goes on along the minus strand of NC_050074.1, from coordinate 85,841,689 downwards.
CCTTGCAGGGGAACAGGAAATCCCATTCTCTCCTGCCTCCAACCCAGCCAGGACTAGCAGCTGATCCCAGCTCAGGGTAGGAGCCACTGGCTGGGGTGTCCCCAGCCCTACAGTGATTTACCTCTCCTCTGGGTGCCTGAAACGATGTACCTGCGTAGCTAAGGAGTGGTGCATGACTGCTCTTGCAGCTTCCCTTTGCTTCTCTGTCAGTCATTTTTTTCTGCAGGGAAGCAAAGAAATCTGCAGGGGACGTGAATTTTGTTCATGCGCAGTGGTGCAGAATTCCCCCAGGAGCAATTAATATAGCTGGGTTTTGACTATGTTGGACCAGAACCTGCCATCCTGACTAATGTTGAGTGTAATTCTTGTTCCATGAGTAATCCCATTGAAATCAGTGGGACTAGTGTATAGTAAGGTACTACTTTCCATGAGCAAGAGTGGCAGGATATCCTTTGTGCATAAATACTGTATCAAATGAGTGACCACAACTGTAGAAGGTCCATTAATGGTTGTGTTTGTATAGGTCCTTTAATTCTGTTTCGATTTACATTGAATGGAGAGTTAAAAGAATGTTTAGTCTGTTCTCCCTTCTGCAAATTGTCTTTAGTATTGTTAATTTCTAGACTGAAAGCTAAGAATTTGTTTGAAATCTGAATCTGGTCCTGTGTGATCAACATGTTTTGTGCCTCCAGAATTTTTGGCTCCTATTTGCTTTACAGTTGATGTAAACATCTATTATTCCTCTGGGGGGGGGGGGGGATCAATTCCTAGCAGACATTCCAAGAGCATAACCCTTTAAAGGGATGGTGTCCTCTTGAAAATCACATTTGTCTGAACATGTAGCTACTCTTGTGACAAATAACACCTACCATTACTATAAATGAAAGTTACTAAAAACATTTTTTCTCTTTTAGCCCTTGATTTCTTGGTGCATTTGACGCTGCCTTTCACAGTCCGTCAGACCCTAGTTCTCCAGTGAGGTTTGGGTGGGTGAACTTCAGCAAACCCCTGCTGCCTTCAGTGGGGCTCTGGGCTGCAGCTGAGGGTGAGGGGCTGCTGCCATAGAGCTGATTGCAGGATCTGGGCCCTACTTCGACCCCCATAGTGCCTAAGCAGGCTGAACTATTTAAGGGGGCGTTGTGTCAGAAATGAGAATTGATATAGATCAGTGGTGGTCCCTGGCCTCTAAAGATTTCCAAAGAGGACAGCACCTCCCTTTAAAATGTTTAGGGGTCTGCCACTGAAAAGGGCTGAAAGTCACTGATGCGCATAATCAGTTTTTAAAAGCCCCGGCACCGTGTCCTTTAGAAACAGCACAACCCCCACCCTCCCCTCCAGAGCTTCATCCCCTTTCAAAAGTTTGCTTGTAAAACCCCTGCCCCGCCCCGCTGTTCGCGTTCCTGCTCGGCAGCCCCTTTGCACGTTCCGAAGGCCGCCCCCGCCCTGCCCAGGAAGCGGCGAGCCCCGTCGCTGTCCCGGCCCGGGGGCAGAGAGCCGGGCTCGCCTCTTGCAGCCTCAGAGGCCGGGCTCTGCCGCAGGCCCTTTCCCTACAGCCCGATCCAGGCACCGCCGCGAGGGACGTGCCGGCGGCTCCGGGGCAGGAGAGGGGCAGCGCCGCCCCGCCCCGCCCCGCGGAAATCCTTGCAACAGCTCGGCTTGCCCGGGGGGACGGGACGCGGCCAGAGGCTGGTTTGGCTGTCAGCACCACGCAGCTCTTCCCAGGGCCCCCGCCTGGGGTTACGGGCCAGGCTCGGAGCACGGCTCGCTGGGCTAGCGGGAGCTGGAGGCGCTTCCCCGGGGCTGGCGCTGCCCTGCCGCCTCCTCCCTTGTGCGCGGGGCCCGTGACCGCGCTGCCCTGCCGTGAGCCTCGGCTCCGGAGAGCCGCTTTGAAGCCCGATCCCGTCGTTTCTGGGTGGGTTCCTGTTTAACAGGTGTGATGTCAAGTGTGATGCGGCTGCTCCGCTGACGGAGCCAGCCTCTTTTGGCGCAGACTCTGTCATCCCAGCTGGGCTTCGAGGAGGGCATCTCATAATCAGGTCACATTCCACTGAGGAGCCACCCTCCAGCTCTCCCTAAAACCGGGAGCCCAGCGAGGGCAGAAGACAAATAATTGCTTGGCAAGAGGTGGAGGGGAAAAAAAAGACCAAGCTCAGAGATGAGAGCCCCAGGCTGTTGTCTGGTGCCACTGTTGCTGCTGGCTGTCGCCGTGGCGGAAGGGGACAGCAAAGGGGGGAAAGACGGAGACCATCCAGGCAATTTTATGGAGGACGAGCAATGGCTGTCTTCCATTTCTCAATACAGCGGCAAGATCAAACACTGGAACCGCTTTCGAGACGTGAGTCTGCAGCCTAAACCCGTACAGCATGAGGTTCCGCCCTAGAGGAGGGGAGGGAAAGCCGCTGAAAACCAAAAAAGGGGGTGCTGCAGGGAAACCTGTGCGAAAGAGCTGCTGCTGAGAGCACTGCAATCTCGACTCTAAATGGATCTGTAAAATATATGGGGCTTCCCTGGTTATTATTATGGGGGGGGGGAGAAGAAGGGGAAGAGATTTAAATACAACAGGGCAGGCTTCGAAAACCCAGGGAGGTGAGCAAGTACTAAGTGAGCAAGTACTAAGCGCAATTTGCCGGTAGAAAAATTAAATGATTTCATTTGCAAACCCGTTTAATTTTGCATTAGCTAGAAACCAGCAGGCATCGGGGAGATGGAAGCCGGAACAGTGCGTGCACAGGCTAGGCAGTAGCAGCACCTGATTGCATTAGATTGCACGGGGATACGGCGAGCTGGGATGAGCGTGGTAACTCCCTTTGCAAGCGTTGGCCTTTAATTAGAGGGAAGGGGAGGCATTTGTTGCACGGAGCAGCTTTGCAGCGAGGGCAGCTCGCTGCATCGTTCGGTGAAAACAAAGCCGTTCCCAAGTGCGCTAATGAGTTTGCAACGGTGCGTTTGGCAAGGTTATATGTGGCTCCTGCTGGCTGTTGTTAATAAGCACCTTCACGGTGCCTAGACCTGTGGTTAAGATGAGCTGAACAAGTGCGAATGTGTGAGGTGGAAAATACTGCAGACAAACGGTGGCGTTTTTATTGACATGTGTCCCCCTGCTCAGTTACTGCCTCTCCATAATTACACCCGAGCTGTCTGATCCTAGCGGCTCCACATTCTGCTGCTTCCTTCTTATTATATTATTGGATCCACAGTAATGGTTTTCGGATGGCGGGATCAGACAGCAAAATGACAGACAAAATAATTAAAAAAGCAAGAGCAGAGAGAAAGAAGTAGGAGGGAGCCGAATGGGAATAATGATGCGAGCAAAGAAAGCAGCAAAACCCAGGTGTCAAAACAAAGCCAAACATGGGAAATTGCTTTTTCTATCCTGCTGTTTTTCTTTAAATAAAAGGTGCTAAGCGATAGATTGGGGTAGGAGGGGAAATAATAGCTTGGACTACCCCGCATGCATTTTTCATTTTTAGGAGGACAGGTGTAGATTTCTCTGCAGGGTGGAGGCTGCAGGGAACTGAAAACCTGATCACAGACATAAAAATGTGTTAGAAGGAAGTTTCCAGAGGAGACAGCATAGGGGCAGGGTTACCTTGGAAGGGAAATGCATTAAACTTTAATAACTCGCTGTTTTAGGGATTTGTTTAAATATACATCTGATGCTTTCTTTATTCTAAGCTGGGTGATGTATGAACCCTGGCTTGTTAAACCACTAGCTGCTCATAAATATATTTGTCAGCACAAAGGAGGGTGTGTTTCTTTCTTTGTTTTCCTTATAAACTATTTTATTTTATTTTATCTTACTTTTTGCAAATGTTGATCAAGGTTAACTAAGAAGAAAGGATCATCGCTTCTTCTCTGAGGTCTGAACTGGATTGCAGTGTAAATGTTAATTGTTCTAAAAGTCCTTTCTGGGGTCACAAAAGAGGGAGCCCCCTACATACCTTTGCCAGTGCTTAGTTAGGAGGAGGAGGAGGAGGAGGAGGCAGAATCAGGGACTTCCTTTCACTTGTGTTTATGCAGCACTCTGTTTAGGAGCACCTGTAAATCACCAGGGAAAATGCATGAGTATTTTTCAATAGAGACATGACATCTTTTTCTGTGTTTAAAAAGCTCAGAGGTTGTAAGGATGGCAGATCTATAGCTGTGGGGGTGGGAAAAGCTATAGTTTCACCTAGTGGCTATTACATCAGGAGGAAAAGCAATTTGATTAAGCAATACAAGTTAGAAAAGGGTTGATTTTTGCTCTCTTGGCACCTGTTTAGCTTTTTCTTTGCTCTCAAATGTCATTTCTCACATCTTCTGAAACATTTAGTATCAGAGACACTAAAGGATGGAGTTCCTCATTTCTTTCAGATTATTGATTTAGCCCAGACATACCATATTTGCAAAAGATTATGCATATTTGCTGTTTAACCTTTGAATAAATAACACATATTAGACGTTTTGGGGTATGTGTACCTATATATGCTCTCAGTTAACCGTTAGGAATGGTGATTTATAGTGTTTCATACATATGATAAGAGTATATGTTTCATAAATGTAACCAGTCAAATTGGCTATTACATCTTTGACATAAAGACTGAGCCAAGTCTATATGTTAAGGTTTCCATTATGAATTTGTCTATTACATACCTTATGTATAATTACAAACTATTGGCTCTGAAAGTCCAGTTTGTCCAAAATATAACACAATACAATCTTCTAATTAAATAAATGCTTATATGCTGAACATATTAAATAACATCTGCTATCAGTAGAATTGAACAACTAGATACAATCCTGCTTTCATTGATGGCCTTCTCAGGAAGGTTATGGGCAGACTAGAAGACTGAACAGATCTTTTCCAGCCCTAATTTCTATGATCTTGTGGACAGGAACAGAGGGGAAATTGGCTAAACCCATGGCTAATGCTAATAGAGGTTTGGTAATGACTTGATCCAGAAATAAATACTAAACAAATGTGTTCACTAAAATTATTTTTTTAGTGATGGCAGGTGACTCAATATCTGAATACTTTTCCTGATGGTTGTTCAAGCCCTATACTGCAAAATGTCCTGTTGAGTGTAATGAATTTGGTGGTCTCAAGTCATCTCTGCAAGGCAGAAAAACTGGGTATGACAGCTCTTTGAAGTGTTCATCAGAGTTTTCATCTGGCTGTGGAAGGAGAAAAACAGGTGGTCCCGTGGGTCTCAGTTGAGGTTTTTGTCAGGCTTGTGTGAGGATGCTAGCATTGCAACTAATGTAATTGCATCTTGCTAACACATTCAGTTCAGGACACTGCTAACCTAGTAACCTTCACAATTAAATGTAGTCAATAATAATAATAATTAATAAGCAGCTGTATTTATTCCCAAACTTCAATTTTATTTTGCTGCTGTCCCAGATAAGTTGGAGTTTTTACTGCCTCTTAATGATTATATTCATGCAGTAGTTACTGATTTGAGAATAACCTTACTGCCTAAGGGATTCAGCTTGTAGTACTCTGTAAGAGTGAAATAAATCAGGTATAGATTATCACTGAAATGAACATTGTGGATCTCCTTTTAAATGCCAGTGGATGATGTTCATGTTTAAAACCAATATATGGTATGGGATACTTGTCCATTTCTGCTCAAGACTAGAGCAGAGGAGTGTGTTACAAGTTAGGATTGGGGTGCTTTGACAGAGCTATGTGAAGACCTGGGACTGGAATAGCCAGGGGCCTGGCAAATTAGGATTCTGGTGAATTGGCAGAGTTATGTGGGTGAAGCTCTCTCACACATCTCACATGCTGTGTCCGATAAAGATATCGGCCCCTCACTTTCATAATCACCAAATTAGAAAATTGATAAAATTCATGGATAGAAGTAACCGACTAGTTATATGTGATTCTGTCTGCTGATGAATACTGCTCTGTGTATCTTATTGAAGGCTTGTAGATTTACTGGGTCTCCCATTTTAGTGGGTTTATGTTGACAGGCTAATATTCTTGATGCATTTAATGCTTAAGAAAATGAGGAACTAATAGCCCTGGCCAGACATTAAAGCTGGGCATGCTGCGGATATGTGAAGGCTTCCCTCACATGGTGCAGCCAACGCACCTCCGTTCTGATCTGCAATACTTGCTTCCCTGAGAGGCTCAGATATCCTGAAATGCTTGACAAAGAAATGTCCATTTAAGACTAGAGTGACCACCATAGTCATTTTACTTGTGACCTGATCTGTATTTGAACCAAGGTCTCCAAAGGTGAAAGGTAGCAAAAGATCCCTGATGGCTGAATTAGCTGTTAAATAACAGAGATTTAGAAGAAAATTGCACTATTACTTGTGTGGATGTTTGTGGAATAATTTATGAGTTAATGGACTAGCCTTCCCCTCTTGATATCTTGATTCAAATCCCAGAGAGGTTACAAGTAAAAGCAGGCGGGGTGAATTATCCTAGTACCCTATGGATGTTTATCTATATCACAAAGCTACAATACAGGATGTCATAACTCACTGCGGTGGTGAGGCTGTATTCAGGAGACATACAGGACTGCAACAGCTGAGCGATTGCAGATCAGAGGTGTGCAAAGGAAGCTTGAACAGTGTTTGCCCTTGCTGTGTTTGGATCTATAAGTGCTGTTAGTCTTTCATTTAAACATGAGCACCTAAATTAATCCAGAAATTCTCCTTACCAAAAAGAGGACTCTGAGCGAGTCCTTAATTGGTAATGAAAGAGGTGCTGGGGCTCAATCAATTTTTTAACTTTCATAACTGATGCGGCAAGCCCAGAGGTGCTGGGCTATGGACTGACAATGCTAGAGATTTCAGGGCTCAGCCTGGCAAGACCTGGCGCAAATTAAGCACTGCTCTGCGCCCATGAGAAAAGCCAGCAGAGCAGTGCATAGAGCATCCCTTTCAAGCTGCAGCCCTGTATGTGATCATGAATATGTATGACTCAGAACTCTAAGAGAGCTGCTGGGGGTGAGTTGTAACTCCCTCTTAAATAAACCAATTAGTTTAATAGATAAAGGGAGAGGATAAAAGGAAAGGGGTGTTTCCCTGTTAAATGCTTCCCAGTGGAGACCTGATATGAATACTGTCCAATGCAGGACTGGTAAATCCCACTTGCAATAACTCGTTAACTTGTGTAAGGTTTTATATATTTACAGAATCTGGTTGACAGAAGTATAATCTATCATGTATTGTCAGAGAAAGTAGCATGTGGGAAGAGGTGCCCAATTCAATTTGATATCTTTGGGGTCCTCAAGGGAAATCAGAAGGGCAGTCTGGAGTCACTTCACAGCCCTTGCTGCATTAGGGCTTGGATACACTGAGATGAAGTCTGAGCACATCCTTAGCATCCTTTTCTTTGCAAAATATATTAATTTGTCCAACAAGAGTCTGGGCAGTAGGGCTAATTTAGGGTTGTTGGGGAGGAGGAGGACGCATTTTGAGAGCAGTGGTTGCAGTCTCCTGTCACCAGCATAATATTTTTGGGCTTTTACGTGTATAGGGAAAGCAAGCTAAACTGGTGACATTTGTATGCACTGGCAAACATGGCTGTGCAGGAGTAGATGCCTATGTATTAAATATGTGTGTCTGCATACTTGGAGGACAGGTGTTTGTTTTTGTGTGTCTGTGCATACATGTCTATTTTTGCTTTTTAAAGTTGCTTAGGCAGCAGTTGAAATCACACTGTGCTATGCCCAAGGCCTAAATGAAGCTCTGAAACAATTTTCAATAATCCTGAGAGGTAGCCTGGATTAATAAGAAAGCCCTTTGGAATTTATTTCTTCTGAGAAATACTGTACCCAATGAATCACAATTAGCTATTTAAATGGCAGAGAAATTCTAATTAAGTTAGCTGGTATACTGTGCTCTTGTCCTCTAGTGTAGGATGCAAACTAAAGTGGAGATGAGATATAGAATGAAAGGAAACACAATTATCTGGCAGTGAAAAATCCTTTCTCTTGTTTTCCCTGCAGCATGGCTAGAACAACTCAATTGTTCTTGCAGTTGTTTGGGAAATTGTTTTGCTGTATTTGTTATTGTGCAGTCTCTCTCTCTCTGGGGTGGCTGTGCAGATCTGGTTCTCGGAGGCTATGCATCATCAGAAAGCCACACCTGCATGGAGCTGCCAAATGCTGCAGTATTACTAATCATGACACGAGAATGAAAGCTATTGATTGAGATAAAAATACTGCTTTGTCAGACCAAGATAAATTCCATTCCACTGCCCAAGATCAGCATTCTCATTGCTTTACCATTGTTCATTTCTCTTCTACTTCTGGATTTTAAAGAGGGAGAATACTTCACCAGTGTTGATTTTCACTGCACCAGGACACGTTTTCTCTGCATGGAAATATCAGCTAGAGAAGAAAAAAATCACTGTGCCATGGTTTTCTGATTCTAAAACTCTATTTCATGGTGTTTGTTCCTATTGGAATTTAAAACCCAAGTGATGCCCATATCACTGTTGAACTGTGACCCCGAGTGCAGTTTTGCAATGATGCCGGGGCTGAGCCCCAGAAGTTCTACCAGGCACTCCCAGCCTATTATCTCTTGTGACAGGATGTCGGTGTAAAGGACTGTGGACTCCTTAGTCCTGGCAATTAAATGTCCATACAGACACTCCACCCATTCATTAAAATCTTCTTTAACCTCATCTTAATGTTATATTGGTCATATCAGTTATGTCTGCCTTAGTTAAGCTTGGAAAGTCACACTCCTGCCTGCACACAGAGGGACAGAGACTTGTGTGTAAGCACAAAGGCCAGCATAGACGTATAGCTCTGCTTATGATCTAACTTCCCTTCCCCTTTAAACCTGGGCGTGTAAGTATATTGAATAAATATAAATATATCAGAGGGATAAATACCACGGAGGGAGAAGAATTATTTAAGCTCAGTACCAATGTGGACACAAGAACAAATGGATATAAACTGGCCATCAGGAAGTTTGGCCTTGAAATTAGATGAAGGTTTCTAACCATCAGAGGAGTGAAGTTCTGGAACAGCCTTCCAAGGGAAGCAGTGGGGGCAAAAGACATATCTGGCTTCAAAACTAAGCTTGATAAGTTTATGGAACGGATGATATGATGGGATAGCCTAATTTTGGCAATTAATTGATCTTCAACTATCTACATATCTACTATTAGTGGTAGATATGCCCAATGGCCTGTGAAGGGATGTTAGATGGGGTGGGATCTGAATTACTACAGAGAATTCTTTCCTGGATGTTTGGCTGATGAGTCTTGCACACATGCTCAGGGTTTGGCTGATTGCCGTATTTGGAGTCGGGAAGGAATTTTCCTCCACGGCAGATTGGCAGAGGCCCTGGGGGTTTTTCGTCTTCCTCTGCAGCATGGGGCACAGGTCATTTGCTGGAGGTTCTCTGCACCTTGAAGTCTTTAAACCACGATCTGAGAACTTCAGTAGCTTAGACATAGGTTAGGGGTTTGTTACAGGAGTGGGTGGGTGAAATTCTGTGGCCTGCGTTGTGCAGGAGGTCAGACTAGATGATCATGATGATCCCTTCTGACCTTAAAGTCTATGATTCTGTGATTCTCTGAGTGGATGTCAGAATATTGTAACCACTGCAGTGAATCTCGATTAAAAACGTGAGGTCTGCAGAGACTGTAAATTGCTCAAGCCAGATAACTGTGCTTTGAAGTCTCCACTGTTGCAGCCTGTGGAACTTGTAAAATAAGCTAAACAGCCATGGTTTGCCTCTCCCCAGTACTAAAAAGAAAGTTATATTAAATGCAAAACATCCTAACACTTTCAAAATTAAGCCTCTAAGAGTCAGAAAATTCTAAAAGTTAAGGTCTCTCTTGCAACATCATCCCATCCACAGTCTGGGATAATTTTACAGGAGAAACCTTAATTTGTGGGATTTTCTGACATTGCAGTCACAGTATCCTATTAACATTAGTTATGTTGCTTTTATTATAATTATAGTGTATATGAGATGGACTTTTATATAGAAAACTGTCTAGGGAAGTCTTTGGGCCAGATCCTCAGCTGATATCATGTAAACCTGCTCAGTGCTGTTGGAGCCGGAGGAGCTGTGCCAACTCACAATTTGTATGTATAAAAATGTCAGCACATAAAAGGGAGCTCAAGTGAGCCCCCTGTCAGGCCATAAAACCATGTCCCCAGTGGGAGACAATGGGAAAGACAACTGACTTTTCCTGAGGGAGTTTTGGTGAAATTATGAAGTTAGCCAGCAGAGGGAAAGCTGTCAGTTGTCAATGGAGACCTCAGGCACAGACTATAGCTCTTTGTGTTTGCACTTGTACCTTCGTAGGAGGGTAATGGCACAATCTATCGTGACCGTTTTTTAACCCGTCAAAATGTTCAATGACTAAATGGCCCAGTTCTTATAACTTATTATACAATGTATTATCCTGATAGTCTTAATAATGAACACGCTATAATAACATTAATGCTGCATACAGGGTGCACAGCTAGCAATCTTAGAAAGTCAGCTCAGCAGCAGATGAAGATTTCTACAGCAGCTTTGTCTTGGCTACATTATGCATCTGGTATGTTTTTATGGTATTTGTTACATGATACAAAGAGTAATGTATTAAGCCACACATCTCACCTGGAATAGCAGTGTAGCTGCAATGGGGTAGCTGTTTTGAGTACATACCTAAGATCTCGGACAGTATCATACTTGGAGTGGGTAGCCTGTCTTACCACCCATGCCACCACGGTTACAGTGCTGTTTTTAGCATGCTATCTTGCTCAGAGCTAGCATGGGTATGTCTGCTCAAGATGTAATTATTTCTCCCCAACCCCCGTGTAGATGTACCCAAGATATCAGTGAAATATAGAACCCTTCCCATCTAGGTCACTGGCCAATATCCACACCAGGTCCGTAGTGACTGAAAGTTACCAGTTGATAGCTGTTTAGGAGGCTGTGTGAAATGAACTGGTGGCCTATGTCTAGTTCCCAGGGAAAGGTGTAATAAATAAATACCATCAGAACTGGCAGGGTATGCCTACACTGCAATAAACCCCCTTGGCTGGCCTGTAGCAGCTGATTTGGGCTCTTGGGGGTCAGACTGTGGGGCTATAAAATTGCAGTGTAGACATTTGGGCTCGGACTGAAGCCAATTACACTGATAAGGCAACATTTTATGTAATTTACAAAAGCAAACAAATACCCCACTGATGGTGTCAGTCACCTCATCAGCACATTCCTGCCTAAAATGTGAAATTTTTCTGGGGAAGTGAAAAGGTTATTTTTCTTTTTTCCTTTCTCTTCATTTTCCTCCCGGTGTCCTTACTCTGCTCTAGAGCAACATCATTGTTTCCCAGTCATATTCTGTGCCCTAGTTAAGAAGTAACTAAATATTTAATAATTTGCTGAAACAAACCCAAAAGGCCTGTCAGTCATGTGGAGAGCTTTGTGTTAAGAAAGGGCAACAAGAAAGAGGGAGGATCAGAGTCCCTCAGCTCAGAGCTGTGGAGAGACGTGTCCAGTTATGTGTGTTAGGTGACACTAGTGTATGCTATAGCAGATCCAGAGACCATCCCAAACACTGTGATTGATCAACTATCACATATTTAAAGAGATTCTACTATTTTTCATTACTTGAGGACAGCACTGCCAGTCCTGTTGGTGTCCCCATTAGGCACGGGATGGGAGGCACCAGTCTCCCTACACACTGCCCTCTAGAAAGACCTTAGTTTCCAAATCTGGCTAGTAGAACAGCAAAGGCAGAAGTTACATTCTATTCTATGGTCAAGTTCAAGGAGACCAAAGCGATCTGTACCCATATCATATTTGGATGTTAACTGGTCACCTCTTGTGAGCAAAACAAGATCTAAGACGGGTTTGACCTGGTCAATAACCAGGCTTTTGCTTGGTTGTGGGGTTTTTTTTTAGTTAAAGCCCTTTGGCCTCACATGGGCTATGTCTTCCTCTGTTCCTCCATTCTGTTTGCACAGGGGGAATCTCACTGGCACTAACTGATTGAGGACTCTCCTGCACTCTCCTTCCCAAAGTGAAAACCTAGTTAGAGGGAGGAGCTCACCCCTTTAACTCTGGGTTTGCCATCCTCCATTTAAAGCTTCCTCTCTTGATGGTGTCATATTGTCATGGTCCCTTCTTTTACAAGTTATTGAGGAACAGGTAGACATTGCAGAGACTCTGGGTTAGAGAGGATGGGGTATGCTGGGAGCAAGAGAATGCAGTAAATTCCAGTCCCAACTCTGTGGGGACAAAACAGGTCACTGCCATGCACAAGCTCTATCCCTGTTGGGATTGTGGAGCAGGATTCCCCAACTACGTGATGTAGCATGCAGAGTTAATACCTTACGCCTTCTGCATCCACCTGAAGAATTATGTGCTTCAGTGTTCGTGTGTTCACTGCGTGTTGGGGTGTTTTGTTTGTACGTTGGGATCTGTACGGCTTATATGTGCTGGGAGGGACATTGGGGGGAGTGTGCCCATGGGGTATTTTAGGGATTTCATACATCATTGACTCTACTGTTCAGATTCTCGGGGGCTTCTGGAAGAGTATAAAATTAGGTGTGATGGAGAGGGCAAGGGGATCCCATACAGACACTGAGCTGGAATTTATCTGTGAGAAAGATAGCCTCTTGAGCTTTATGTTAATGAGGATACATTTGAGAGATTGGATGGTTCATGGGCTTAGATCCATGAGATATGAACTATTAGGTAATAGCTGTCAAAGACTCCTGAGACCTATTAGATCATTGAGTCCATCCCCGAACAGTCCATATATGTGACGTTATACTTGATCTTGGCCAAGAAGCCGCAATAATCTGTTCTCTGTCCTCCGTGTTGTTCTCAACCCCTCCCAGTTTAGTGTTGCCTACACATGTAATGAACGTTCTGTCACGCCCCTCTCCCAGATCATTAGACCTAACTCTGACCCCTGTGGCATCCCTCTATTCCTCCCACAGCTTGATATATTGCCATTTGTCATCATTAACCTTTGTTTGCAGCCTTCAGGCATGTACCCATGCTCATTTCCAAGCCAAAATCGACTGGGCCCCTGCAGATTTAGCAATGCGGAGGGTATGAAAGGGGTGGATTAGCAGATGCTTTACTAATGGGGTAGCTACCAGAGCAGAAGGAGTGTTTGGCTGCGAAGGTGCCGTACTAATACATAGCATTGCCACCTCTCATTCTAGCCCCTCCTGCCTCGAACTTCACTGCGATCCAGAGTTCAAGGAGATATTTTTACCAGGATTCATTCCACTGAGGTTTAAGTGCTTTCCTAGTAAATTGTAGCTACAACGAGTCCTCTGTGTAGCGAAACACAGAATGGCTTGGAAATACTGCTAATGTGACTGGGTTTCTAATAAGAACCTGTGGCTGGTGTAATTCAGTGGTGTCTGGTGTACCCAGTGGTGTTCACTGTACTCCTTTCCCCTGGGAATGGCCCCTGGTTTGGGGAATTCTATTTGAGATTACTACCTTATGTACACCCCTCCCACCACAAGGAATGTGTCTTCTCTGACCTCCTATTTTCCCCTGCTTTATGGCCCTCTGGCTCTGGCGATCTTGCGTCACAGCTGCCATATTTTTCACCAAGGACTATCCAGGACTCTACTTGAGTCTGTCGGTATCACTGACTAAACTAGTTAGTGCAAAGTTGCCTTGGCCAATGTGAGGTGCTCCCTCCATTCAGAGACTGAGTTAGATACGTCCGCAGCACACGTAGAACTGGTCTCCCATTCCAGGGAAGGGAGAGAATGGGAGCAGCACACCTGTAACTCAGACAGCACTGGGCCCAGCCATATATTCAGCAGTGAGCCCATTGATAACTTCTAGAGACTGGTCAGGCTCTCACTATCAGTTCTGTTGGTGGTGGTGATTATTTTATTAATTTTTATTATGACATCTATAGGTCTTAGCCAAGATCAGGGCCCCATTGTGCTAGGCACTGTACAGACACACCTCCATTAACAAGCTTACAGACTAGATACGGCAGACAAAGGAATGTTAGCCCTATTTTACAGATGGGGGACTAAGACACAAAGCCCACAAATTATAACTGTTTATTGGTTCCTTAGCTTTTCAGCTAGTTTTTTTTTTTTAATTACTGGGTATTAAGGTTTGCTCACGACAGACTCATTAGTTCCTCCATCTACTCCCTCTTTTTGTTAATAATTACAGAGAAGCCGTAATTCTCTGTTTGAGACATCTTAACTCATTTCCATAGCAACAGTTTGAAGCCACAAAGACTAAACCATCAGTGAATTGTCTTTAAAAATACCTCTTAATTAAGAAAAAATGAAGGGATTATTGGTAACTCATTTAGCGTGCTGGCTAGTAGAGAATTGGTAACTTCTGTCCTGAATCTGCCTTTGCACAAGATATTGCTTGTGTTGGGTTCAGGTTCGCTCCATTCTTCTGTCGTCTTGTGCAGCTCATGGGACATCCCCAAGTTTGGGACATTGTACCATGATGTTGCCCAGGGCTGTGAAAAAGCATCACAATGTTAGGCTAGTAAAAGCAGGTGCCCTCCCCCAGGCAAAATTATAAACATTCTGCATATAAATAGTTCTTATTTCTTGTTATTTATTTGTGTTACAGTAGAACCTAGAGGTCCCTTCCACGCTTGGAATTGTGCCAGGCACTGTACATACAGATACAAGGTCATTCCTGTTCCAAAGAGTTTGAATCTAAAAAGACAAAATAGACAAAAAGTGGGAGAAAGGGAATATTCTTGCCCCTATTTTACATATGGACAGCTGAGACACAAAGAGATGAAGTAAATCCATTCTCAGTCCCTTTGTATTTTTAAGACATGGAAACAAGGGCATTAGGTTGTTTTTTAACTTAAATTTGTAGTATGTTAATATAGGAAAGGTAATAGATCTAACTGATCCATATGTAGCAATAGAAGCTCATGTGCTTCCGTTTCTCTGAACTACAATGTACAGTTAAGTACAGACTGCCTTGCATACCTGGGCAGGGGAACCAAGTACAGTAACTTATACAAGTACTAAACCAAAACTGTAGAAATAATATTCTGCACTGTTATGGCATCTTTCATCCAAGGCTCACAAAGCACTTCACAGATGATGATAAAACCTATAACTAGAACCCTGTGCGGATACAAAATTTGTATTCACATCTGATCCACAATCCGCAAACGTGGTCTGCAGATATCCACATGTGGATGGGGATATCCGCAGATTTGCAGGGCTCTACTAATAACTAGAACTGGTCGAGAATTTTCGAACGGAACAATTTTCCATCCGAAAATGCTGATTCCACGGAATCAAAATGTTCCGAGGGAACTTGATGGTTTTGTCAACTTTTCATGAAATCTCCCTGCCTGCCTGGTTTCCTGCCATCCCACCAACCAGTGACTGGCAGATAGGCTCCCTGTGCTGCACAGTTCTCTGCCTGCCCACTAGGCAAGTGCCTTGCTCTGTGGGATGTCTGACAGGCAGGCTGGGTGGGGAGCCTGCCCAGCTAGTGGGCTCTCTAGGCTACCAGGCTGTGCAGCAGGCCAGCTCTCAAGATCCCTGGATCCCTGGCAGTCCACCTGTTGGGCTGTCAGGATGCCAACATCCAGCCTGTCTAGCTGCCTCCCTAGCAGGAACCTGGGAAGCTGGCCAGCTGGGGAGCCAGGTCGCCTGCTGTCCAGACTACGAGCCTGCAAGCAGAGAAATTCGATTTTGAGTCTCACAAAATGGAAATTTTCTTTCCTTTCCCTCCCATAAAAATGTCTAGAGTCGTTTTTGTTCTGGTTCAGAATAAAACCTTTTTCAAAATCTCTAAATTTTCATGGAACAGACAATCTATTTCCTGCACAGCTCTCCTAAGAACTTCCTGCACATAAGGGAAGATGGGTAAACTGAGGCACAGAGCGACTTAAGGGGAGCTGTTGTGTGAGGGTTGCAGTGATATTAGAAACAGACAGTTTTCATGCAAACGTCCATGTTAATAACTTGAAAGGGATGAGAAAAACAGATCTGGCCATCCCTCCATCCCATCCATTCGTCACCATGGTTTGTATTATAGAATTATTTCTGACCAGAAATGCAAGGGACCAGCTACTTCCTGAGAACTGCAGCTGCTCAGCACCTCTGAAAATTGGGCCCACTGTTGCCAATGTGAATGTATTTCACCAGAGGAAACGGGAGTCACGTGACTTGTCAACGCAGCCCACTGCGCTGCTGAGAATCTCTTTTTAAAAGCCATTGCTGTCGTCTCTTCTCCATTTGGGAAGACAGCTCCTATTTTAGGCAGTGCACTGACATTTGTTGTATGTTACAGTGATTATCAACCACTGTGGCTGGGTTGAGACTTCTGCTCATCTTTTCTGTTTCCCTTTCTTTTGCCTCCCCTCATTCATATGAATGGGGGATGAGGAAGTTTTCAGTATCTGTCTAGGGCTCACTGAGATATGCAGTGCACCTTGCTTCTCAAAGTCACTGTCTTTTCATGTTTCCTCTGATGTGCTTGAGTGCTGCTGTAATGGATATGTAGAGCAGAGTGACCTCACTCAAGCAAGTACATGGGCTCGGAGCACATACCAAGCAACATTAATTGCTTTCACTGAACTGCATCTGGCCAATGAAAGCTAATGCAGTGAGTCAGTGCTGCCCTGGGTTTTGCACTTTCTTTGCACTTGGCTTCCAGGATATTTGGGGGTTATGTGTTTGTTTTTTATTGCCTTTCGTTTTTTACTCTTCTCTCTGTCCAGCATGTCCTTTGTATTATTCATCACTCTTCTTTCTTTTTTTTCTGTCACTTAATTTCTTTTTCTCTCTTCCTCTTTCGTGCCTCTTCTTTTTCTTTATTTACTCTTTTCCTTTACTCTCTCTCTCTTTCCCCCTTCCCACACTCTTTCCAAATACTCCTTTCACTCAAGTGGAGAGTGCTGTTTCAGGGCACTCTGTGTGTCAGAATTAATAAACTGTTGGCTTTCCTCTTACACAGAGCTTGACAGAACTTCTAAAAGATCTTTCCCTGAAAAGCCAGCATGAATAATACTTAAAATGGTTTCTCCTCTGGATGCTTGGAGCCCCTCCTATGCCACGCTGTGTGTTAATGTCCATTACTGTCCTCTTTTGTTACTGTTAATGTTGTTTCATGATTCTTTGGAGGTTTAGATCTTGCTCCATCTTTGTGTTGCCAGGGCTCCTAACCCATAGTTCTTTCAGGGGGCCAGAATGAGCAAGCACTTTCTCAGCCATGTAGTAATTGAGCGCAGGAAAGCACAGAAAAAGAAGATCTGCTTTTCCCCAGCAAGACACTGCTGTGTTGACTCTTTCCATTCAGAGAGGTTGCAGATACCCTGTTGTACTGATTAGAGAAGTGTGGAACCTTGGAGTAAGACCGAACAAACCTGATTTTAAAAGAAAAACAGAACTAATAAGTGCCTTGCTGAGACTGCATGATATGTCAGCATCATTATCTAATGCAGTGCAGAGCCTTTGAGCTACTGTAATGAAATAAATTAAAGTCTCTACTTTGTCCTGTGCTTATCTGCTTCTCATTTTAAAGCATATGCTGATGATCAGCCAACCAACAGAATCAATAGCTTGTTCCCTGTGTGTGTGTGGCGGGGGAGGCAGCGTTAAAGTGACCCTGGTGCTAGTTTGAAGGTGCTGGATTGATATCCGTGGTGACCTGAATGCTCTGTCGCGTGTGTACCAGCAGAGCTGGTAATTCAGGCTTTTGTGAATGGTACCCCATGCTCCCTACTTCTGTGATGAACTTCTGCTGGGATCTGAGTTATTGCTGCTGGCTCCTACCCATTGAGTCATGTACTATAATGGATTGGTACAAACCCCTGTCTTGTCACCATGAGTCTGTGGTTTGGAGCAGCCAAACATTCAGGAAGGGTTATAGTGTGCACAAGTGGTGAGAGGCACCAGCAGTGATTGCCTGATACCAGTCCAAAACATACATTGGGACAGTTGCCTGAAAATGTTGGGGAGCCCTGGCCTGTTCATCCATACAGTGGATAATGCAGGGGGCAGTTCGAGTGCAGGCTCCCCCTACACCTCTCTCTTCCTAGTATGCTTCAGACCTGTGTTAGAGAGATTGCTTGTAAAGTGAGACAGTACTTCAGCCTTCAGGCCCACTGAGTCCATAGCATCTGTGTTAAGGCTGCCCCAGGGATACTAGTTGTGACCTCATCTGTCTAATGACTATGGTTGTCCATCAGAAATTGGAGAGAGCTACCAGCTAGTTTTAAATAGGCCACTAACAGACCTCTATTGTTAATGACTTTCAGTCATTACTGATCTAGTCATGATTGGAAATTCAGCTGAGCTAGAGGAGAAAGGCTCTGTTTCTCATTACTGATCCTTGAACCATCCAGTCTACAAACTGCTCCATTATTTTTTTTGCTGGGGAGCTTCTGTACCTGTTATTTTAAAATAATATATTTAGTGAGGAGGAGGGAAAAGTAAAGGATGTGCAGGAGTCTTATGATCTCAGCATGAGCGAGCACTATGGTATGCAACTGTGCACCCAGTTTTAGGTTGCTTCTGAGAGGCTTGTGGATTAATAACTAATTGATAGCAATTGGCTGCCAAACTCTATTTTCCTTCTGACTAACCAGCAGCTGAGCTGATTTCCAAGCTAACTGTTCCAGTGTAGAGATAGTGAGTGTCCGGTATAACACAGCACCCTAGATCTTTTAGTCACCTCCTCTGCCAGCCTCCCTCTGTCCATCTGGAAGCACACCTGCAAAGGAGATATATGGGATGTGTGTGCACATCCTGCTGCAGCCAGGTGGCAGAATCCATCACTTACTGTAGTGCTAAGCACCACTGAAGACTTTTTGGGTACCCCAAGACTCCCATCCTGTCAGACCAAGTGTAGACTTTGTAGACCAGGTTGGACTTTATAGGCTCTTCATCTGTGTAAGTTACGTAATTATTTGTGAAACATTTCTCATTGCATTTCTGAGTGTCCAGCAATTAGCTGACAATTGAGAGCAACAACTGGGCAGTTTTCCCCTTGCAAAGGTGAGAGGGAAGGGAGTTGAGCAAACTCCATGACATTTTGCTTTGTAGCTACCCTTCTTCGTCTCCCCTGCGATATTTTCCTTTCCTTAATCTCGTGGACGCCAGCAATAGTTGAATGTTGAAATGTTTGTTTTGAGTTGATAACCTGATAAATGAGTACATCAAAGGCATGTCTCTCCTTGTGACTGAACAGCAGTCTATCAATACAGAGATATTCTTTACCAGCACAATGCAGCAGCTGATTTCTCTGCAGTCCTAGTCAGCACCACAATAAATAAACCTTTGATTTCATCTTAAATATAAATGTTGCATTCTAGATCTAGACCGTTTATCCCGACAGGATGGGGTTGAGGTTCCTGCTCTGTTGCATAATTGCTTTTCACCTCCTTAGAACTGCAAATAAACAAGGGATTTTTTTTTAAAAAAAGAGCCCAACCTTCCTTTCAAAAAGAGGAATGGTGGTTTTATAATGTAGGTTCCACTAACCTGTTCTTAGGGTACTCCCTCAGTAGGGCAGAGTGCCTAGACTGAATGGGGTTTTGTTATTTCCTTTTCACACTGCTCCTCCAATCTCCTGATATAAGACGAGAAGCAGCCAAAACCATAAACACTTGTGCATTGCTGCTGATGCAGTCTGCCTGACAAATTTCCACCTGAGTGGAGGCTGCATTTAAGTGGTGGGTAAAGTGATCTCTTTGTATGGAGTCTGTGAAGCACTTCAAGGTCCTTTGGGATGAAAGGTGCTGTAGAAATGTCAGGTGTAGTACGTGAGAGCTTGGTACCGACAGTGCGTGTATTTCGGTGTGATCTACACTGGCACAACTTTGGCTTGCGAGCTGCAATGGGGGAAAAGGTTGAACTGCCAGCAACATACCAATCTTGGGAATTTTGACAGCAAGGAAGCCTGTAGCAGCAGCAACTATGTGTGAGTTCTGGCAGTCCTGGGATTGCCTGCCTCCCCCACTCCCTTGAGAATGTTATGTAACCGGAGGCTACTGAAAAGGATGAAATCAAACTGGAGCAGGTACAGAGAAGGGCTACTAGGATGATCTGAGGAATGGAAAACTTGTCTTATGAAAGGAGACTTAAGGAGCTTGGCTTGTTTAGCCTAACCAAAAGAAGGTTGAGGGGAGATATGATTGCTCTCTATAAATATATCAGAGGGATAAATACAGGAGAGGGAGAGGAATTATTTAAGCTCGGCACCAATGTGGACACAAGAACAAATGGGTATAAACTGGCCACCAGGAAGTTTAGACTTGAAATTAGACGAAGGTTTCTAACCATCAGAGGAGTGAAGTTTTGGAATAGCCTTCCAAGGGAAGCAGTGGGGGAAAAAGATCTATCTGGTTTTAAGATTCTACTCGATAAGTTTATGGAGGAGATGGTATGATGGGATAATGGGATTTTGGTAAGTAATTGATCTTTTAAATATTCAGGGTAAATAGGACTAATCCCCTGAGATGGGATATTAGATGGATGGGATCTGAGTTACCCAGGAAAGAATTTTCTGTAGTATCTGGCTGGTGAGTCTTGCCCATAAGCACAGGGTTTAGCTGATCGCCATATTTGGGGTCGGGAAGGAATTTTCCTCCAGGGCAGATTGGAGAGGCCCTGGAGGTTTTTCGCCTTCCTCTGTAGCATGCGTGACTTGAGGGAGGCTTCTCTGCTCCTTGAAGTCTTTAAGCCACGATTTGAGGACTTCAATAGCTCAGACATAGGTGAGGTTTTTCATAGGAGTGGGTGGGTGAGATTCTGTGGCCTGCGTTGTGCAGGACGTCAGACTAGATAATCAGAATGGTCCCTTCTGACCTTAGTATCTATGATGCTCCAGGGAGGCCGATAATGTGGCATGGTGTCCTTGTCTGTCTATATTGGGCTACATCAAGGGGTAATTGTCCTGGATGAGGGGCTGCAATGTTAGTGAGAGGAAGAGCAGAAATGCAGTAGCAGGAGTGCCACAACATGGAAACAGAAAGGGGCAAAGCCCCCTGCCCACTCCCCCCAGCTCCCAAGACATTTGGTAAAATTTTGTCCCTCGTCTGGTAGTGCTGCTGCAGCAGCCTCAAAGACAGCTTAGTGCCAAGCCAGCGGGTCTTCTCCCCGTGTCCATAGAGAATGGCAGCAGCAAGAGGAGCTGGGGCTGCAACTGCTGCTGGCTGGCAGGGGTAGTGCTGCCTCTCCTGGGCTCCCCACATGCTGCCTGCAGGGGAGGAGGGTGCTGAGGAGCTGGCAGTGTATGAGTGGGGGATACCAAGGAAGTGGCTCTGGGGGTGCTGGTTCTGGCGAGAGGTGGTGGTAGCCTGGCAACAGCATTGCCACTCTTAGGCCTTTTAAATGGCACAGGCTGTGCAGGCCCTGCTCAGGTGCCCAAACTCCGCCACCACTTCCTAGTAATTCATGGGCAAGGCAGGCTCAATCTCAGGCATCTGGCTGAAGTGAAGGACCCAGCCTGGCCACCAGGGGGTTGGCACAGAAAAGCACCAACCCCACCCAGCAATTCAACTTCATGGCAGATCTGGTAAGGCCCACCCCGCCCCCCTTCTTTGTTGGCTGCAGAATTGCTGTTTAGTTAGATGCAGCCCACTCCACCCCTGGCCCCTGGAAGCCCCAAGTAGTGCCCCTGATAGTCAGAGCCGCTGAAAAGGGAGTAGATAAAGCAGAAGAGGGCTGAGGAAACAATATACTTGTCCACACCTAGACCAATCAATATGGGCCAGCAAGCCAGTCTCCTTTGCATCTATAGATATCACTGTCTGAGTAATTGCTAAATTACTGTCTGAGTAATTGCTAAAAAAAAAAAAAAAAAAAAATCTTTCCAGGATTAAAAATGCGGTACTAAGGAGCCTCTTTTCTGTGTCTCTTCTCTAACTGTCAGTCTTCGTTGTTCTTGGAAGCTGCCGTTAAGTGTCTTATGAAATGCAAAGAAACCCAAGAAGATGGCATTTACTTAATTTAAAAAGGTAATAATGGAAACTGCGATTTGATCTGGTGAGGCGTGTGTGGCAGAACCCACTGTGATTTCCGTTGCACCCAGTCAAGGAATATCCAGCAGACCGGGGACTGGAAGGAAGCCCCAGGTCCCTGTCCCTTCCCTGTGTTGTAACCAGCATGGCTCTGTTGAACAGACATGCTGGTGAAAGGTGCTGGCTTGACAGCCATAGGCGACTGAAATCTTCTGTTCCTCCATGGAACAGGGAGAGCAGCAGAGCAACCTTCCACGTGCTGCCTTGCTAATGTGCCTCAGCCCTGAGCGGCAGGCACCACTGCTGAGCGTGAGAGAATAGTTCAGTTTCCATCTCTCTGCTCAGGCTACCACTTTAAGACATGGAGGACTGTGAATCAGGAACTGCACTGGAACCACATGGTCTTTTCACAAAGGACACAGTCTGGCAGCTGGTCACTACTGACTTGGAGTGGATTTGAACCAGTGACTGGGTGGTGAAAGGCTCTCTATGCCATTATCGATCTTGGCTCCCTCCTGTGGTGGCGCCATGTTTGGTTGTTAAGAGGACTCTACTCAGTGTATAATAAACGCATGTTTTAGCACCAAAGTGGCAGAACTTTTAAGACCATTTGAAAGCAAATGCAGGAATCTCCTTAGGAAGTGGAATCATGCTATTCAGAATCCATCACCGCACAAGATGGCTTGTGGTCTGATAAATGCACACAGAGCTCTGAACTACTGAATGCACTTTACCAATGGCACTAAACAGCTCGGCTGCTGGGAGAAGTAGCAGGGGTAGAGCTGATCTCAGATCAATAATACAAAATGGAATGGATGCAAGCAAATAGCTGCTTCAGTGTGATACTGCAGCACTGGCTCACTCTGTCACCTGGTCTGCATGCTACAGTACATCCCTGGGGAGTATATGGGCTGTTTCAATTAACCACATCTATTGGTATCTGCTGGAAAACATTCCCTCTTTTTGCTGCCCACCTTGCACCTTTCTGAGCTGGGAAAAATGACTTCAAACTCCCCTTCCAGAATCTCTTCCCATTCTGTCCCCATGCTGTGCCTCTTCAGGAGGTGCCTAGCTGGACAATGTAGTGGCATTAGTCAGCCTTTCTGTCCCGAGGGGGTGTAGGGATTGTCCAAAAAAAAAAAAAGCCTGCTGCACTCCTAAGAAAAGGGGTCCCCCAACAGTGTCTGTGCTGTGGCCGTTACCTTCCACTCTCAAGAAACTCAAGGTCAGAGCTTCTTGTCTGAGCTCACTCTCTGACATCCCCGTAAAGGGAAATTCAAGTAGAGGAAGCGAATGGCTACTTGCCCCATGTTCTCAAAGGCTCAGCAGGCTCTTGTAGTTCATTAGTGATCCCAGGTTGGATGGGTGACTATTGTTTCTACTCTGACCAGTGTCACCAAGAAAATGTCCAGTAAAACAGCTACTGAAGGGATACCCCTCAATCTGCGACTCATGGAGTGAGGATAAATAATGGGGCAGTGAGGGGTAATGAGTGGATTTCTGTCTCCTTTCCATCTTTCTGTGTCTAACACTTGTAGATAATTGGCCTGTGCCCCTACAAAGTCTGTCTGCCTCTGGAAGCTAGCATACATAAATGGCAGCTGCGGTGTGCCAAATGTGCACAGCTGGATGTGATGTCATTGCTGATACATCTGGAACAATATCTGCGTTGCCCTGGGCATGACTTAGGATGTGATAGATCCATTGGCAAGAGAGAGTCCACACCCAGTGAGGGAATAGCTTATTCTGCTTATTTCTCTCCTCTCTTCTGATCTCCCATTCACCATTTATCTTCTCTACTTTCCTGTTTTTCTTTCCTTTCTTCTCCTCTAGCTCTTATTGTGATAGAGTATTTTGCTCCCCATTCTCTGAAATGGGACATTGTTTTCTCAAACTCTTTTTGTTTACAATAGGGGAGCATTAGAAGCATTTGATGTTTGCTATGTACTAACAAATCAAGGGGGTTTCTTTTTCACTTTACCATGTGGAGAAATATTTTTTTTTAACTCTTCTGAGGTCCTGAATGTGAGGCTTCTGAACTGGAGGAGGCAGTGAGCATTCCCAGCATCCTCTCCAAGGCCTTTGTTCTGGTTCCAGACTTCCCTTCCATAGCAAGATCAGGCACAGTCTCTTTTCTGTGTTTTCAGCTCCTGAGGGAGCTGCTGTCTCAAGTGACCTACACTGTCAACAATCCTTCTCCCTCCCTCCCATTCCCAACCATAGAATGTGACACAAACAAAAGTGCTGGCTCACAGATTTTATTTAAATAATCTTGTACAGTCTGAAAATAAACCTCCACAAGAACTAGGTAGGGACTGATTAAATCCCCTGCAGCATGAGCTTAGTGATGGCATTTGAAAGAGACTTGGTTTTGGGGACTTTCCAACATGCACATAGTACGTTACTGCTTTATTGTGTATAGCATCTTCCATGCAAAATGCTTCCTAAAGCTGTCTGCAGAGTTAAATAACAAAACTGCAGAGAGGTGTAATTGCCAATAGCAAAAGGAGACAGAAATTCTGAGGTAGGAGAGAGAGACATTAGATGCAGGATTTCACATCCAGATGAAGAAGGAGAGTCAAGGACAGATAGAATTGCAGGAGGCCACTCCCAACATCTGGAGCTGCAGAGGAGAAGACGACACTGGCACCAACACTGTCCGGATTGTATGGAGGGACAAAGAAGGTGGAGGCTATACGGGTGGAGGGAGAGGAGAGGAAAGTGGTCAAGAGCCCAGATTCTTCTCTTGTATGTTGGAATAAATTGGGACTGACTCCACTGAAATCCATGTGTGAAATTACACCTGTGAAAAATGGGTTTAAGTACTGGGAGCTGTGTGATGCACTGGACACTTGTTGTTTGTTGTTTAATGTTCACAGGGAAAAGTTCTTGTCCCCCTGACAGTGCCAGCCTCAGGGATAATTCAGGAAAGTGTGGACTCTCCCTTCCTTCCCTGTTCAGGCATTAGAAAGTGAGCATTCCTTCCCCATCCCATCCAGCTGACAGTGAGTGCTCCCTTCCCTTTCTCCAGCTCACCCCATCTACCTGGGTGAGGGCTCTTTTCCCTTCTCTGCTATTAGATCACGAGTTGTCCATTTTCTCTTTCTGACAATTTACTAATAAGTGTGGTACAGAACAATTACAAGAAGGTGTGCTTGGGGTATTAATGAACCACCATTGATTAATTTATTACACATGTGCACACAGACCCGCTTAGACTACTGGCCCATCCCCTTTCTCTAGCAGAAACCAATGCCTGATGCTTCAGAGGACGGTGAAGCTCCCTCCCCCAATATAGGAAAGTGTTTGTGTCAGGCTGCATGCAGTAGTTGGATTCTTTCTGGGCCCTTGCCCTGCTCAGCTTACATCTGTGGTGTCTTCCCACAGTTGGTGGTGATACAGAGGGTGCTTTGAGAGGGCTTATCCCATGTCTCCCCCATGATAACATGCTGCACTGTCACAGCAGCCACGAAGCTGGCCTCTGCAGCATATCATCCTGGCAACACTGCAGCCATCGCTGTGCTGCAAATGGCGCTCAGCCTGCCCTTGATTGCATCCTTTTGCCTTCCTTTGTCAGTGCCAGGCACTGCTCGATACTGGCTCAGAGACGCACTCTTTCCAAAAAGGGTCCTGCTGATTCAGCCTTTCCGAGAGCCATTTCCAGTCCCACCTCAGCGAGTGACCCTGAGAGGGCAGCTGGCTCCACAATGCAGCAAGCCACCGGCTTCTCAAAGAAGTCCATTTGCTCACTTGACAGAGCTCCTGCAGGGTGGCAGTGTGCCACGTCTGATGATGTGCCGTTTCCTTTGGTGAGAGGGGCATTGTTTGTTATGCTTTGTGTGCTCAGCGGATTGGGGTCATTGAACATGCTCGAAGTGGAAAGGGTTGGAAGTCCTTAGTGTGTTCAGTAGAAAAGACATTGGTTTTGTCCTGCCTCTGCTCTGTATTGCCATCCCCACAAAGACTGCCGTTGGCAGATAGGACATACAGTGCCTTTGAGCCTATCGCAGCATGGCTGCATCAATCCAGCTCTCTTAGTCCAAGATTCCAGCTGTGTGGAAACGTGCCAGCATCAGGAGGAGGAGGAGGAGGAAGTGGTTTGAGGCTTGGTGAGGGAGATAAAAAACACTGGGAAAGGAAGAAGAAGAGTCATTAAAGAGGTGCTTGCAGGCTTGGAAGAGAGTCCCCCAAGCAGGAAAGTGTAGAGATGGATGGTTCTTTTAGAAACTGAACAAAGGGGCAGGTTTCCTGTTAGGAGGTGTCCTATAATTGTATGCCTGCTGCTATTCTCACTAGACAAATATAGTACTATTAAAAACCTTATGGATTTAGGACCCAACCTGGGACCCCACTGCCCATGCTGATCTCCCTTAAAGGGGTCCTTTTTTGTTTGCTCAGTTTTGAACCTTTCAGAAAGTAGTTCTATTATCCAGAAAGGTTGGGGTTCTGTACTGAGAAACTGTGCATTGTCTGAGCTATCAGAACAAACAGCCTGGGTCTTTTTAGCAAGACAAGGAAAAGGAAACTGGGACAGATAGTGTCTGCATCTCTGTTTGTGCATGTTCAAGTATAGCAACGTACGTGTGTGTGTGTGAATGTGTGTGTGTTTATTAGAGACACAGAGGTCACTCTAGTAGTCTCATGAGAGAGAAAATGAAGCCAGTGTTAAGATGCAAATATTCTACTAGCAGAATGGCTGGAGGGAATGAGGAATTTTTTTAAACAGTTTTTTAAAGGTATGTAGTGCAGGTATTTGATGGCCTTGCACTGCATGGAGTTGACTTGTGTAGCTCCTGAATTTGATACTGGGTTCTGCCAGGTCTGACTTCAAGGGAGGGGAGGCATAGGTCAGTGGTTTGAGCATTGGCCTGCTAAACCCAGGGTGGTGAGTTCAATCCTTAAGGGGGCCATTTAGGGATCTGGGGCAAAAATTGGGGATTGGTCCTCTTTGAGCAGGGGGTTGGACTAGATGACCTCCTGAGGTCCCTTCCATCCCTGATATTCTATGATTCTATTGTAATATGTTAGTCTCTGCAAGCGGCCAAGGGGCAGAGGAAATATCAGGGCTGACTCTACCGGACAGCTAGTCATTTAAGGGAGCACTATGTATGGGGCAGTGAAACACTTGGAGACTGTGTAGATGACTGTGGGTTGGCAGGGATAGATGTTTGCCTGGCAGAATCCCTGCATCTGGGCTTTGAAGCAGTAATGAGAAGCCCCAGGTGACAGCATGCTCCTGACAGGTGCAGTATCCTTATAGGACCCAACTGCATCATACAACATGAAGGCAGCTCAGGAAGTCCTGTATGGTGGGTTCATGGTTCACTAGGGATGTAGGTGTCCCAGAGACGGGCTGAGCTAAAGACCTATACCTAATCTCTCCCTTACAAATTGCTGACAGATAGTTGCATCTAGAGAATATGTTGTTACCAATCTGTGACTTTCAAAGGCTGGAGTTGTGTAGGACGTCATGTCTTATCACAGACTTACTTTGCTCAGCCCTGTCCAAGTGCACTAGCAAGAGCTTCTCTAGAATCAGCCCCATGCTTGGAGGCTCTACGAGAGGGTGGCATCCCCCAAGTCCATTTTGTAGAAATATAGGACTTCTCTTGGCTTTCTTCCCATTTGGGATAAATGTGAAGCCTACATAGGAGCCAGCTCTTCTCCTGAGCTGAGCTGCAGCTGCTGATATGACATGTGGTATGGCTGATATCAGCCCCCAGGGTTCTTGGATGTCAGAATGGAAGATTAACATTGGAGCTGTGGATGGTGCGCTAAAGAAAACAGCTGTGACCAAAGGGGCAGGGACATCCATTTTACCAGGAGCCAAGTATCATCCTGTGACAGCAGTAATTTGGCTTAAATCAGTAAAGAAGTCTCTTGCAATAGAATACTTGTCACTGGCAAGCCTCCTAATGATACCATCCCCCTCCCCTATATTCTAAAATGTCCCTTCCTGCGTGTATGAGAAGGGAGTTGGCAAAACAGGAGAGCAGTCAGGATTTCATTGTCTGCAAATATGCCATCGTTTTTTTGTTTAACATTATTTTATTGCAGAGAGACTGCAGAACAATAGAAAGGCACTTATATTACTGTGAACTCTGCTATATGAAACATTATATCCATCTGCTGAAACATCACTATTTTTGTCCTAGGGCTAACTGTGAAGTGTTGGGAGCAGTGCTGCAGCTTGCACAAAGCCCTGAATTATCAGCCTTTGCCTTAATTTTTGTTCCTTGCAATCAAATTCCATTGTTGCCATTGTGACAGAAGTACGATTTAATAAATGCAAAGTAGGAAAGCAAGAAAAGATGCATTGGGGGAGTCTTTATAAAACATCACTTGGAGGAAATGAATTATGACATTTCAGGGAATTTAAACAAAGAAATACTGTCTGTGTGATCATAAACTCAGTCCTTTCTTGCAGCTTGAGCTCTGGCAGTGTTGGTATATTTCATGTGTGTTCTCTTCTCTCTCTCTCTCCTTTTGTTTTTTCACCTCCTCTTCTGCTGTGGGCTGAATTCCCAGGAGGTGGAGGTTAGTATCGATTTTTGAATCTGGTTTCATTTAATCTTTACAGGGCATCTGTGTCATGTTCCCTGTGTTCTCCACCCCAGCTCCCTCCCTCTAGTTTTAATTTATCAGGAGAATATTTTGAGTTGATTTGAACAGTTGCATGAAGTATTGCCAGGATGAGTATGTGTCTGTGTAGAGCCCTGCAGATCTGCGGATATCTGTGGACCATTTTTGTGGATCATGGATGGATGTGGATCCAAATTTTGTATCTGCACAAGGCTCTATGTATGTGGTTGCCTGGGTATATGTGAGTGAGTGCCTATATATATGCGCATATTCATATTGGCCCCCATGCAGAGGGCCACTTAAGTGGGAATGAAATGATGCACAAGCCTGCTGCTGGCCCTCTGCGCAGGGGTGAATTTCATCCTGAGAAACTGTATATGTAATCATCACCACAAGATAGAGGGCACTACTGATGGAATTGAAACAGCGCCTATCAGAGAGGATTGTTGTTAAATATTAAGCATATAGAGTGCTCAGCACTGTATAAAAGTCTAGGAAGACTCTGTTCCTGCCTCAAAGAGTTAATAGTCTAAATAAGCCCAGACTGTTCAAGACGGACCTCTCAAGGAAGAGCATTCTACAGGGTAGTGAACTCCTAGTACCAGAGGCTGAATTTCCTTACTGGAAGGGACAGTCAACAACACAGTTGTTCAAAGGGTGTAGAGTGTATGATCTACTGTAAATTAACATAGGCCATCAGGGAACTACAGAGAGTCTTTCAAGAATGTTTGTTCATGGATGGCAAAGGTAAGAGACCTGCAAGGAGAAACCCATTCTAGTGCTGACATTACAAATGAGATGCACATCAGTATTCTCTTCCAGGGCCTGGATTCATTTACTGTTAAACCCCTCCCTTCCCTTGTGTTTTTGTATTCTCTGCATTTGATTCTGTACATATAACATATTAAAGGCTGGGGTAATCGATTATTTCTTATCAAGGTATAGCCAAGGTCCAGATTCCAGAGAAAATAATAACAATAATGATAATAAATAAATAAAAAGATGTTTGCAGTCTGTTCAAAAGCATCCGGGGGTCTGGATTTGGCCCACGGTCCACCTATTGACTACCCCCGTTAAAGGAGAACAGCTCCAGTGATTGTGATGGGGCTGTTAACTGTTGGTAACTTTTCAAATCTGGAGACTCTCAAGACACAAGGGAAGGATTGAGATTTAACCGTTGCACAGCATGGGGAGGACGTGTGGCTAGAGCAGGGGACTGCAAGTCAGGGCGAGGGGCACCAGAAGGTGGGGGTAGAGAGAGGACTGGGAAGGCTTTGCCCGACACGTGAGGTAAAATGTTGTCCCCCAGCTGGTAGTACTGCTGGGGCCTCAGAGGCAGTGCAGTACTGAGCCAGCAGGTCTTTGCCCCCCTGCCCACAGAGAACAGCAGCGGTGCAGGAGTTTGGGCTGGAACCGCTGCCAGCAGTCAGGAATGGCACTGCCTCTCCAGGGCTCCCTGCACACTGTCTGTGTGGGAGGGGGATACCAAGGAGCTGGCTCTAGGGGTGGTGGTCCCGGGAGAGGTGGTGATGGCCTGGGCAAAGTGTTGCCACTGCCAGGCCTTTTTTACTGTGCAGGCCCCACTAGGAGCCTGAACTCTGCCGGAACTTCCTAGTAATGCCTGAGGCGGTGCAAGGCAGGGCCAGGCTGGCTCAGTCCCGGGTGTCCGGCCAGAGTGAAGGGCCAAGTCAGGCCACCAGAGGGCACTGGTGCTGATTAGGGGGTTGGCACAGAAAAGCATCCATCCTGCCCAGCAATTTAACTTTGAGGCTCAGGATCAAATCTGCTAAGGCCCATTCCCACCCTCCCTCTTGAGACCCAGGCAGTGCCCCTGGTCAGGACTCCTGGGTTCTATTCCCAGATCTTCTGACTTGCTGTGTGACACTAGGCAAGTCGCTTAATCTCTGCACCTCAGCTTCACCCCCCACAAAACATGAACTTTAGACCCATTGGGTCTGGTATTATTCCTTTAATTTTCTTATTTTTATTGCACATCTGACTTTTATCCTTTATTCTCCATTTCCTTGCCTTAATATAGTAGTGTTGCTTTTCCCTGGAAATCTGTGGAAAGATTCTACTGCACTTTTGCTTGGTGTGGACAGAGGCTGCTGTCATGGATGGGCTGGGAAGCGTGGAGAAGCAGTGAGGGACCTCAGTGCTGAGCCATCACAAATGATCAATCACTTTTCAAGATGAGGGAGTCAGAGACAAAGGATGTGTGTTTTTTCTTCCCAAGAATTGTAACTCATTCAGCACCTTAAGAAACGGGATAGAATCTAGCCAAGCAGCATGCTGACATTCTAACAGCGGTGCTTCATCTGACATAACTTTTCCTGCCACTTCCAAGCCATGACCTGATGGCCCCTTAAAATGCAGTGATGCTGGGGCAGCAAGCAATGTACTACTATGAGTGTATGGAGGTCCCTGCACAAAGGAGGTTAGGGCAGTAAGTCCCTGACATTCTAAACTGTAGACTCCCCCTGTTGAATATGTTTGTGTAAATGCACCAGGTGAATTGGGAAAATGCAGATACTCTGCAAGTCTTCACAGGTGCCTTAGAGACTGTTAACCCCAGTTTGAGGTTAGGGCATCAGACTGCCTCTGCCTCCCATGTGCTGGAGCAAGATTTGCACCTCTCTGCAATGAGGCAAGAATTTATGTTCTTCAGTTTTCCTATTTGTGGGGTTTGACATTAAATGAACACACCAAGGACCAAGGCAAATACAATCCTGGAATTAGATTTAGCAGCTGGACTTTGGTGTGAGCGCACAAACATGCACATCCTGCAATCCCTCTGCATTGTCCATCTGCGCAGTTGTGTGAGCAGGCTCGATACTGGAATGTATGAAAATCTCACTCTTGAGCAGTGGATCTACAGAGCTCTGTGTGTGTGTGTGAGGCACACAAGGTTTGTGTGTTACAGGTCAGGAATGTTAGCAGAGCTGTATGTGTGTGTGTGTGAGAGAGAGAGAGAACTAGGCCTTACTGTTTCCAAGAGGACCAAATTCCCCTCACCAGCAATGCAGAACACAGAGAATAAACAAACACAATATGAATCTTTGCATTGCCTTTGTAACCACATGTGTAGCCCTCTGCTAGAGTCCCAGACATGAGGAAGGCATTATTGTTACATCCCCAGGCCAGTGTTACCTTAAACATTGATCAGGCTCGTAGTTCTGAGCATTTGGATTTTGATATTTGGCATGTGCTGTTGACTAAGCTGTTCTCTCTTTCTTCACTAGGATGACTATATCAAGAGCTGGGAAGATAATCAACCAGTTGATGAAGGTAATTTTATTTCTTGGTTGTGCTCACTTTTTAAAGAGCTGCTGACTTTTCCGGGAAAGGTCCTAATAGAAAGTCCTGTGGCTCTGAACTGAAGCCCTTTCTGAGACGTGATCTGCACCAATTACTTGATTCTTATGTGGAAACAGAATCTTTGTACCCCCAAGGAAACCCAGCAAGTGGGGCTGCCGATTCAGTGGGTGTCGCTCTTCCCGCTGAGCCCCACCAGCCAGTGAAGGTACAATGGAGGTGCCCTCTGTTGGAAGAGATTTTAACTGAGGTCTTGACCACTGTGGTCATTAAAGATCTCATTCCACTTTAGTAAGAGTCCGTGTCGTGGCTAAATTCTAGCTTGAGTAAATTCCGCCTGCATTTTCCCTGCAGATTCAGCATGGTACAGTATTCTTCACTTAGATGCTGAAGATTTGGGTAGGGATGCTGCTGCAGCTGTAATCCAGCCTGTGTTTACTATACTTCAGTGTAGAGTTAAATGATCCCCCTTGGCAACTTTTGTAAAGACAATATATAAATGCTAGGCGTTGTTATTTTGTTTTCATCTGCTCCTGTTGCTGATTCTCCAGCTGAAGTCAGGATCCTTATTTTGACTCCACAATGAATTGCTCTGGAAACAGGCTAGGGTTTTGAAGTCATGGATGATTCTTGTTTCAGCTTCAGGGGGAATGTACTTGAAGAAACAATGAACCTATCTTTATGAAGCTAGCACTAATCATACAAATGAATGAAGAAACCCACTCCGGAAATATGACAAGTAGGCTAAACTGAATCAGAATAGGTTGTATTTCAGGATTTGCTATGAGGCATCCACTTCCCTTTAAATAAAAGATGATATTCTTTGAGTGTTGATCCTCCTGTCCCCCACCCCTCTGCACGGTTTTACTGCACTCCTGAACGTTATTCTCATTTGGGCATGATCCCTGCATTGGCTCAGGATACTGTCCCATCCTGCTTGAGGTGTACTGTTGCCCTGTTGCTATGCCTAATGCTGGATTTCCCTTCAGCCAGGGCTGTAAAACACAAGGCATCCGCTGGTGTCAGAAGCAGTTTGATAGGAGCTCTAGCTAGCAGCCAGTGCTGCCTGCTGCAGCTGGTCATCTGTCCATGAGGAAGTTCTCTAGGCAGTGGGAGATTGTCTTCACAGAGGGTTGGACAACATCTGAGACCGAGCATGTGACACATTAAAAAAAATCTTACGCTTGTTTCTTTGCAGTGCTTGAATTGGCCCCCAAACTGGAGAGACAGAAGAAGCATGGCAGAAATTAGTTCTACCTCATTTATAGATGCATAAATTCCAAGGCCACTGCTGTGATCCTCTAGTCGTACTTCCTGTATAACACAGGCCACAGAACTTCCCCAAAAGAACTCCTAGAGCTTTTAGAAAAACATGCATTGTTGATTTAAAAATTGCAAGTGATGGAGAATCCACCATGACCCTTGGTAAATTGTTCCAATGGTTAATTACCATCACTGTTAAAAATATACACCTTATTTCTAGTCTGAATTTGTCTAGCTTCAACTTCCAGCCATTGGATTGTGTTACTCCTTTCTCTGCTAGATTGAAGAGCCCATGATCAAATATTTGTTCTCCATGTAGGTACTTATAGACTGTCATCAAGTCACCCCTTACCCTTCTCTTTGTTAAAATAAATAGAGCTCCCAGAGTCTGTCACTGTAAGACACATGTTCTAATCCTTTAATCATTCTCATGGCTCTTCTTTGAACCCTCTCCAGTTTATCAACATCCTTCTGGAATTGGGGGCACCAGAACTAGATATAATATTCCAGCAGCGCTAGCACGAGTGCCAAATACAGAGGTAAAATAACCTCTCTACTCCTACTCAGTTTGGATGTCTATGCATCCAAGGATCGCATTAGTACCTTTTGCCACAGGGTCACACTGAAAGCACATGTTGAGCTGATTATCCACTACAACCCCCAGTCTTTTTAAGAGTCACTGCTTCCCAAGTTAGAGTCCCCCATCCTGTAAGTATGGCCTACGTTCTTTGATGCTAGATGTATACATTTACATTTAGCTGTATTAAAACACACATTATTTGCACCCAGTTTACCAAGAAATTCCAATCGCTCTGTCAGTTAACTACCCTCTTCATTGTTTACCACTCCCCCAATTTTTGTGTCATCTGCAAACTTTATCAGTGATGATGTTATGTCCTAGGTCATTGATAAAAATGTAAAATAGCATAGGTCTAAGAACAGATCTGGGGGGGTGGGGTGGTGGGGGAGGACTGCACTAAAAACAACCCCCTTTGATGATGATTCTCTGTTTACAGTTACATTTTAATACCTATCAGTTAGCCAGCTTTTAATCTATTTAATGTGTTAATTTTATATGATTAAAAAAACTAAAATCAAAATGTTGTGCAGTATCAAGTCAAATGCCTTACAGAAGTCCAAGTATATTATATCAACACTATTATCTTTATCAACAAAACTTGTAATCTAATCAAAAAAAGATATCTAGTTAGTTTGACAGGATCTATTTTCCATACACCCAGGTTAAGGGCATTAATTATATTACCCTTCCTCAATTCTTTACTAATTGTGTCCCCTATCAGCCACTCCATTATCTTGCCCAGGATTGATGTTAGACTGACAGGTCTATAATTACCCAGGTCATCCCATTTACCCTTTTTTAAATATTGACACAACTTTAGCTTTCTTCCAGTCTTCTGGAATTCCCCAGTGTTACAAACCTTATTGAAAATCAACATTAATGATCCAGTGAGCTCCTCAGCCAGCTCTTTTAAAACTCTTGAATGCAAGTTATCTGGACCCGCTGATTTAAAAATGTCTAAGTTTTAGTAGCTGCTATTTAACATTCTCCTAAGATGCTAGTGGAATAGAAAGGGAGTTATCATCATCTGATATGACTGAGTCATCTGTTTTTTCCCAAATACAGAACAGTAATATTTATTGAACACTTCTGCCTTTTCTGCATTATTATGGATAATTCTACCATTTCCATCTAGTAATAGACCACTGTTAAAAACATTTTTGTTCCTAGTATGCTTAAATAAACTCCTTATTCTCCTTAACTCTGCTGGCCATAGATTTCTCTTTGTGTCCTTTTGCTTTCCTTATCAGTGTTCTACAAATCCTAGCTTTTGATTTATATTTATTGCTACCAAATTCCTCTTTCTTCCATTTGTTATATCTGCCTTCTCTTCCCCTCTAAACCAAGTTGGTTTTTGAACCAATGTGGCCTTCTTCCTTGATAGTGGATTTTTGGGCATCTAGTAAAGTATCCTTAAACAATTCCCAATGATCGTTCACATTGTCTGATTAAATTCTTTCCCATGGCTGATTTGGTGCATAA
Source organism: Dermochelys coriacea (assembly GCF_009764565.3). Lineage (NCBI taxonomy): Eukaryota > Metazoa > Chordata > Testudines > Dermochelyidae > Dermochelys > Dermochelys coriacea. The sequence goes on along the minus strand of NC_050074.1, from coordinate 85,806,554 downwards.
TCATTTTCAGCTTTGTAAAATTGGCCCCCTTAAAGCACTAAGTATATATAATTCTGGTCTGGACATTATTCTATTTGCACATTATAAATGTGATCAAGTCGTGATCACTTGTATCTAAGCTACCATTAATTTTAGTTCTGTGATCAGGTCCTCTTTATCTGTGAAGATGAGATCTAATATAGAATTCCCCTGTGTTAGATGCAACACTTTTTGAATTGGGAAATTGTCATCTGTAATATTTTAAAAATACCAAGGATATTTTGGTACTGTCAGCAAAAGATCTCCAGCATATGTCACTCAGTTGAAATCATGCAGCTCTTTTTCCTACACATTATAGTTAGGTGCATAAGGAGCTGGTCATCCTGTTCCTACTCGATTTATTTGGTCTGTAACAGACATTAACGAATTTGTAGTTTTGTGCTTAGTTAGCTTTTATTGTGTTATCCATCACGTCCTGATTTGGAAAGGTCGGGCTCCTGGTCTTTAATCTGCCTGAGTATGGGGCTGCAGTAACTCAAGCTGAATCCCTCGGAGTGCTGTCCCAACAATAAAGCAGCTCATCAGTAACTAATATCTGTTCTTGACAAGCTGACTTCTTGCTATTCTATAGATAGGACCCCAGCGAGCTAATATTTTTCACAGTTCAGAATGTGAGCAAATAAATACATGCCCTTTTGTTGACACTATCTCTCTATGTTGTTAGTTATACTTAGCACCTTCTAAATGTTAACTCACCCTAGGCACTGTACAAACACAGAACAAAAAGAGGGTCCCTGCCACAAAGTATTTACAATCCAAGTACAAGACAAGAAAGAACAGATGGATACAGAGAGACAGACAGGTGGGGGAATGCAAGAAAACAATGAGACCGTATTGGTCAGCATGATAGGCAGAGGTCTGAGAACAGCTGCCTAACTATTGTCAAGGTTTTTGTCATCATAACAAAGGAGAGTTTTAAAGATGGATTTGAAGGAGGACACTAAAGTAAATGTGAAATGACTTAACAAGGATCAATTGGAGAGTCTGCTAGGTTTAAAACATGGACGTTCGTGGCTCCCAGTCCTATGCTCAAACCACTTGAATACACTTTTCTTAAACTGCAGAACATCTTGTTGTCAGATAATACAGTGTTGCAGGAGCTACCCTTTAGAAAAAGGAATGCAGAACAACCCTATGCTCTAGAACATTCTGTGTTCTGGGGAAACTGGCTTTTTACAGAATCCCATAAAATCTGTTTAACACAAAATCCTGTGTAGACTGGGTTGAAATTTTACAAATTTTGATTTTGCAACAAAAGGTTTCATTGAAATTTCAGTGCATAAAACTGGACACATTATTTTGCAAAAATTTCATTCTGCTTTTTGACCAGGTATAGAGCTGGTAGAAAAAGTCCACATTCTGATGGGAAAAAAATGGCTGAACTTTTTGAGAAATGTTCATGGTGTTTTTCACTGTACTCTAGTCCTTTCCCACTGCCAATAGTCAGCAACATATAATGTCCATATTCTAAGCCATGGCAAGTACCAGATTTAAACTGACTATTACAGATGTTCATCTCTTGTGTTGTGTGCCCTCCTAAAATGAATATTAAGACACAAGAGCTACGTTGAGGCAGTCCTCATTGAGACTCTCCTGCCTCATTCAGGGTGGATAGTAACCGTAGCGGAGCTGGTAAGTGAGATAAGGGCTGTTTGGGATACTAGCTATTCACTTTCTTTTTCTGTCTTCAGCTTTGGACACAACCAAGGACCCCTGCCAGAAAGTGAAGTGTAGCCGGCACAAAGTTTGCATTGCCCAGGGCTACCAGAGGGCTATGTGTATTAGCCGCAAAAAGTTAGAGCACAGGTAAGAGAGGGTCTTGGGTCTGTACAAGATTTCTGAAATGGGATTGTCTCTGTCAGGATTTATTGCACTGGAGAATACAGAGGCATTCTCCTCCCCACCTCCCCCACCGTCTCTCCTTTTAATACACTGATTCCAGAAATGTCCATTAGGAGAGGTGATATGCTTGCATATTGTGCCAATTCCTATGCTGTGGAAAAATAGTGACATGAACAATCTCACTTGGCAAACAATGCTATAAAGGGGTAAGGTCATAATTAATAGGTCATGCAGAGAGATGTACTCTAGTGATCATTTTTGGCTGGATCAGACTTGGACAGATGCTGTAAATGGTATTAATCCATTAATTTAAAATCAGTTCTTGAATTCGCTGCTCTTTATAATAATCTTCTTGACTCCTATGGGAGAACTTTTTCTTGTTTTCTAATTCTTACCAGTGGTTTTTTTTACTCTGCTGCACCAACACACACTGTTTTATTATTCTGGGGTTGACTGTAAAATGCAGAGCAGCTGGGAATGTTTTTTGATCTGTTTTGTTTGTTTTGTAAGAAAACAGGATCAAAGCTTTTTAAAAAAAACAAATAACCGTAACTCTATAACAAAGATATTTTGCAAACTGACTGAGAGGGAAAGAGAAAGTAGTTTGGCCCACTTGACCATGACAGTGTTTTTAACAGTGCTAAATGCCGATAGGCCACATTATTGCTAAGCCAGGCCTTAAATGGGACTGATGGACAGGTGGTTGGATGCTGTTGTAATCCACATTGTCAGCTCCTAGTGGACACAGAAATCCAAGTCACATTCTTTTCATCTTTATTCCTGTGTGACAGGCAGACCCGGGGAGCCTGCACAATCTGGCATTAGCAAAGACTTTCTTAATCAACAGAGGTGAAACTTGGCCTGGATTTTTCTATCCACTTGAGGCCAGGTAGAGTCTTACCTCAAGTAGCAGTACCAGGGACAGAGCAGGAATGCTTAAAGAGCACTGGGCTTTATTGGACAGCAAAGACTGAGGATCATTTTTTTTCTGAACCTCCCTGTATCCCATACTCTAAAGTTCCTGGCTGAGTCTTTTACAGCTGGCAGTGTATTCTGGGTATGCTGTTCTTGTTGCAGTTTTGGGCTCTGGGTGGTAAAGACAGAACCCTCTCTAGGGATGGGAACATGGAGTAGAAGGGACAAAACATCAATGCCAGTTGGAGGGACCTAGGCAGGCTATTAGGGTGTGGGAACATAGGTGAACCAGCCATCCCCCTTTCTAGGACGATGGAACTTGGAGGTAATTTGCTCTGAACCCCTCCTGTTTTCTTCAATGCCATGGATTGGTTTGGGCAGCTTCACAGACTGGAGGTTATAATTAAAGGTGATCTTGGCACTTAGTGTCTTCAGAGGTGATCTCCCCTTCCCCCAGGATTTGATCTTAAGAACAATGAATGCTTGCCTGAAGGGCCCTGAGCGCCATAACAGAAATAGTTACCAACAGCACTCAAAGGCCTTGTCTACACTGGCCGCAGCATGTAGGGCAGGGGTCTCAAAGTCCCAGCCAATGGGCCATCTGCGGACCGAGAACCTCCCCACTGTGGCCCGCGGAGGAGAGACGCATGCAGACACGCTGCTGGCAATGTCTGCTTCAGAAGCCGCCCCCCCCCCCCCCGCAGCTCCCATTGGCTGAGGGAGAGGGATGGAGATACCATCACTAGTCGCCGGGCATAGTCAGTCTTGGAGGCAGCATCATTAGTTGCCGGGCAGAGTCAGCCATGGAGGCAGCATCACTTTTTTCCACAATGAATATAAATGAGTCAAAATACCGATGATACACAAATATCTGATGCACACCTCGCTGCAATCCTCAAGGTTTCAACTGCTCAGTCACTGAGGCCAAACATCAACAATCTGACAGAACTGAAACATTGCCAGGTGTTTGGCAAACACTAAAAACTCTCTGGCAGGCGAAGAATTGTATAAAGTTGTATGACAGTTTTATTATTTCTAAGAAATTTGAAATAAAGAATACAATATAAACGTTTTCTTTTCTGAACACCATCTTCAGTAACATAATTGGCCCGCTGGGAGGATTTGAGGACTGGCACTGGCCCTGAGGTACATTGAGTTTGAGACCCCTGATGTAGGGCTACATGCCACAGCGAAAAGCAGGCTGTGATCACACTGTGATATGAGCTACATGCCTCAGTGAAAGGCTCTGGCAGGAGGGAGGCAGAGGAGAAAGGCTCTGGCAGCAGGGATCTGCCAGAGTCTTTCCCTGATGCCTCCCCCTACCAGAGCCTTTCCCCACGGCTGGAGCTTCTCACGGTGGTGGGGAAAGGCTCTGTCATTGAGACACTACGCTGTTAAACATAGCAGTGTAGACAGGAGCACCGCTTGTGCATGTTGTGAGCCACGTAGGATACGTACCTTATGGTTTTTGTGTGTTTTTACTCTACTCACTAAGCAGTGCCTTACCATTTACACTGCTATTTATGTCTGTGCTAGGGGGTATGCAGTGTCTGTACTCTGCAATATGTGTAGACATAGCCTGGCATGTTTGTGCTATGTCTGGAAGATCCCCATAGCCAGCAAAGCAAATGAAGTGGAATAGAAACCTACTCCTCCAAACTAAATAGGAAAAAAAAAAGTTGTTGGCCCTTGCCTGGAATAAAGCTTCAGGCATAGGCTGGCAAGCAGGGATCAAGAGAGTTCCCAGAGTCACATGCCCTATTGTATTAATTGAATTGGAATATATGGGCCCAAAGGTGTTAACATAACCCAGTCACTGCCCAACATTAAACAGTTTTAAACAAGGTTCAGGGTTTGGTACACAAAGACCTCAGCCTGATTGGTTCCATGGCAAACAAACCATTAAAAATTCTGTTAGCCCTTTATTAAAGACACAAAAAAGAAGGAGAAACAGTTACAACCTTTGGAATGTAGACATCAAGGCTTTCATTTTAGCAACATTCCTTGTTCCCTTTCTCTGTAGCTGAAGAGATATTTAGAAGGAAAAACCTTGTTTGACAGTCTTTGAGATAGTATGAAAGATGGTAATAACTGTCCTTTTTGGGGAAAAGAGAAGTTAGTTAAGGTGGTCTGGAGCTGTTGTTTCTGTTATTGTTACAGTCTGATTCTGTTTCCTGCAAGACAAACCAAACCAAACACGCACAAAAAAGGTGAGAAAAGAATAGCAAGGATGCAGTTTCTGTCACTGGTGTTGACTCTTGCTTGCAACGTCTCTGCTGCAGAAACAAGCCCAGTACATGGTCTTATCAGCCAGTCTGAGACTTAGCAAATTTGTACCAGCATCTGACCGTTCAGGGCATTACATTTAGCTGCCTGTTTCTGGTCACAGGTTGACAGCAGTGTTGCAAAATGTTCCCCCTTGGACATCTAAATTAGACTCTTATAGACAGAAGAAAAAAGGAGAGGAATAGGGAAGACAAGAAATATGGTGGGGAAGGAAAAGAACACACATGGGTAGAGAGTGACAAAGTCTCACATCCCAGGTGGTGGTTGGAGTTTAGCTTAAGCCAGTGGAAGTGGCAATGTCATCTGGGTTCCTCTAGTCAGGACAATTTTCAGGATTAGGATGAAGAAGGTCTGGGGTCCCAGGAGACAGTGAAGCTGGCAGCCATGATGGTGAAACTCATTCCTTCCCCTTCTCTCTTCTTTCAGTCATCCAGCATCATGGTAGCCAGTTTGACACCTCCCCCCACCATGTCTCTCTCTGAGGACCCCAAACGGGGAGTGGTGGGTGGCATAGTCCATCCTCATTATTTTGTCCACCAATAGGCCTAATTTCTTACCCCAATTTTAGTTCACTGATTTCTGGTCGTCTTCTCCTTATTTACCAGTGATAATCTTAACACAGCCCTTAAGTGGTATCAGTAAATCTTTTCCTGTTTAAATTAATGCAGTCTTTCCAGCTCCTTCTTACATCTTTTCAACAATTTTATATAACTGGTCACTGTGACAATTTATGAACTTGCACTCACTTTTTACAATTGAGCTTCCAATTAGGTAAAGTTGTGGGCCTAGTTATCCCAGTGGCTCTCAATGGAGAAAGCCCTGCCTCACATGTACCTTGGGGTGTGGTTTGTTCCAGTTCCAGCAGTCAGAACTACATTAATGGGACCGTGATTTCCACCAGGCCCCTCAGGCAGACTGACCCTGCCTGAGCCCATTGCCATCGCACCCTATAATGTTGGTGTCTCCCCCATTTGTTTTTCTGTGGCCTTTAAGAATTGCCTTGTTCTCTCTGCTCTTGTACCAATTGTTCCCTTGGGACTGGAGAGCCACCTCCCACCTGCCTTCCCTTGCAGTCTTGAGACCCAGGTAAGACAATCAATTCCAGTATCACTTGGATTTCAGTTCTAAATCTGTTGCTCCAAAGATCACTTCTCCCCCACACTTCCTCCCTCCTCTCTCCCCAGTTTGACAGGCGGGTGAAGAGCCTCCTGCAGGCCTGCAAAGTGAGAACAATTGACCACAGAACAATAAGAATAACGGATTTCTTTGGGGAACCAAAGAGCAGAAGCCTTGAGCAAGTTCTGTTAGGAAGCGAGGGGGTGTGGGTGAACCTACCTAGCACCTATCCATCTCTCTGTGTGTGTCTCTCTCTCTCCCTGCCCCCCATGGATAGAATCAAGCAGCCTGCGCTGAAACACCATGGAAACAAAGAAAGCTTTTGCAAACCATGTTACATGACCCAGCTCGCATCTGTCTGCGGCACTGATGGACACACGTACAGCTCTGTGGTGAGTGGGGTGGAAAAGGCTCATATACTGATAAGGAGCGTGAGTGTCAAAGGGTTGGCTGTGGGGAGCTGCTGTGCTTCATGGCTTCCAGTGAAGAGCCAGCTATAGTAGTGCAGCTCAGGTCTGCATTGGTGTTCACAACTATATCTGTGACAGTTCCCTAGCCACGCTCCCCGGATGTGGTGCTGAGGCACAGGAACGACTGAGGAGTTTGGCTCAGTTGTCCATGAGGGGAGTACCAGGCAGGGTGACGTGAGCTCCTGCGGGGGACATGGGATCACTCGGTGCTGGATTCTGCATGGTGGTGTGGTGGTAACATCAGCAGTGGATATACTGTGCATTGTATACAGTACACCAAAGCTTTACAGGGCAGCATGGCCCAGTAGTGAATCACAGCTCATTTGGGAAAGCTGTGCTGACCTCATTTTGTTGCCTGTAGATCTGGTAACTAGAAGATGGGAGCAGTTAAGCCTTTATTCTCAGCTTTCAGAGCTGCCAGAAAAGTGCATGCGCTTCCTCACAGATTTTTAAGTGGGTATAGCCTGCACCCTGATTTAGCAGGGCTGCAAGAAACCCACCCTACTCAGGGAGCTCAGTACCAAGAGCCTGCTAGTTAGAGTGGGGATGAAATAACAGAAAGCAAGGTTGATTGGAATGCTCTGGCCTGTATGGTTTTGTATAGACGATATTGCTGATTGGGTAGAAGGTGGTCCCTGCAGAGACCTCTTCTGCTCCTGGACTTGGGCTTGCTTGAAAAGGTTACACAAAAGTCGACGCAAGATCAGTGGAATGGACTGACTGTTAATGGCCATGCTTTTTGGAACAAGCCCTAGGGAGCGTGGAAACATGAAACTCAGAAAACCACATTTCTGTAGGGCCCCTTCTTAATTATGCATATTCTGGAGGTGGTGGGTCGGCTCCCTGCTCTCACACTTGAAACCTGGTGGGGCTTTGCACTCAGGTGGGATCATGTTTGTTACCAGGGGATCGATTGGAATTTCCTTTGCCATCCAAGAATCAAACATGGTTTGGGTGGTGTGAGCTGCAGAGTACTCAGAGCGGGATCATGCTTATTACACTGACTCTTCCTGCTCCTCTCAGTGTAAACTGGAGCAGCAAGCCTGCCTGACCAGCAAGCAGCTGGCAGTGAAGTGTGAGGGCCAGTGCCCCTGCCCGACCGAGCATGGCCCCACCTCAACCACAGATGTCAAACAAGGTAAGAGAGAGGCTTCTATCTATTTTGTTTTATTCCCCATGGATATAAAATAAATAAGCAAAGTGCATGTCGTGGGATGGGGAGGACAGGACACAAAGAATAATGTGCCAGCACAGCTGGTCTTGGGCTCATGGACTAGGTCAGTGAGATAGTTCCTTGCCCTCCATCTCCCAAACAAAATACATGAGAGCACCCATCTCCTGCTGCTGGAGAAGTGGAGCCTAGCTGCTTCTGCTAGAGTCAGTGTGTAGATGGCATAATTTGAAATGTTTTCCAGGGACAATTCTGCAAAGCAGAAGGCAGTTCAGGAGCCACTAAGACCCCTCAGCCACTGGGCTTTGTGTACCATATTACTTCTGCATGTCAGTACCTTGGACGCTAAATAAATAATCAATAGTGATAAGAGAGGAGAAGGCAAATGGAAGGTCAGCTCCAATGAATGGCAAAACTTCCTTTGACTACAGTGGGAGCTGTCTTGGCTCTAAAGGCAGAACCTGTAGTAGAGAGAGGGAGTCTAACAGACACAGAAGGGAGAGAAAAAGGTGAAGGCACAAAGCAGGAAAGAGAAAAGAATGGAAATCAAAGGGATTGCAAGAGAGAATGAGAGAGGAGGAAAAGATGAGCGCATGAGGGACAGTACGGACAGGAGTCCAATGAGATGGATGATGTTGTAACAATATGGAAGTGCCAGCAGACACGTTCAGGCAGCATACTGTTTCCTGGAGGAAACTGTTTGGAAGAGACACCTTCTGGGGACCTGTCTGAGAAGCCAGGAGGTCAAAGAAGCCAAGTTGTAAGCAGCCCCAATAGAGCTAGAGTTTGTTCATTAACCTTGTGTCAGAGTGATCTCTTATATGGCAGAAGATCTTGGCACAACTAAGCATAGAACAGCTGTGGAGAAAAGGAGCCGAGAGAGAGAGAGAAGTCATCTAAGGGCAGGCTGAGGGCCCAGCCCAGAAGGTGTGAGGGTGGTGGTGCCAGCGAAGATTGGGAGAGTGCTGGTTGTTGTGGGGGTCACTAGCTGGAGGAGTGCATTCATTAGGGGAGACCTTTTGGGACTGCCTACCCATCTTTCTCCTTTTACTTCTCTCCATCCTTGAGACTATGACAACAGGCCTTCTCTATCACCATCCCCAGAAATGGTGGGTACCTCTGTTTCCATGCTCCCAAAGCCATGTTTGTGCCCCAAGCTAGGTAATTACCCTAGCTATCCAATAATGGCATCCATTTCCATCCTCCCAGCCCTTGCTGGCAGCTGGGATGTTTGTTTAATAGTTTGCCATTTAATTTTCAGAGACTTGTACCGGGCAGGACTTAGCAGACCTGGGGGACCGTCTGCGGGACTGGTTCCAGCTCCTACATGAGAACTCCAAGCAGAACAGTTCTGGAAACCTAGGGGCCAATCCAGTGAATGGTACGGAAACTGCAGATCTGTCATGTGGACACACTAATCCCCTCCCTCATGCTGGTTGTGATGAAACGGGAACAAAGGTCTGCAGAGTGATGGAGACTGTGCTCAGTGCAATCAGGTCTGGTGCATGCATTTCAGTTTGCTAACTTCAGTGTCCATTAGTTCCATTCTTCCTGCCTCTGTGGCAGAGTGGGCTGAAATGCAGACCATGATTAATATGGTCTAGGATTTCTCATATTGGGGCACTGCACTTGAACCGTTGCCCCTTATCCAATATGGATAGCCACTATCCTACCATATAACTGCTAAGCTTCCAGACACCTGCTTCTTGCCTCTTGTTGTTGTCACTAGTTTAATGGTGACACAGACATATCTTTAATACAGTATCACCCTATCTCAAAAAGAACACAGCAGAAAAAGGAAGGTCCAGCGAAAGGCCATATAAATAATTAGACTTTCCTCCCCATAAAGGGGAGGGAAATACGTAGATTGGGATGATTTCCTTTAGAGAAGGCAAATCAAGAGGCTGTTGTTAGAGGTATATAATAATAAACAGTAAATATGGTATAAAGAAGGTGAATCAGGTGCTACTATTTATTCATGAGTTTAGCTACGTATATGGCCCCCATTTATGCGTTATCTGAGCACCTCAGTCTGTGATATATTTCTCCTCGCAACATCTTTATGAACTAGGTGAGTGCTATTAACCCTGTTTTACAGATGGCGATTGAGGCACAGAAAGGCTAAATGACTTGCCCATGGTCACACAGAAAGTCTGTGACAGAACTGGGAGTTGAACCCCACTCTCAGACTAGACCCATTCCCCTCCACTTTTTGACCTTTCTCATAATTCAAGAACAAGGAGGCCTTCAATTAAATGAAAAGGCAGCAAATTTAAAACTGATAAAAATACATCCTTTTTTACACAACACCTAATTAATCTGTGGAACTCGCTGCCACAATGTATTTTGAAGAGAAGAACTTAGTAGGGCTCAAATAAAGAATAGACATTGAGCTATGTAATCAGAATTTCCTCCATGGTTTCATTACAGACAGAACAAGGAGTAATGGTCTTAAGTTGCAGTGAGGGAGGTTTAGGTTAGGTATTAGGAAAACCTTTTTAACTAGAAGGGTGGTGAAGCACTGGAATGGGTTACCTAGGGAGGTTGTGGAATCTCCTTCCGTAGAGGTTTTTAAGGTCAGGTTTGACAAAGCCCTGCATGGGATGATTTAGTTGGGGATTGGTCCTGCTTTGAGCAGGGGGTTGGACTAGATGACCTCCTGAGGTCCCTTCCAACCCTGATATTCTATGATTCTGTGATTAGCCAGGATAAAAGTATATAAGGGACATTAACCATCCTGCTTTGGGGCAAAAACCCAGTCACTCCATGGTATGCATGCACTAGGCTTTTTTGCCCCAAATCTGCCACCGTTGCTTCCACCAGTCCAGCTCTCCTGGTTATAGTGACAGCGGGAGTGCTAGTGACAATGGGACTCCAGGTGGCCCCCAGTGTTTGAAGCATCCCATGGTCTAACCTTGCTTTTAACACATCTACGTGGCCCAGTGCTTCGATGTCTGTGTCTGCCAGCAATTTGTCTATGCCAGTGCTGACAACAGTGGAGCTGCATCAGGGCTACAGCCACAGTGGTTGAATTCTCTGATGCTGCCAGTGGTGACATGGGGCCAGATTCCTAGCTGGTGTAAATCAGTGTAGTACCATTGGCTTCAACAGAGCTATTTCAATTTACATCAGCTGAGGAGCTGGGCCAATACTTGGGTTTTGGATCTCCATTTCTCTATTCCTAAATCAGGTCTAATGCAAATGATGTGGTGTCTCCTCCCCAAAGGGAGCACAGATTATTGGACTGGAAGAGCAAAATTACCACTGGCCTGCCACTGAGAGGAGGATGAGTTCTGGGGCAGGCCTGGCCCATGTGTGCTGGCTGACATATCTAAAAGGCTTTCGGGTGGGCTGTGGGAGTCCTGTGCTGCAAGACGCATTCACCGACAACAGTGTTCTGAGTTTCTAGTGGATCGTTCCATTTAGGGCAGCTGTCTGACATGCCACATAAGTCCCTCAGCATGAGACGTATTTGACATACTGGGTACCTTTTTCACAACCTATCCTCTTAATCTAGATCAGCCGAGCCCAGATTAGACCTATTGATGTCACGTGCATTTTGGTGAGGGGCCTCCGTGACAGAGGCGGCAGGCAGGGCTTGTGGTAGATGTCAGTGTCCTGGGGGCACGTGGGGAAACAAGGCACAGTAAGGTGCAGTCACAGGGCTGCTTTCCCTGACATCAGCCTTGTAGCTGATAGCCCAGAGGCCACAGATGTGCCACGCTAAGATGGGAGATTGCAGTATCCATCAGGGAGGGTTGGGTGAATGAGTTCCAGTGCAAGATGCATAGAGGGGGTGTGTGTGTGTGTGTGTAGCTTGATTCTCCACTGTGCCCATGCTCTGCTTAGGTACAGTGGAGAGAGGGTCTATCAGGAAGCCAATTGCAGCTCTCTAATTTTCAGTTGCTTGGCACCAGCATTAGTTAAACCTGCAGAGGGTAGGATCCCTCAGGGACCTTCCACCTATGGAGAACTAGACAAAATGGATCCTAACTCCTCTACTCCCCTTCCCTACCTGACACACTTCTCTTTCCCCTTACACTGGGACAGAGGTTTCCAGTGCAAGAGACACGGTGGAGCTTACTGCCCTAGCTTTATTCTGGTGGAGAGTCCCCCTACACACATCCGGGGGAATCTCCAGCTGTTTTACATTCACTTTTCACCACATAGTGAACTTGGTGGCAGAGAATCCGGCTCATAATCTCAGGGGGAGGGAACGTTGTCCCAGGATAAGGACAATGTGTTATATAAATACCAAGATGAAGCTAGTGCATTTTTGGATAGGACCCATACCTTGTTGTTGGACAACCTTGTGCTGTGACCTTACAAGACCTACCGCTGTAAGCAGGGTTGGATCAGGACAGAAATTTGGCAGGGAAAACTCCATAGAACATATAGGTGCTACAGCAAGTGGAGCTGATATCCTTCCTTTTGAGTCAGTGCAGGACCAATGTCCTAGCCTGGGGTTAGTTGGACATCTGGTTCCTTGTGCGGCTGTTTTTAAGATCTCAAAGCAGGTTCCTGACCACATGTGGTTATTAAAGATCCTTTTTGTAAGAATAGGGCCATGTCAGTGCAGGAGTCCCAGTCAGATTCCAGCCTGGACAATTTCATTCTGCCGACCTGAACTCCCTTTAGTTACAGTGGGAAACTGAAATCCTAGGCTGAACTGGGTTGTGTAGTACTGCTGTGCTTTGCTCAACAGCTCCCATATTCCACTCTGGAGGCAGCCACATCTTGGCAGTGAATGAAATGATGATATAAATCTCCTGTGACAATGTTCTGTTGAAATGTCTTTATGATTCCAGTGATGCGTGGTAATCAGACCATTTTATCTGATGGATTTTGGTGCAGTGGAGTAAATCTTACTGCATGTGCCATTATTAACCTGGTACATTCTGGTTGGCTTCGAGACTATCCCAATGGTAGGTTATGGCCAATCTGAGGGCCTACTATGCAGGTAAAAAGATGATGGTTTTTAATGCATACAGAGCTTTTCTGAGTGGCTGAAAGTGTCCACTGTGTAACTTTTAGGATTGAATAAAGGTTGGTCGTGCAGAAACCTGGCTGGTTGGGGTTGTAGCTGTTGTGTTAAATACGCACTGGTCAGGCAGAATCATGAGAAAGGTCTTTGCATGGCCAATGAGCTCTGTCAATTGCTGTGAGCACAAGTAAGGCAAACACTTCAGTGTGCGTATTAAACCAGAGTCCCCCCCATCCCCATAGTGGGATCTGGTTGTCCCGAAGCACATGTGGAGTATGAAGTGAGCTCAGTCAGGAGGAATCTGGTTAGTTTAAATGTCAGTGAACAAAAATCTCTGAGCTGATTGCTCCCTGGGGGGAATTTGTTTGATGAAATCAGCAGTAGGAGTTGGGTTTGAGGCAGACGCTTTTCTGCAACCCCCCGTCCCCCCCCCGTGAGCTTTCCTCCCTCAGCTCTGATAATCGGAGCCATGGGCTATGTTTGTTTTCTCCAGCTGCTAGGAAGTCCATCCAGAGCCAAACTGGCAACTGCTTTGTACCCTCTGTGAATAGGGAAAGGGAAGTGGGGTTTGAAGAGTGTTGCCCAGAGACTCAGCCTAACAATCCTCTGTGCTGTGCAGATCTGTGTGTAGCTGGCAGGGATTACAGTTCACAACAGGGCAGGACTCATCAGGTGAAGCGTTCAGACTCTCCACTGCTAAACTTTTATGCCCTGTGATCCTCCCTGTAGTTCTTCCTGACCTCCTTCACCCTGTATAAATTTGTCCTGCAGCAGAGATCCATTCCATCCCAATGTCATGGTTCCTTAGGCCACATCAGCATTATGGCCTCATGTCAGGGCACTGTCACAATGTCAGGGCATTTCACCAGCCCCCAAAAGAAAGCATTCATGACAAAATTGGCCTGGCCTCTGAAAATATAGGGTGCGTAGCAGCCTATTTGCCCCAGTCTGGCACCTCATGCCAGCTCGCCATTCATTCTGACACAGAAAGGACACAGCAAGGGGTGCTGTTCTTGGGTGAGAAGCAGTAGAAGCACTTCAGCTGATAACGCCTAAATGATTTTGCAGACTTTTTGACAAGGAAACCCACTATCCCAGGACAGTCCACAGTCTTAATTTTTCTCCCTTTTATTTTCTGTCCTGAATCCCATGGTTATGCACACAATTCAGCCGGTGAGTTTGACCATTGCTAACAACCCACCCTTCCAGGAGACACTGCCATCTGACAGTACCTGTGTGTATGGTGGTGGTGTGGGTGAGGGGATAAAGGCACTTTTGATTTGACTCATTCCTCTCTCTCTCTGCTGTACCCTGTCTTTCTCCTGCACTCTCTCGATTTGCTCACAGTACTTGACAAGAGCCTGGTGGCCAGTTGCAAGGATTCCATTGGCTGGATGTTTTCCAAGCTAGACACAAACAATGACCTTTTCTTGGACCAGACAGAGCTTGCAGCGATCAACCTAGACAAGTATGAGATTTGCATCCGGCCCTTCTTCAACTCCTGTGACACCTATAAGGATGGCCACGTCTCCACCGCCGAATGGTGCTTCTGCTTCTGGAGAGAAAGTGCGTCGTCACCAGATTTCCTTTAGAGAGAGCGCCGTTTTGCATGGGCTCCTCAGTCAGCAATTCTATATGGCTATCGAATAGTCAGTAACCTCACTAAATGTCTGCCCGCTTCTATTAAGCCCCAGCTGGTTTGGTTTTCTTAAGAAATCAGATTACAGAAACCTCCTCCTATTGTGTCCCATTGCAGCAGATAAGGTCACCTGGGGTGCCTCTGCTGTCAGGTCCCAGGACAGAAATCTCTAGAGTATTTTCAGAAAAGGCTCTTACTTTTCTTACTGTCTTCCTCACTTCCTCTGACAGTTCACCAGAGCCAGGCTTTGGTCACGTTCAGGGCCTAGTGTAAGACACATCTGTTCAGACAGGCTATTAACTGAATTTCAGGATGCAGTGATTCCCAGGCAGTGACGGTAGCCATTGCTCTAGCATTTGTCTTTTGACCACTTTCTGGTCAAAAAGCAGCGAGGCAGCCAGATGCCAGACGAGGGGCTACAGTAATATATACTGCTATAAATAAATATAAAGTGCAGTAAAGAGCAGAATGCACTTAGAAAACAGTCACCCCACCTAACATTTCCATTGAAGTCCCTATGAGGACAACCCTGCATTATACAATGAACTGGTTGAGGCACTGATGATGAATGGGAAGATCTTGAGAGAAGAGCCACTGTTTCAGACTGTGTCATTCTAACAGGGAGTGAGACCAAGAGGAAGTTAACTAAGAACCTGACTGTGTCCATGGCTCTAGTTTCCACTACCCGGGCGGGGTGGGAAGGCTCCCTGATCAGCATATAAAGGAAGCTGGGAGGAGTGGGGTTGGATGAGGACAGAGATTGAGCAAACCTGGTTCTTCTGACCAATTTAAGGCCATCCTCACCCCCCCACCCCGTTCACCACCAATCCCCTGGCCACCTCTGAAGGAGGAGTCCTCCCTAAATAGAAACAGGCATGGATGCTGAGATGCCCACTTAGCTCTAAGAGGTGTTTGCTTTGGGTATTACAGAGCCCCCCTGTCTTGTGGAGCTGGAGAGGATCCAGATCCAAGAAGCAGCAAAAAAGAAACCTGGTGAGTCATGAGCCATGTGAACTTCTCAGTAACGATGGATGGGATGGACTTTTCTCCCCTTGTAGCAGGATCTAGTCCTGGCACAGCTTCTGGCCTCTGGGCTTGACGTTGCTAACAATCTTGGGTTAATCATGGTTGTGAAGTTCTCTCCCCCTTCACATTCCTTCTGAGCAGAGTTGATATCTGCCTCTGCCCCTTCACCTCCCTATAGTTGAGCTGTGACCCACCTCAGAATACCAGTATGATATTTCTCACTGTGATGCATGAGGTGTTACTCTGAGTTAGTGCTGGACTCATCTGAGACCTTGTTACAAGATGTATGCAGCTGTGACATTCTTACTTCGTGAGCTCGTCCCCTGAACTTCTGAAAAATGCACTGTGTGACCTGCCCCTTCGTGCATGCTCCTGGTATTTCACTTTCTTGTGAGGCAGCATCCACTGCAGGTTGCTGGATTTCTGAGATGTTTGTTCAGCAACTGTTTTTAGAACAGCTGATTGCATCTCCATGTTTCAAATGCAGCAGTAGCTGTTATACTGTACGTTTCCTGTTCTCACACTGGACCCAGTTTTGGAGACTCTTATCATTTTCCCCCAGGTGTTTTCATTCCAAGCTGTGATGAGGATGGGTACTACAGGAAGATGCAGTGTGACCAGAGCAGTGGGGAGTGCTGGTGTGTTGACCAGCTTGGCCTGGAGCTGACAGGAACAAGGATACGTGGAAACCCGGACTGTGGTAAGGATACCGGAGGGAGGAGAGGGAAGTATTCATGTCCTCCTGACTTGGCAATGAATGAGCATTGCATCACAGAGGAGCAGCTCTGGATGTGCTGTTGATTCAGGAAGCGGCAAGTGACTATCACGGGAGGCATGTAAAGCAAGCACGCCTCCAAAGCCTGCACCCAAAGGGTCACCAAAGCCTTTCCCTGCATGTTAAGGACTCAGGAAATTTGGATTCGGATTCATAGATCTTTAAGGCCACAAAGGCCCATTGTGATCACCTAGCCTGGCCTGCATAACACAGGCCATGGGGCCTCCTCCAATGATTCCTGCATTGAGTCCAATAGATGTGAGATTAGGTCATAGCAAATGAAAACAAACCTAATCCTAGTCCAGAGGTGGGCAACCTACGGCCCGGGGCCACATCCGGCCCGCGGGACCATCCTGCCCGGCCCTTGAGTTCCTGGCCAGGGAGGCGAGCCCCTGGCCCCTCCCTTGCTGTCCCCCCCTCTCCTGCAGCCTCAGCTCGCCATGCTACCAGCGCTTTGGGCGGTGGGTCTGTGAGCTCCTGCCGAGCAGTGCAGCAGCATAGCTGGCTCCAGACGGGCAGCATGGCTGCCAGTCCTGCTGCTCTGAGTGGCATGGTAAGGGGGTGGGAGACTTGGATAAGGGGCAGGGAGCAGGGGGATGGTTGGATGGGACGGAGGTTCGGGGGGGGCTGGTCAGGGGACAGGGAACAAGGGGGGTTGGATAGGCGTGGGAGTCCCAGGGAGCCTGTCAGGGGGTGGGGGTGTGGATAGGGGTCGGGGCAGTCATGGGACAGGGAGCCGTGGGGTTGGATAGGGTGGGGGATTCTGAGGGGGGCAGTCGGGGCAGGAAGTGGGAAGGGGCAGATAAGGGGTGGGGTCTAGGCTGTTTGGAAAGGCACAGCCTTCCCTACCCAGCCCTCTGTACAGTTTTGGAACCCCGATGTGGCCCTCAGGCCAAAAAGTTTGCCCACCCCTGTCCTAGTCTCTAATGGATGTTCATTTACATTGTAAAACCATTACCCACTTCAGCACAGTTTGCCCTGACCATAAGATGGTGCTTGAGGAGAACCTCAGATTGGGATAGCAGGGATGTTGCTTGTAAGGACAGAGGTACACTGGGAGAACTGTGTCAAGGCCTGGGGCTGGGATAGAAGGGCCACTGCTGGGGAAGAACGGTTGCATTGTTAGAACTGGGCAGGACTGAGTTTGCGCACCCTCCTCTGTGGGTATGTCTACACTGTCATTGCAGGCAACTTGAGTAGACATCTCCAAGCTAGTTTTAATCTAGCTGGCTCCTTCTCTCAGCCTACAGCAGTGTTGTGAGGTACGCTGGGCTTCCAACTAAGTGATTTCCCTAACTTGCGCTGTCATCTTGTTGTAGATGACATAGTTGGGTTCTCGGGGGATTTTGGGAGTGGCGTTGGATGGGAGGATGAGGAAGAGAAAGACACTGAGGAAGCTGGAGAAGAGGCTGAAGAAGAGGAGGGAGAGGCAGACGACGGAGGCTACATATGGTAGAAGCGGAGAAGAGCACAATTTGGTCGGGATGCTGGCAGCAAGGCGAGACAGCAGTCAAACTCGAAGAAATGAGCAGCTTAATGAGATGATCAGGAAACACAGTTGAATGTAACTTACTATAGTAGAAAAAGTGTGTGCGCGCATGTATGTGTGTGTGGATGCTTGGAGTGCTATTTACAATGCCCCTGGGACACCCTGCATTCTCCCAATATAGCTGAAAGCACCACTGTAGCAAAGCAAAAGTAAAAAGCAGTCTGCAGTGTTGGTTCAGTTGGGGATTTTTGTTCCACTTTTAGGTCTGTATTGATAAATATTTCAGCTCATGGGCACACCCCCTCCCCCATCAGTGTGCACATGCTCACACATACCAATACCCACATGCATATTCACAGCCATGTTAACCACTGAGTAAAAAAACCCACCAGTAATTAACACCTTGGTATATGAATCTGAGCTAGCTCACCACTGACTTTAGCAGTTGCACACTGCAACCACCTCAGAAAATCACAGGAGCATTTCCCAGTCTGCATTGTAGCACATGCACTGCCATGAATGACAGGCTGTACTAGTGTGCAGTCCTTCACTTGCCTAAAGTTTAGGTGAAGAATTGTACGGCCATGGTCCAAATGCAGGGCTGTACCCTGTGTGGGTGAGACAGAAGTGTCCTTGGGCCTGTTTGAGATTCCTGTTTCTTGGGGGAAATTAACCTATAAGGATATTGCATCTTGCTGTTGAAAGCAACACTCTCGTGGTAGGTCAGTGACTGTTTAGGCACCTGTGGCTGGCTCAGCTGCATTAAACCCAAAAGCGGTATTGAAGTTTTTTGCCAAACAGATTGATCATGAATTAATTCTGCATCTTCTAGTGGGACAGAAAAGGGGATCAGGCACTTAGTTTTGCAGACCATTTTAATCATGGGGCAAAGTTTTGATCAATGATTTTAATAATCTTTTTGACCTTGCATGATGAAAAAACAAACTGCATTGACAGACTCATTACAATAAGAGCCCAAGAAAACCTGTTCTGTACCCACTTCCTTCCCATCCATCCGCTGTTGTCCAGGGCCAGCTTCTGGCAGTCAGAGGTTTAGGGATACTCAGAGCATGGGGCGGGGTGTCCCTGACCATCTTGGCTAAGAGCCATCGATGGTCTTGGGAGAAAGCGAATCTTGCAGCTGGCACAGGCGGGACAAGCCATGAACTAACAGGATCAGATAGGCAATGCTGTCCTATGAAAACCCAAAAGCTTGGCTGGAACCTGACTCAGATTGGTAGTGCCCAAAAGCTGTCGCTATATGATACCCATGAATGGGGCCAGTTGAAATGTATTGGTGGTGTCTGTCCATTTATTAAGGATTTGGGGGAGGGGAAGAGGAAGGTTCAATGACAATGGGTGATCACACAGACTGCAGCTTTGTTTTGTCCATTGACTAGAATTTTGTGTGTGCATAAGCAAGATGTCTTCTGGGTTTCAGAATACTCCTTACAGTGTTCTACTCTTTGCAAAGCTGGGAGCTGCTCAGACCAGTAGAACTGGCTATAAGGCTGCCCATTCAGCTTCTTGAAACCATTGTGTAATTCCAGCCACAATTTCCATTATCAGTCCCAGAAAGCCTCCATGTAACAGAAGATGAGATGAGGGACTAGTGGCAACATAGCTCCAGGTCACATCTTTCCCTGTTCGTGGGAATATTCTGTCACCTTCACCCTGTCAGAAAAGGAGAAACAAAGTCTGAAAGGTCAGTTTCTTTGTAAGATGTAGAGCACTTTCCTACCCCTCCAGGAGACAAGGCATTTATTGAATATGAACAATGCATGTACCAGTGTTTTTTGTCATTGCTGTCTCTGGAAAGCACCTACCGTTTCCTTCTGTTCAGTTTATGTGTCTGTCGGGGTTGGGCTGAGGTACTTTTGAATGTTCTGTTAGTCACTGGATGCTTGAGAAGCTCTGATGAGCTAGAAAAGTCAATGCTTTGGGTTTTACTACAGAAGAACCAGCTCCCCAAGAACTCGTATTTAAAGGCAGGAAGACTAGGTTAGTGGGGCATAGGAAGCAACTTGGTGAGCAGCATGGGGACAGTGCAACAGAAGATGAAGATAGATGTGAAAATGACATTCCTTCAGTGAAAGAAAAGACATCTCCCCACTTGCGGAACAGTCACCCACCCCCTATCTTCACTGCAGCCTCCATAATCGTAAACTGGGTGTCGGCTCTTGGCTTAAGAAGGTTGATTTGCTTTTTTTGATGGAGACACTCACAGTGAGTGCGTGCGCGCACGCGCGCACACACCAAAGAAGGGGCTTGATCCTATTCCCATTACGTCAATGTAAGATTTGCCAGTGACTTAACTGGAAGCTGGATTTGACCAAGCTATGTTAATTTCAGTTTGATGGAATGGCCCTCAGCAATCAGATGCTAATATTACAAGTGTGGCCCTGTCGGCGTATGGGTGTGTGACTTGAAAGTCTGTGCATGTGTGCGCAGTGTAAACATGTCCCAGTACAGAGAGAGAGAGTGTGGGTGTGTGGTAAAATAGTGATAGCCAGCTTGGCTTACATTGGGCATTCCAGATCTTATGTGACATTAAGTCTAAAAGGAAGCTCAATGTGCTACAATCCGAGTAAACCCAAATAATATGCTTGCAATGATACCCCATTAGAGAACACTGTTATGTAGCCAACTGTGATAATAAACGCACCTTGCAGTGTGGAACGCTTTACATTCCTTTCCGCCCAATCTCTCTCTAATAAATACACCCACAAAGCTTATCTCCCTTTATTCAGCTATTTCTCCTGATCTTCTGAGGAAAGAATAATTGACCAGGACTGATGAGGGGACACTGTAGTTGAATGTGCCACTCCCGAAGGGGATGACCTTCTCAGTCAGTACGCTACTTGAAATGTTCTGTTTTTCTTAAGAGTTTGTGTTTCATATCGGATTTTTTCCCCCATCAGCATCACCTCACAAACTATAACACACACTTGACTTTTCATTCCTAAAAGTTCATTTTTACATCCCACCTGTTGTCATTGCCTTTTGGGGCAGTTCCAGTCTCTTTTGTTTGCTTCATGCCTGCTTGTCTCTGGTACTGGAGTTGCTTCCAGTTGTGCACGTTTAATAACCTGTAAATATGTTTTTGAATCAAAGAAGCAATTTTCTAATCCCAAAGCACTCTAGCTATGTAGAGCCCCCTTCTTCCCCTGAGACAGTGGGGCTTGCCGCTGAGTTTTGGGCTAGTTGTTAAGGCATTGGAGTCCTTCAGTCTCAACCAGGCTCAAGGCTGCACTGATTGTGCTAGGATTCAGTTTAGCAGTGAAAAACTCCACTGGAGGTGTTTGCCTCTGCTAACAAGGCCTATATTGCTGCAGAGGTCAGCTCCTCCTTTAGCTGCAGAAGCCAAAATATAAACAAAGGAACAAACACACAAATCATTTGCAGCCTTTTGCTTTCCAGAGCTCTACCTCTGCCAACACACACACACGGTATTTTAACAACAGGAATACCCTCCCTACTCTAATTTTTCCTGGTTGTAAATATGACACCTGTGTGTTGGGATTCTTGTTTGTTTAATTGACACCACCACCATTCCCATAGGAATCAGCTGCGATATCACCACCATCTCCTTAGCAAGCAGCTTGGCCATCACACCTGCCCACATAGTAAGCAGTTGTGCTAGCACAATGTGTCATTGGCAGGAGGGGAGGTAGGAGAGGAAATGTCTAGCTACACTTGTTTTGTTAAAAGTTTTGTTTTTTAAGAATGAACTAAGCCATTGCAATATCTATGACTGGCCTTCTGACCCAGGGGCTAGTGATCTTCACTGCTGTGCAGAAGACCTAGCT
The DNA here is from genome assembly GCF_009764565.3 of Dermochelys coriacea. Lineage (NCBI taxonomy): Eukaryota > Metazoa > Chordata > Testudines > Dermochelyidae > Dermochelys > Dermochelys coriacea. Next base: position 85,784,993 of record NC_050074.1, on the reverse strand, counting down.
TCCATTCCTGGTTCTCAGCCCCAGAGATGGCAGGAGCTAGGAGGGCACTGGAAGCACAAGGCTCAGACTCTGAGCAAAAGAGGAAGGGCCATGCATTGCACAGCAGCACACACCCCCTTCCCCTGGAAAAGTAGGAATGCGGCAGCTGGACATGGAAAGGAGTGTTAGCCTTCTGGTCAAGGTGAAAAGTGGGATCCGGGAACATGCAAAGTGGGCAGATGGAATCCTAAGGCACATAGAGGGCACTGTCTCAGCTGTAGGCTTTTCAAGTGTGGCTGATCATTCTCTGTGTTTTTGCATTCAAGCTTCCTGTGGCTCTTTCCCATACACTTCTCTTTTACTATGGAACTACCCTGGCTCTACAAAATATAGCACCATGGCTTTAAACCTTTTATCCACCTCTTTCTCTCTTCTCCTCCGAACCGGCGATTAGCTCACTGGTGATCAAGAGCTATGTATATTAAAACCACTAATAGATAAGTATTTTGAAGGTGTTCAAAACATGTTCATTTTTTTTTTAATTATATGCTTAATGAAAGAAACTGACTAACAAAGTTCAGAGAGGAGCAACAGCGTGTAGCCTGAAACATTTTAAAATGTCTTATGTGCAATAACTTTGAACTTAGAGTTAAGAATCGTGTTCAAGTGCTTGGATTTCAGTTTGTATACTTAAGTGCTAAAATTGTATCTCTCAGTAATTTTAGATGTTAATCCAAACCAAGTGTTAGAATGTATGTGTGCATTTGATGGGCACTAGCGCACCGAACATTTCAGTTCTTTAGGGCCTCCCTTTTCCCAGCTGCTACACTCCTGTCCTGCTTCACAAGGCCGCCAGGGAAAGCTGTTTCACATTGTCTGTCTCTGCCTAATACTTAACCTAAGGAAACAAGTACACACACCAAGAAATGAAATATGTTATTTTTAAAAAAATTAATAAAAATTTATAAACACTCCTTTTTCCCCCTGCAGTGCTGTCATCTTCTCTATTTTAAAAGACTTGGGCTGGAGTGTGAATTCAAAATGGCAGCTGACACCCAGCAGGGGAGATTCAAGTTATCCATCTGCTGCACAGGTAGCATGCTGAGCTCCAGGGGAGGGGAGGGAAGGGAAGGGAAGCGTCTTAAGTCGCACCTGGCCAGGCTGTTGCCAGACCGCTCTTGCAAGCATTGGGACAATGCCTCTTAGCCAAGAAAGTGTTGGCCAGAGTGCAAAGTCCTGAAAGCAGATGCTACAAAATTAGGGACAATCCTGTAGAGCTTCCAAAAAGAAGGGAAAGGACCCTTCAGGTTAAAAAATGGCTACATTAGGGCTCTCTCTCATCAGCATCTTACCCCAATTTGCAGAAGTTATCCCAATCCTTCACCTACCCTGCCCTCTGTGTTGCTTTCCTATCACCTCCAAGGGGAGACCCTGAAGAACATGGCATAGATGGAGCGTTAGAGAACCTCACAGGGGAAGCTTCACGGCAAGAAGCTAGAATGTCCCACTCACGGTGGTGTTGGTCCGAGGAGACATAGAGAGGATTTTTTCCTCCTTTCCTGTATGTTCTGAACTTCAATATGCATTCTAGGCTTGTTTCCAGACACTGACACGGACAGGCTAGTTTATTGAGATACTATAAAACACCTGCGCTGGCATGTCTGAGAAACTTGCCTCTGATATTCTGCATTCCAGTTTCATGGCTGTGCTGTCAATAAGTGGAAAAACTGGCCCATTTTTCAAAAAGTAGCTCTACTACAGATTGATGCTTCCCTCTCTCCAACCCCCTCCTCCCCCAATCACACTGTCTAGCAACTGAGTGACATACCATTCCTCATAGCCAGTTTCCATGAGCAGGTCTAATGTCTTGTCCCTGTTCACCCAGTGATTGCATTAAGGCTTAATAGCCATTTATCCAGTTCAGTTGCAAGTTCAGCCTTCAGCGTGCAACAGAAATCTAGCGTAACACCTTGTCAGCGTAATACATTGTCAAAGACTTGGCTCTTGCGCCATCTTGAAACTGTTTTGCAATCATGGGGATTATTCACTCTCTTTCCCCTTTAGCTGTGAACTATGTGGCCCACACAGGCAAGAGACAGGGTAAGCATCTTCTGAAAGCTGCATGCCCCTAAAGGGCCTCTGTCCATACACCATATGCTTCTAAAAGGGAGACAAAAAGGCGTCTGCTGAGAGGGAGTGTTATGGAATGAACACTGGCTTCATTTATACTCCTTAACCTGGGCCACACAGGGCACATCATCGTGTACCCTAAAACATCAACCTGGTCAGGTGGCCGTGCTGAACTAGGTACAGACACCACTTAAAAAAAAAAAAAAAAAAAAGACCACCACCCCATTACAAGAGGCAATGCAAACTATTGTACAAAGTCCCCTTATGGTTAGGGCTCAAAACTCTCCCTGTACAAAGCCACAGGGCAAGTGAACGTTTCAAAAGGCACAGCTGCACAGTGCAGCAGAGAAAAGACTTTGGGCAGCAGCCTGCCCCAACAGGCAGTGGCCGTTCATCGTTCTGGAGCCCATGACAACACAAGGCTCATACGTGCTACAGCGGATGCAGTCCTCCCCAGAGCCCAATGCTACAGGGGCTTCTGCGATCCCTTGCTCAAGCTCTCTGCAGCCTCATCCCTGAAGACATCAAAACCCGTCAGGGTCCATTGTCTTTCAGGAGAGATGCACTAGGCAAGGCCACTGCACCCATATATTGGCACGTTAACTTTGGAAAAGAAGACAGGAAGAGACCATTTGTGCAACGTGGTAAGATGGAGCATTCTTGTGTAAGTGCTTTATTTACTTGGGTGAGACAAGCTGTACTTGGCCATTCCTTGGAATTACATGATCTTAAACTAGCTTTGCAGACAAATAACCTAGTTATTGGATTCAGAGTGGTCACCGTGTTAGTCTGTATCAGCAAAAAGAACGAGGAGACTCTGTGGCACCTTAGAGATGAACAAATTTATTTGAGCATAAGCTTATGCTCAAATAAATGTTAGTCTCTAAGGTGCTACACGTACTCCTCGTTTTTTCTAGTTATTGAACTTTGTGCAACAAAACTTAAACTGCCAGTTAGTTTAGAGGAAAAAAATAATTTCTCTTTTGTTAACTAGGCTGAATTTATCTCTGGTGTAATTCCCCTGAAGTCACTGGACTCTCAGAATTTAGCCTAGTAGTTAGTATCTAGCATGTATGTAAATGTGAGTAGGTGGTAGGTCAGTAAAGCTGACATATAAAAAACACTTTCACTGTAAAAATACAACATGGCATACACAGGGTCATATCCTTAGCTGGGGCTAGCACTGTTGAAGTCAATGAATCTGTGCCCATTTATAGCAGCGGAGGATCTGGCCCTGACACAAAAAATTACATTCCCATGTTGTCTGGCACCATAGGGAATATGTGCATGTGATGGGAGTGTGGTTCAGACTGCACTCTGTGACCCAAATTCAAAAGGTGAATATAAGAAAATGTAAACTGTAGCATGCCCATCACTTACTGAGATTTACATTCACTTACATGTAATAAGAGGGAGCGTGAGTTACATAGACCCTGTAACATCCTGAACATTAGTTTAACATGCACCAGAGGCTGAGGTCAAAAGAGAGGAAAGTAAAACAAAAAAAGCAACTACCACGAGGCTGCAACTCATACACTATTTGGCATACATGCCTTCACCTTCTTCTATTGCCTCACCCTGTACCCAGCACAGCCTTCCTTACAGCAAGTCCCGGCTGAGTGTAAGAGAGCCCAGTAGCGATGCAGCACTGTTCTTCGGCTGAGTTGTTAAATAGCAGGCCCTGATGGCTGTCCAGGGAGCTGATATAGATCCAATTGCACTCTCCCCCCTAACACACTTTAATTTTAAATAAGCGTGTCTGGGGAGGGATGTGTGGAGACAATCCACAGCCATGGGTGAGCTTTTGCTGAGCCCATTAAGGCTAGTCAGTTTAGGTATAGTTATTATCCCTGCCCTGTGGGATACCTGCAATATAAAAGGCACTGTAGAAACCAAAGCGTCCATTACTGGACCTGAGCTGTGGTTTCCAGAGTATTGTGCTGTGAAGTGAAGAGTAATCCATGACATCTCTGTATAGAAATCACCATTGCACTGGCTAGAGCCTCAGCTAACTTTCCAGGCCTGGCAGTGCAAAATGTTTCACAAGCTATAATGAACACAGTTTCACAGCACGAAATATCAGTGTTCCTATTTCATGGGAGGTGGGGCATAGAGGCACAGGAAGGTTAAGTGACTTGGCATACGCCACACCAGTTTAACTGGAGCAGAGCGGTGACTAGAACGCAGATGTCTTCATTCCTACGCCTATGCTTTACTCATAAACCTGTCCTTCTGCAAGCATAAGGCAATTATTAGGCTGAGCAGCCCATCCTGTTCTGCATGCACCAGTAGTCAGGTTGGATGACTAAAGTAGGGAACTAATGCCCACTCCTACTTCTGTGATACCCTCTCTCATTACAGTTGCTTCAGTTTCTCCAAAGGGGCTGCCAATGGTTCCCGTACGTTGTGGCCTGTTCTGAGTACCATGCACAGCTGTCAGATCTGCGACACATCCAAATGATTCAGCTGACGCTGTGGACTAGTGCGTCTAACAATTCTTTCCAATGGAGTATCAATAGACATAAAAAAGCTTAACACTATCCACGCCCAGCAGGTGGGAACTGTTGTCCAGTCACCTGCTTTGGTATTGTTGAGCTGCTGTTGTGTTCAGTTCACAGCTCAAAGGCTTTTGTACAATACAGAACAGCGCTGATTCCCTGGAAAGAGTCCTGGTTGGCTAATTTTTAGTCTGGTCATGACCTACCCTGTTGAAAGCCAGGTGCTAGCTTTATAAAACCAGTACAAAGAGCCCAAACACTGTGTGTAACTGAGCACAACACAGTGTGTCAAATTCTGAGCTGTTAAATCCCTGCTGCCCCCCTGCTTTCTGCATGGATGTAAGTGAGAACACAACTTACTCCAACATGGGTAAGAGCGACGAGAAAGGCTATGCTTCATGGATTGGCCCTGACAGAGAGTAAAGGCACGCATGAGGAGGAAGGCACTAGCAAAGCAGTCATTATAATCCACATACCCCACAGCAGAAAGCCCAGCCACGCTGGGATTTACTGTCACAGGCATTCTAAGAGCATTGGTAGATTAAGACAAAATCAAGCCAAGTGGATCAGCTGAACTGAGTCCCCTGTTCTGAAAGGCCCAGCCCAAAAGTAAGCAATTTTAAGGCACGCTAGTTTTAATTCATCTGGACTCAGTTTAAGCCTTCATCCATAGGCTGACGCTAGACACGTCTTACCTGAGACGGTGAGGTCTACCAGTTTTTGGCTAGGCTTAGCTCTGCATTCTGGACCAAAAGGAGCTCTCGCTCCCTTACCCTACTTGGTTGTACCACAGAAATGCTACTTCTTCAGTCCTTTTGCAGCGAGCTTAACCTCTCTTTGATCCACATAATAAGGTTTAGGGGAAAAAAGGGGGCTACTAAGTTTAGTGCATGGCAGCATTGCTTAATGCACCCCTAGAAGGTACGCAGATACGATGGTGATGGTATGCAAGAATCTACACTGGACAGAATTGTCACAATCCTTTCTAATAAGAGAAGAATTTCAAAAATGTTGGTACAGTAACTCCTCACTTAATTTGAATTCTTAAAAAAGTGACTAAGCTAAACAACGTTAATCAAATCCACTTTCCCCATAAGAATTAATGTAAAGCTGGGGGGGGGGGGGGAGATCAGGTTCCAGGGAAATTTTTTCACCCGACAAAAGACATTATATACATATACGGTATCAGTTTTAAACAATTTTAAACAAACAATGTAATACTGTATTCAGCAAGGATGATTGTGAAACTTGGTTGAGGTGGTGGAGTCAGAGGGTGGATTGTCTGGCAGCTCCTCTTGCTGTTCTTTCCAAAGTGCCAGGGGGTGCTCTGCCCCAGGCCCACCCCCACCCACCACTTCCCACCCCTGCTCTACTCCCTCCCCACCCCCGAGCACACCACATCCTTGCTCCTCCCCTCTCCCCCCCACAGCCTCCTGAACAGCACACAACAGGTATGGGAGGGGAGCTGATTGCTGCAGGCAGGAGGCACAGGGAGGGAGGGGAGAGAGTTGCTGATCTGCGGGGGTGCCGGTGGGGAGGAGGTGCTCAGGAGCAGGGCGGAGAGCTGATGGGGAGCTGCCAGCCCACGCTGGTTCCAAGTCTCTACAGCCAAACAACATTATAAGCAAACATTGTGCAACTTTAAATGAGTATGTTCTCTAATAGCTCAGCAACGTAACAACGAACCAATGTTACCTGGGACGACGTTAAGTGAGGAGTTACTGTACTGTGGGTCCAAGAGCAATGGAGAACCCTTTGCAATGGTTTTAAGAGTGGCAAACAGAGGCTGAGAGAGGCGCAGCCAATCAAAAACATTCACTAACCTACAAGGTTTACTTGTACTTTGTTATTTCCCCTTTGGCCAGGTATGACCCTAAGATCATCCCAGTGCCAGAGAGCAAGGGGCTCACTAGTAATCAGATAATGCGTTTCAGCTGGCCTGACGAGTTTGGTGTACCCCAATTCACTGATATCACAATCTGTATCTAATAGGCGGCATGTAATTATCATTGGAAACTATAACTCACCAATCATTAATATTCTTGCATGATATGTATATGATGTGTATTAAGAGTTATGGATATATGCTGGAATTACGTTCGGCATTCATCACTAGACAGACATAAGGGGCCAGAGCTCTTGCAAGCTGAGAAAGATGGTTTCTTCAACCAAAGCGGGGAGCAGATGCATTGAAGTCTCTGGGAACTGAATAGAAGCAAGAAACCTGCTTAGGCAAGGAGAAACATCTTTCACATTGGAAAACAAGGGAAGCCATTGTACTTTTGTGGAAGGTTCTGACTGAAGGAAAATCAGCCATGGCTGGGAAGAAGAATGATTGGTGAGAGAAACCATCTTGAACAAAGCCTGTACCTTGCTAGGTTAAGTTTTAGATTTTTAGATGTGCTTTTTCACTTCTATTTGTGTGTAACTATCTCTGCTTACATTCCTTTTACAGGGCATCACTTAAGCTATGTCCTATTGTTAATACATTTGTTTTAATTTTTACTATAAACAAACTCAGTTACATTTGAAGGGAAGGGTGTATTTACCCCACTTAATAAGGTGCAATGCACTTTTGTCTCTTTAAAGGAGCAACGACACTTAACGTTCTTTTGATTGTTCCAGGACAGGGCTGGACATTTCAGAACTCACATTTTGGGAGAAATTCAGGGCTGTGGAGAGTTTAGAGTCACCTTACCAGTTGTTAGCCAAGGCTGGTGGAGATGAGCGGTATTGCAGGCAGGCTTCAACATTCAAAGCATTGGCCCAGGGCTGCTCAATATATAGACGGTACATGCTTGTTGCTAACTGTGAGTGGTCCAGGTAAAGAGCTAATGTAGCAAAGCTTTTAAGGCATTTCAGAGTTACGGGTAAGAGGTGACGTAACTTTTCACTGGTCTGGATTGCACTCCAGAACGTGACAGTGGGTAATTCTACTATGGGGAATTCCACCTTCCTCTGAAGCACGGGTGCTGGCCATTGTAAAAAATTGGCCACTTGGCTAGATGGACTACTGGTCTGATCTGGTACAGTAATTCTTATGTGCCAAAGTAATGCAAATGCCTCCCATTTTGAGCAGTCAGGCCTCACTCCATCTTGAGTATAGGGCATATTCCTGTAAGTTAATAAATGCCTTTAAATAAGTGAGTACCTCTTCTTTCCCCATCTGCAGCCTTGTGTAGTCAAGGCGTTGCAGCCTCTGAGTGGAAGAGCTTGTTCCTCTCCCAGCCTTGCTCCCAGTAAGTGTCAGGAGGGTAAGTTAGGGCATTTTTACACAGACACATTGAAGCTTATTTGGAGAAATTCCCTTTAAAGTGCAGCTAAACAAATGAACCTGTTTTAGCAAGACGCAACCCTACCTGTGGCAGCAGTCGTCAGCCTGCATGAAATAAAGACAACAAATCCCACCTCTCCGCACTTCCTTTTTTCAAAAATCTCACACTCAAAAAGCATTGCCGTGCCCGCCTGGGAGGAACAATTCTGCTTTCTCAGGCTATTCCATTGCCAAAAGGATCGTTAGCTACAAAAACATACTGTGGTTTTACAATCATAGGGAGAACTCTCCTAAAAAGTACTGTATAATTAGACACACTAATATAGTGTGGTGTCATACGGCCAGCACCTGGATGATGCCACATGAGATCAGCCAGGCTTGTGGTAATCGGTGCATGATGTGCTAGTGAGAGTGCAGCCATGTCCTGCCAGCTTGCAGCTGCATACAGACTAATAAATATGCTCCCTAGAAAACAGAAAACCAGCAGCAAGATAGGACAGTTAGCTAGTAACAGCTTCTCTGTCCCTGGAGCACTGACAGCCTGTCAGATTCTACTGTGTCTATCCAGCTGACATGAACCCAAGCTCTCCAGTGCTGCTTGACAGCCTCACACCAAACCAGTCAAGAGAAAGCCAGAGAAGCTAGACATAGCTCTTCTCAGTAACAGCTGAGACTCAGGTCCTATTTCCCAGTCCCTGTTACTGACTTAGCAGCTGATTTACTGGAACTTTTCTGGCTAGTTTCCTATAGCTACTGAAAAACAACACAAAAAATGAAATATGATCATCTGGGTTGGCAGTCCCTGGCACTGAGACATTTGTCTTGAGCACATGGATGGTGATTTGGGATCACACTTGTGCATTTTGCATCAGAGCTGTTGCCACTGGGTAGTAACATTCAAATTCACTGATTTAGGGCCTATTCCCACTCCCATTTAAATCAATGGCACAAGTCCCATTGACCCATATGGTGAAGTATTACGTACTTAATATATTAGCGTTTCAGTACCGGAGACCCAGGAGAAAAATCCTACATTTGGGCACCACTGAAAAAAAATATCCAGTTTTGATTCGCATCCCACTCTTCATTTCTGCCCTTCATAAATCACACACAATTGGCAGCTTCTGCTCAGGAGAGGTCCAAGCCGGCCATGACAGAAATGCATTGGCACAGATGGGAAAAAGTCTCAACACAAGCCCAAGGGGACAATCACTGAAATTGAAAAGGCTGAAAATTCAAAACTCATAAAAAGAAATATTTTTTTCCACCTGTATGTAATTAGACTGTGGAATTTAGTGCCACAGAGTGACATTGAAACTAAGAATTTAGCAAAATTCAAAAAGGAAGTGGATGCTTAGATGGATAACAGGAACATCTAGTTATAATGATGCTAACAAGAGAGTTTTGGAAGCAATATAAAACCTTACGCTTCAGGGCTGAAAACAATATTAGGTGTTAGGATGAGACTTTCATGTGGGGCAGATTAGTCCACATCTACCTATTACAGGGTTTCTTATACCTCCCTCTTCAACATCTGGTACTAGCTGCCATTAAAAACAGGATACTGGACTATGTGGACCTTAAGTCTGAGCCAGTCTAGCAATTCCTATACAAGCTTGCACAACACCTACTTGAGCTGATATTATCAGCCTTTCACTTTCACAAGGGGTTTTGCTGTAGGATGGTTAGATGCCCATCACAAGAGGCCATACAAATATCAAGTAAAATAACAGTCACACTAATGAGCAGAAAAACTAACTCAAAATTAAAACAGTCTCCTGACAAGCACAGACTATTGACAGTCTCTCTCTGTTCTGAATCTAATTCCATCTCCTTCCTCCTGCTGCAGAAGGATACGACAGCTGCAATACAACTCATGAATATAAGAAAAACACAAAGCAAAGTTGGCAGCGCAGTGAATCCCATCAAGTAAATAAATCAGGGAAGGTGCAAGGAGAAGGGATACAGGATTTTATAGCAACAAGAGGGAAAGTCTGTGTCAGATCCTTGGGGTGAGACCGGAGCAGGAAACTGGTTCTGACAGGCTAGAATGGCCGAAAACAGCTCTGTGGAAATGCAACGCAAACTTAACACTGCACACAGACCCATATAACAATCTACTGTTCATTTTTCTGAGTGGCATGGTGTGATTTCATGCAGTCACTGCAGATTGTTCAGAGTGGTAGGTTCAGCTCGTTTCCCTGGCAACTCATTCTTATTTCAGTGCAGTGGTCAAATACTAAGCTGAGCTTCCCATTCCTGAAATGAACTAATCAGTCCTTCTAGCTCTGTCCCTAGGCAGCAACAACAGTAATTGATGCTCTTTATACTTTGCTTACATGGGTAGGTCTCACTTATTAGCACTTAGTCCGTGCTGGACCTTTATATATTCAAACCTTAGATATTTACTTTCATGCTCCCAGCATCACAAACCAGTATAAAGAATGTCAGATTCACGCTATTAAACTCATAACCAAGGTTACTGGGTGAGTTTGGCACAGGTGCCTAACCTTATGCCATCTCCAGGTCTCAGTGAGTTCAAAAAGGAGGCCGTACTGTTTGAGGGGTTTCATATAAAATGCTGGAAATGAAAAGTGGTGCAGACGAGCTAAATGCCATGAACTTGCAGTATTATTACTGCTCATTTATTTTATTTAAAGGGGCACTGTAGAGCGATTATATGGTTTATCTTCAAACTTTTAAGCAAACCCCCTCAAAGGCACTCAGTGCAGAATAAGAGTGGCTACATGTGGATCTAGAATGGAATAGTTATTTCACAATAGCTATTCTGGATTATTTCCCCATGAAGAATAAGCCCTAAAACTTCTAACTTTTTAGAAATAAAAATACTCATCTGATTTTAAGAGACTGGTGGCTCATGGCTAAGTGAAAGCCAAACTTAGGCCTTGAACATCTTGACTGTTTCTTTAAAAAGAGAAAACAAGATTCCCAAATGTGATGCTAAGATACACTGTGCTGCTATGTAGGGACAGAGATAAGGATAAACCTCTTTATTCCCAAACTCCTAGCATGCTCAAGCAGAGAGCAGCACAAGCCCTCGTCATCCAACCCCTCCCTAGAAACCACTACTTTTGTACGCCTTTCGAGTGCTCCTACTAGTGGTTCCTTCACCTACACCACTGTCCTGTATAGCATAAACATCCAATTTAGACTAGGGAGATTTGCAGGAGTGCTGAGTGCCTGTAGTTCCAGCTGAGCTCAATGGATACGGCAGGTGTTCAGTACCTCTGGAAAATGAGGCACTAAGGGTGGGATCCAACTCTGAGCAGTGAAAACGTTTGAACAGGGGGACTGGACCCAGGGTCTCCCACCTCCTCAGAGGGTACCCTAACCTCTGGGTATAGAGTCATTCTCAGTCTCTCTCTCTCTCTCTCTCTGGCCCAATGACTATTTAAATATTTCACCACAGTGGAAGTCACTGAGCCAAAGAGATGGATGTAGTCCAGTGGTTAGAGCACTCATGCGGGAGGACCCTGCATCCAGTCCCCTTGCTCCAATCACATTCTATCACTATTGACTCACAGTGGAACAGATTCAACAGGAGAGAACCTCACATCAGAATATCCCATTAGCTCAGCTGTTAGAGCACTCTCCTGAGAGGTGGGAATTTAACCTGGGTCTCCCACATCCCAGATGAGTGATCTAAAACCATTACAATAAGAGTTACGCAGTGCTGAGCACCAGCACCTCCTCAGGTTCGAGTTTGAATGGGACTGATCTGATAGGCAGCCTCTGAGTACTCCTACCACATCAGGCCCTGCATGCACATGGCAGAATGTCTATTTTCCTCCAGCTTGTGAATTGTTCTGCCACTTATGAAGGAGAGAGGCATCCAGATATCAAGCAGCAGGCAGCAGTGTGCATGCCCAGGGCAGGAACATGGTACCCGGGGAACTTTTACCTGAAAATTTAAGTGCCGACTGAGTTTAAATACCTACAGGGATCAGCAGGAGTTTTGCAGATTGCAGACGAGCCAAAGTATGGGGTTTAGATACCTACGTACCTTTAGCGGATCTGGGCCTAGAGTAAATAAGCATAGGAACCTTGTCCATCTAGGAGTTTGTAAAGCACTGTGTGCTCTTATGCTGCTCTCTGAACAGAAACATGGGGCCATCTCTATGGGTGGAGATGGTTGGTGCATGGCCCCCTTGCCTCTCTGATCTCCAGTCTACCCAAAATGCCACAGCTAAAAATCAGCTGCTTCTCTTTGCCTCCTTCAGTGGTGTCCTCACCTCTTCAGCCTCATATTCATGACCTTGATTCTCCACTAGCTCGCCCCGCCATGCAGTCCCACCCCTCATCAGGGTGAAAACGCTACCAGGCTGATTGCATATTTTATGCCCACTGTGCACAGGTGAAAACAATCACACACACACAATGCAAGGCAATGTAGAGGAAGGCTTTACTGCATTGGTTTAAAGCTCCCACCTGCCTTCTCATCAATCCTCATCTTCACCTACTGCATATATCCTATGCCCTCCTCTCCTGAATGCTTCCTTCCACTCCAGCATTATGCCTTTACTTCCACTCTTCCTCTGACACTCATCGCCCTCGTCTCATCCTTCCAGTAACTCCTTAAAACACACAGGGCTCATGGTCAATTAGGATTGCACCTGCTCCATTTTATGTGCCTCTTCCTTTGTTCGCATCTGCCCCCATGATTGCACTTCAGAGCAAGGACCACAGCTACCTGGGTGTCTGTAAAGAGCATGTCCAACTAGAACACTGAGTAATAAATAATGACCAGTTATGTGTGCACCAAAATGTATTTATGAAACTATGTATATGATACAAGGGGTGGGTGTGTGCACATGCGCTAATTTGACCAAAACTGAAGCAAACACGTTTACATAGACCTGTGTTTACATAAGTGGCTTATTAATGCTTATTAATAAATTCAGTAGCACTGATACTTAATCTGTTCCTGAAGTTATTCTAATTCCTCCTCCTGGCTTTACTAATAGCTGTAGGAGAAATTGCTTGTGATGCAACAAGAATGGATTCCGATTTCAGGTGGGGAACAAACAGCAGGAGCAGATGGATTCAAGAAACAAAGAGCCTATTTTCATGCAAATATTCTTAGCAATTAAAAACTAAGGAAAGAGACTAAGAAAATGTCATTGTCTCTTAACAAAAGAGTGTTCAAAGTTCTGCATGAAGTGCCGATGTTTCTTTGCCAGGAGTGAAGCTATTCATCTTCTTTGGAGAACAAGGGCTTGCAAAATAATTAACAGAGGAAATGTTACGTGGCTTCTCCTGTAATTATGGAGATTTCCCAAACTTGTGTTGCGTTGAATTTAGCTAAGTGTTTCTCCTTCGGCAGAGTTCATGTCACACCGGCCAGAGTGCAGCTTCCTTTGGCCCTGACAGAGCCCTACTGAGAGGAACTAATGAATTGTTTGCATTTTCAGCAACAAAAGAGATGCAAGGAGGAAGCTGATGTGGGTTTGTAAAAATATAGCCTTTTATCTCTGTCAGTACCAGCTCACTTAGGCCTGGTCAGATGCCCTCTGCCACTCCAGTGGTGCCCTCAAGGCCAATCCCAGACCCTTTTTCTCTACAGGGAAGCAGTATAATGAACAGAGCAAGGAGACCCGAGTTCTGGCTCTGCCCTGGCCTTGCTGTGAGAACTCAGGCAAGCCACTGCATCCCTTTACACACTAGTCTGTTAGAACAGGGCTTTGCACAACACTGGGCTGAGAAGTGCTATTATTAACATAGGGGCACCTGAGAGAGCAAAGGAATAGAAAAAGGCAACACGATTGGTTTTTAACTCCTCTCTCTCACTTACTGGAGTGTCTTTAGTTACAATTCTCTTACCAGTGCAGTGCCCAGCCACTTGCATGCTGGCAAAGCCATCACACAGCTTCTCCTGTAGGCTGATAGCGGTGGATCCTTTCTTGCAGACCTTGCCCTTGCTGCTCTGAAGGACTGCACCAAGATTGATCCAATAGATGAACTCCTGCACTAAGCTCTTTGGGGAAAAAAAGGCTATTACAGTTCAGGGCAGCTGCACCTTTGTTCCCCTCAGTGGGCCAGCAAGAGCACCACCCTCAAGCTTCCACCTTCACAGCCACTCCCTTCTCACCAGGGCATTTCCAGGCTGCCCAGTTCCCTGCCTTCACTGTGTTATTTCCAGCAGAGACAGGCTGCCCAAGCACATGGGCTTGATTTCTCTTCAGAGACGATTAACAGGTACAGTTACAAGATACCACACAGCACTTTCCATGAAAGCCTACTGTATTCTTAAAGTAAAAGCACTACAGAGAAAAGACACACTAAAAACAACAGAACAACCTACATGCATGCGAATAAGCTTATGAGAGTTCACCCCAAACCCTACCTGGATTCTGGCAGAAACACTCCCTCGAATCCTCACCCAAGGGGATTCCTTGTAGTTACAAGTTCATCGCAGCTTTAGCTCAGAACAAGCACCCAGTCTTATGGGTCTTCAGTAGGTCCAGTCCTGCCAACTGTTCCCAAAGGATTGGAGCCCTCTGTGGCTCACTGATCCTGTCCACTTGCTGGATCAGGAAGAAGGCACTGAGGCAGTTTAAAAAAAAAAAATTTTTTTTCTTTGTCCATTAGTCCCTGGGAAATCCAGCGTGAAGTAGACTACATGAGCCTCTCCAAGAGGTGGCTTCAAAGGGCTGGTAACACAGAAAATACAGTAGCATCCCCCTCCTGATGGAGAAGATGCACACAATTCCACAACAACACATACACAAGTTCATGCGGAATACAATGGCCTGCAAAAGGTATTAAACCTAATTCAATAGGGTATAACTTATTTCAATAAGGTTCATCCAGGATATTGCAGGAAATTGTCATTCTCCCTGTCTCTGTACCCATGCAAGTCCTGCGCTTCCAGCCAGCACTTTATGATCGGATGCTTGCCCATCAGCATGCCAATTCACTTTCAAGAGGCACCTTAAAGTCAGTAGTGCTTAGACCATGTCATATCAAACTCTGCATATGGACAGCGTAATGTGCAACATGTGTATGCATCAGAGGAGGGGGGGTGTGCATTTCATCCTGTACCAAACCTCAGCCTAGCAAGGGCATGTTTTTTTGGCACCTATTGAAGGTTAGAGCAGTCCAAGGGCCATCATTCACCAGGGATGCTAGCTCTGCACCTGCCAGGGAGATTCCTTACACCAGGGGTCAGCAACCTTTCAGAAGTGGTGTGCCAAGTCTTCATTTATTCACTCTACTTTAAGGTTTTGCGTGACAGTAATACATTTTAATGTTTTTAGAAGGTCTCTTTCTATAAGTCTATAATATATAACTAAACTATTATTGTATGTAAAGTAAATAAAGGTTTTAAAATGTTTAAGAAGCTTCATTTAAAATTAAATTAAAATGCAGAGCCCTCTGGATTGGTGGCCAGGACCCAGGCAGCATGAGTGCCACTGAAAATCAGCTCACGTGCCGCCTTTGGCACGCGTGCCATAGGTTTCCTACCCGAACCTTGCATCATAGCTGCTTTGCAATCACTTGGTGCCAACAGAGCTGCAGTAAAGTTGATGCAATCCAACCATGATGTCCCTGCATGTGGGTAATATGCTGCCCTCTAGTGGCTGTTATGTCAGGACTTATTAGCATATGGACCTTATTCTTAGCTACACTTGTGTAAATCATAAGTAGCTGCTATGCAGTCAGCACAGAGACTGGTGCAAAGCTAACATGGGAGAAGGTCAGGGCTGTTCCATCTGCCCTACAGAAGATAAGCCTTCACCATAGTTCAGTTAAACAAAAAGTTCTCCTGCACCTGGAGCAGATATGCGTTTACAAACTCTATAGCCACTGCCACATGCATAGGGTCCCACTGGCAAAGATTGTACAAAGGGGGCAGAGCCAGGTAAAGGCTGGGAGAGGTTTTTCAGAGCTCTCGGTCAGGGATGTGTTTGCCCAGCCATTTAGGTACCATCTTTAGCACCAACCCACAAGTGAATGGAATGCTAGGGATGCAGCTTGTGTGGTAGAGCCAGAACAAACAGCATGAAAAGAGCTACATGAACCAGAAAGCTTGAAACACTACAGTGCCACAGCCCAGCTGTTCCTCCCTGCACCTCAGTGTGTGGATCTGAGGTATTCCGATATGTCTGTTGGCTTCACAAAGGTCACACTGGAAATGTTATTGGATAGAAGTGATAGGCTACGTGGACCTCTTCAGGCTGGAGAAGGAGTGTTATTGGAATTGAGTAGTAGGGGATTGGGAATGATTCACAAAATCCAGAGCTCCCCTACTTGCATGAAGGTGGACGCCTTCTAGGAGACAGATACTGAAAAGTATAAATTCAAAAGGTATGAGGAAAAAAAAAGTCAAGTGTACAGGACCAAGACAGTGATGGTGTTAGTTTCTAGGATTATAAAAGACAAAGAGTAACATTATCAGCTACTGAATTCATAAATCATGCTGAAAGGGGTGCACCTGTCATTACTATCTCCACTTATTGAAAGGAAACCTAGTTAAAAAATAATTTTGGCTTCTATTTAGATTCTTCTCTGAATTAAAGGCAGCAAATGGTATTGGTGACTATGTATGCATACCCATATGAATGCAAAAACCAATTACCCTTCTTGGGGAAGGGAGAGATGGGGCTAGAGAAGACTTCCTCTCTATAAGATACTCTCTTTAAAAAGAGACACAAGCAACAAACTATAAGACCTTAAAACTATACTGTGATTGGAAGCAACTCAGTGCCTTATTATACATTTTAGTAATTGTGCAGTACTAAGGAAAAAGCTTTGCACTATTGAAGTAGGCAAAAGAAGCTGTATTTAGTTCAAGATTTTGGGGAGCAGAGGGATCCAGGGTGAAGGAAGAGAAGGTTTATAGATTGCTTGGTAAATACAAGACAGAAAAATTGATTAGAAAAGAATTTTATTTTACAGCTTCTGAGAGGAAAAACACTTTACAGTGTAAGATGCCACCACAAACTTTACAAATCTTTTTCAGATTTCAAGGATACGAGTCTTCCACTGTCTAGTTCTGTTTCTCAGAAATAGCCATGGCCCAACATCCTCCCCCTCCTGCCACAAAACACCCTCATACTCAAATAGCCTCCCTGAGTCCCCCTCTCCCCACCAATCATTCTGCCTGAAGGGGACTGGGCAGAACTCCTCTGGAACCCAGAAGTGCCAGAGTTGATCAATCTAAAACCAAGCATCTGCCATTCCAGGCCTCTGCTCCCATAGGCTCAAGGAACACAAATTAAATCCAGTGCAAAGAAGCAATAGGAACCCAGTTGAATCTCTTGCTTGAGGCATGCAGTGGCCCACAATTACCACAAATGACTAGATAAATTTGAATGTACTATTACCTTGATTTTAGTAAGGCTTTTGATACTGTCTCATGTGTCCTTCTCATAAATAAAGTAGGGAAATACAATAATTTGGAGCTACTATAATGTGGGTGCAAAACTGGTTGAAAGTAGTTATCAGTGGTTCACAATCAAGCAGAAAGGGCATATCAAGTGGGGTCCCTCAGGGAGCAGTTTTGAGTACAGCTCTATTCAATATCTTCATCAATGATTTAGATAATGGCATAGAGAGAGTACACTTATAAAGGCTGTGGACGATACCAAACTGGGAGGGGTTGCAAGCGCTTTGGAGGATAGGATTAAAATTCAAAATGATCTGGACAAACGATCTGAAGAAAACAGGATGAAATGCAAGAAGGACAAATGCAAAATACTCCACTTAAGAAGGAATAATCAGTTGCACATATACAAAATGGGAAATGACTGCCTACGAAGAAGTACTGCAGAAAGATCTGGGGGCCATAGTGGAACACAAGCTAAATGTGTGTGAAGCGTAACACTACTGCAAAAAATAATTCTGGGATGCATCATCAGGAGTGTTGCAAGCAAGACATGAGAAGTAATTCTTCCACTCTACTCTGTGCTATTAGGCCTCAACTGGAGTATTGCGTCCAATTCTGGGCACCACATTTCAGGAAAGAGGTGGACAAATGGGAAAAAGTCCAGAGGAGAGCAACAAAAAAAGATTAAAGGTCTAGAAAACCTATGAGGGAATACAAAAAAATTTGGTTTGTTTAGTCTGGAGAAAACGGGGGGGGGGGGGAGAGAATATAATGGTTTTCAAAGTAAATAAAGGGTTGTTCCAAGGAGGAGGGACAAAAATTGTTCTCTTTAACCTCTGAGTTTAGCACAAGAAGCAATGTGCTTAAAAACTTCTTAGCTGTCAGAATAGTTAAGCGCTGGTTTACCCAGGGATGTTGTGGAATCTCCATCATTGGAGATTTTTTAAGAGTAGGCTAGACAAACACGTGTCAGGAATTGTATTAGTCCTGCCTTGGGTGTAGGAGACTGAACTAGAAGACCTCTTCATGTCCCTTCCAGTCCTATGATTCTATTAGCTACCTATTTGTCCAAGCAATTAAGTCAGGGACATGGTTACATAAAACTGTACAGTAACCGTATGATAATTGTCCCAGCCAAAAACCACTGTACAACCAGAGATTGCTGAATGAATGCAAGTTAATGCTCATTAAATCAAAAGAGCATTGCGAGCAATGTCCAGATTTTATTTTCAGGCATGCAAAGCTCTCTCCAGTATTGTGGTTGGAGAGCATCCACCCTTCTCTGCTTGTGCAAGATTTAAAGGACTGTCTAGGGCTAGGCCATCTATGCTGCTGAGGAACATTCCCTTTTCCTCCAGGAACATTTGTTGTTTCAACAAACGCATTCCTCTTCTGCATGACAGAGTAAGAATGAGCTGACGTCAGAAATATTTATTGCTCAAGTGACAGAAAAACCAGATTTGTGAACTGCCAAAAAAAGCAGCTGTACACTAAGGTCTTCATTTCTTAAGGGCTATTCAAGCCCCAAGTGGATGTTTCTCAAGGTGACTCCAGGAGGCAGAGAGATAAATGGGCAGCACACAAACTTATCATAGGACCTAGCCACAAAAACAGCCAACTCACTCCAACTGCATCACAGCAATAGATTCAGTATTGCTTTTACCCCCATTTGTCTACATCCCCACAAGCAGATAATCCAGAGTGGAGTGGAGTGCCAGCAATGAATGATATCACAGGAAGCTGGGTCTTTCCCTTCAGGCAGAGGATCTACAATACTCAATCTGGAAGAGCAGAGGAAGGATCCTACAACAAGCTATATATTCATTACCATCTTAGGCTAAAGTCTACTCTTTTATATCTGTGCAACCAAAGTTAGAGTTGCATAGACAATCAACTGCAGAGTGAGCACCACTGTGTAGTACATCAAGTCAGTGGGAACAGCTGGCATGATCCAGCTTTATTTCATCATGAGTTAACAAGCAGCTATCTGTTTCCAAACAACTTTGTTGTATGCACAGCCCTTGCTACCTGCCTAGTGGAGGGTGAGTTTGGAAGGGGAAGGGGGTGGGGAAATCAGATGAGATCAGAGATACTATCCAATGACAGTAACAATCCCCAACTGGAAAAGGTTCTGCCTCAATCATAAGCCAATAACTGAACCCCGCTAATATACTTCAGACACAGCAATGACTAGAGACAACAGTTCTGCAGTGCAGACTTTCCAGCCTATCAGACATGTCAACGCATTCCCTCCCATGAGTGTGCACACTGCTTTAATTAGAAGCATAAACCCTGGATCTGAACAGTCATGAACTTTGTAACCAGATTCAAACTAAGAACCTCAGGCCCATCTCAAAGTCTCAACAGTCTTCAACAGTTTTACTCCAGTGCCTTTGAAGAGAGGGTTGGTGATAAGAGCACGCTTTGCTACTTCACTTCACCAGACCAGCTGGAAGCTCTCTCCTCTAAGTCATCATATTTGATGAATTTGCTCAGTTTCTAATAGATCACTAGTGGACAAGTTCACATTCTTTTGTATTTAATCAGGAAATAGGGTCCTGCTGTCATGCACAAGTCAGACAGTTGTATCAGTGCAACCCCAAGAAGGATTTCTAATGCGAGTGCGGGCACCCCCACTTGCAACAAACAAATAAAAAGATACATAAGTAATAGACTAACACGGCTGCTACTCTGAAACATGAGTAATATTGGCATCAGGATAAGCTGCTAATAGAAGTCTTGTCCTCACTGCAGGTGCTGGAGTATGAGTGGCACCCAGTGGACATAGGAGGCATTTAATCTCTGGGTAAGATTATTTAGCTCTTCTTAGAAATAAGAGCTTGGATAGCAGAAGTGAGCCTCCAAACTGGAGTTTCCAATGTGTTTGGAGTCATGTTTAGTTCAGGCCTTTTTGTGTATTACATAGTAGGCAAACTTGATCAAATAGCATGAAGTCTCTCCCTATTAATAAAGCTGTGTTCTATAACATACACTCTCCTTCTGCATCCTTCCACCGGGAAGACTCAGTGCTGTATCTGGAGAAGGAGTCTTATGCCAGTAGCTGTCCCCACCAGATTAAAAACTCCAGATGCAGACACTCCCAAAATGTGTAGCTTTGGTCCACCTTGGGGTACACCACCACTTGTAAGGTCAGTTTCAGTAATAGGAAGTCATGGCATAACTGAAGAACGCTTCCAGAAACTGAAAATTCTTGTCTGAACATAAAAATAAACTGTTGGTAAAGATTAAGTAGCAAAAGAGAAAACGAAGATGGTAGAAATGTGTAACGTAAATGCATTCACATTTAGACTTGATGTTTTGCCTTTTCTTCCGGGCAATAGTCTTGATTTCCCTTCCGGTACTCCATAGTCTGCAGTTAAAACTGGACTTGGACAGAGAAAACGTCTCTACCCCCAAATAACTCTTTGCCAAACCACTGAAGGAGCTGAACAATAAGAGCTGGTGTAGGATTAGCTAATCCTTAGAACATCTATGGGCCTCTAATACACATAGGTTCTCTGAACTACAAATTCTCACACCCACAGCTATGCTTTAATCTCCTTTCCTGAAGGAGACATTAAACATGGAAGAGTCTCATCAGATGATCCTCTGCCACTACAGGATTATTCCCAGCTGTGTTAGTGCTACATCCAGATAGGACTTTAGACATCTCACACAATACAATCCCACAGCTTCGATTTTGTTATGGGGGAAAAAAAAAAACAAAACAAAACCAACACAAACACCAAAAAAAACCCCGACTCCTAGTTATGTCCTTTGCACCATCAGCATTATGAGCAATTCGTCTCCTTCCTGCTGACATTAAGTACTTCCAGAAAGTCACACCACCCTTTAGTGATTGCCTGGCCATACGTATTAGTTATTCTTGTCTCATCAGCACCTCCAAATAATGAAGAATAGCCAGTCAGTATCTGCAGCTGAAGGGAACTGCACTCCAGGGGACAGCACTTCCAGGAATGATGGAGAGGAGCATGCCATTATCCAGGGAACTCACCTAATGCAGAGTCTGCAGCCTGGTCAGGGACCCATGGAATCATTACAGTTCATTTCTATATAGTTCTACTCCGATTGGCTCTGCCCAGTATAACAGCTGCTCATCATCTTTTCTTTCACTCAGTTCAGCCAGAACCAATGTTAACATCACTGATTTTAGGAGAGCTGGTCAGCCCCAGAGACACCATACCTTCATATAGACTGTGGACAATTTATGACAAATTCGACATAGCTACAGATAATGTAACATTGAATTGTGTGGAGTCCCCCTCCCCCTATGCCCCTAGAACATCCTGCTCACAGGAGAGCTTTACCTTTCTTCTCTGAGATGGCCAGCCTCATAACTTGCTGTGCGATACCTCTGTGGTCTTTTTTTGGAGTCGCCACACTAGTCTGATTTTGTCGTTGGCCCTGTTCAGCTCCTGGAAACCATGCAGGTCTCCAGTACGGCTGTACTCCAAGACTGCTGGCTGTAGAACTGTGATGGGAACACTGTAGTTCAGGTGAGGGTATGTAGCTCCTACACTGTTGTCCTTTGTGTTGCTAGCAACAATCCCTGTATGTGGGGAAGAATAAAAGGAGACAAAGCAGAGTTTGTAAACTTTCTGGTAGCTTAAGAAGTTAAGAATTAAAAACATGCTTCCATACAATGGATAGATTGCAGGACCTAGACAGAAGCATAATGTGTCCTTTGCTACTTTGTATCAAGAACAGACAACATTATTCCCCAAATCTGGCTCATCAGTGCAAAAAAAGGAAAGGCCAGAGTAAGATTTCAAATTCCAAAATACAAAGAAGGATTAATAATAATGCTTAGCATTTAAATAGCTGCACCATCTGAAAGAACTTTCAAAGGTGGGTAGGTATTTTAACTTTGTTTTTTCAGATGGGGAAACAGCGACACAGATATTTAAATTCCTTAGTGTAAATGCTACACATTTTAAATCAGTATCAGAACTGGGGATAGAGCCCAGTTTTTAGAGAAGTGTCCCCATAAGAGAAGCTTGCTATTCTGAAGAGGACATAACTGACAGGGAAAACAGTATTATGTTTTCTAGCTTCAAAGAGGGAATTGCTAACACAAAAAGGATACACGTACTGAACCATGCTCTTGACATAATGCGCATTTTCTATTGATAAAATAGTCACACTAAAGAATCAGGTATCTCACAGAAGCAACAATTTGCTATTGACTTTTGTGGTTGTAACCAGTGGTGAGCTGAAGCCAGTTCGCTGGAACCAGTTGTTAAATTTAGAAGCCCTTTTAGAACCAGTTGTCCCTCGTGGGACAACCGGTTCTAAAAGGGCTTCTAAATTTAACAACCAGACAAAAGTGGCACCTTAGGCACCGACTCCTTGGGTGCTTCGGGGCTGGAGAACCCATGGGGAAAATTTGGTGGGTGCACAGCACCCACCGGCTTCTCCCCGCCCAGCCCCAGCTCACCTCCACTCTGACTCTGCCTCGCTCTGCTTCTCCTCCCCTCCCAGTTTCCCGCAAATCAGCTGTTCACACAGGAAGCCTGGGAGGGCTGAGAAGCAGGCGGTGGCTTCGCGCTCAGGCCCAAGGAGGCAGAGCGGAGGTGAGCTGGGGAGAGGGAGCATGAGGAGGGGAAGAGGCGGAGGTGCAGTGGAGGTGAGCTGAGGCCAGGTGTGGAGCTGCTGGTGGGTGCTCTGCACCCACCAAATTTTCCCCAAGGGTGCTCCAGCCCCAGAGCACCCACGGAGTCAGTGCCTAAGGTGCCACTTTTGATGTGATCAGTGGGGGGAGCGGCCACTCCCTCTGCTCCCCCCCCAGCTACATTACCCCGCCCCTAGGAGCAAGAGGGACCTGCCCCAGGTAAGCACTGCCAGGACTCTTCACCTCGCCCCCAGCAGGTCTTTCTGGCTCTTAGGGGCAGGGTGGGCACCCACTACAGTGGCCCACAAGACCCTCCTGCCCGGTTCTGGGGGCAGTCAGGGGACAAGGAGGGTGTGAATGGGGCAGGGGTTCCAGGGGCATCAAGGAACGAAGGGGGTTGGAGGGGGCACGAGTCCCCAGGGGCGGGGGCAGGCCACGACTCCCTCGTGAGGTGAGGAGGGAACCGGTTGTTAAGATTTTGGCAGCTCATCACTGGTTCTAACAGTATACAGGGAAGGATCTCCTAGCTCCATCCCATTGGCCAACACATGCCATCAGTATGTCAGACAGCCCTGCAAGACCCTTTCTGAAGAACTCCACACTGATTAAATTTTATATATAAAAAAACTATACATTTCCCCCCTCCCCCTCTTGTGGGTAGACTGACTGGCAATTTTAGACCCCGTTCCAGCAAAGCACTTCAGTACTTGATGTAAGTAATCCTGCGCAACAGAAGTATTCAAATGCTTATAGTTAAGCATGTGCTTTGCTAGATTGCAACCTCAGGATGTGGAGAATGAGAGGAATGGTTATGTAGTCCAGCTTAGTGCAGGCAGGATCCATGCAGTTCTTCCAGCATAACTCTGCTAGCATTCACCAGTCCTGGCTTGGAACTTTAGTAGCTATTCCAGCCTCGGACAGCCTCCTGCCCCCAGCTACTCTGAAAATGTCTGTGCAAGCTCTTTCATTAAAAGCTACCAAGTGTATTGAACTGTATAATTTCAGATATGCACAAAGAGATAACCAGGAAAAAGATTTTTGGTGGTGTCTTATCAGACACAGGATTTCAACTATGTTTTCAACATATTTCTGTTGAGTGAATGTGTGACCTACATGACAATCTGTATCTCAGTCTTCCCATTGGTAAGAAGGAAAATCTCACACTAAATGTGCATTGAGGGTTAATTTTTGTGACACATTCCAAAATCCAAAAATGGAAAGTATTACAGAAGCTTCTAGTATCATCCCCTCATCCTTCCTTTTGTGTGATGGTGGCCATTTAACAATGTATATAATCTTTGTAAAAGAAAAAACTCTCTCCTGAATGGGGAGGACAGGGGAACAGAGAAAGCATCTAACAGCACCCAGCTGTGATGATTCATTATATGACTGGCCATTCTCCTCATTTGGGGTGGGGTGGGGTGAGGGGAAGGGAGATAAACGGAGAAAGCATATTATTTACCAAGGAGCTTTCTGCTGTTTGTAGAGAAGAGGGCCCCCCCACTTGAGCCACCATGAATCGCACAGGTTGTCTGAAGCATCACTGGCTTGTCATCCACAGTGATCACAGCTGACAAGATTCCTGATGTCACTGATGGGCCACAGCTCTGGCCAAACACACCAAAGCCAACAACACTCACTTCTTCTCCTGCATAGAGGAGACAAACAGCAGCAAGAATCAGGTGGTTCAGGGGAGGGGAGATAAATAAAAGGGTGAATTCATGTAGTAAATAAGCAGCGGGAGTGGAGGAGCTCTTAGACAAATGTTGCCTGTAATGGAAGAAGTCAGGAAAAAGAGAATGCAGAATATGATCTGGAAGGAGAAGGTTTGTTATCTAATGAGGTATCAGCAACACTTGAAGAGTCACTAGTGAAAATTTTCCAGAGCACAAACGGCAATTAGGTTCTTAACTGCCATTTGTACCTTTGAAAAATCTCCCCCACCAGCCACAGTAAGGACATCTGTAGTTCTTATTTTCTGTCCAGATTTGTAACGGTCCTAGATCCCATTTTATTATTCTCCTGTTTGTGTTTGTTTTCAGTTTATACTATCGATTGCTTCCAGTAGTATACAGCGCATCACAATGCTGTTGGCAAGACATGAAAATTTTCACTGCCCTGAAGATGTAAAACTGATCCCTACACTAAACTGTAAGACATGTCCACTCCAACTTCTATTGTTTACTGACCTGAAAACTGACTGAAGGACATGTGACAGCATACATATCCAAGCTAAAAATGGATGCAAACATTTGATAAGGTACCTTACCAAATTTTTAGTGAAGATCAAACATGTCACATCTGTCTGTGTTCCCTTCCTCTGCTTTGCACTTTACAGGGTTTGAACCCAGTAACATAATGGCTGCATGTGAGGATGCAGCACACTAAGTTTAGTGAAAGCACTCAGTTTTGGACACTGGGAAGTGTTTTACTTGGAGGGAATGCTGGCCAGGCCACTAACTTTGAAACATAACCCCAGTCTTTCGATCTGTCGCTTGAACAGCCAAATAAGGGACATTTGTTAAATATCTTACCCTGCAAGATGGCAAGCATCACCTCCTCCTACCATTGAATGAAGGTGTCAAGTGCAGTACTTCCCTTAGTACTGTAGTATAAGTCTTGGCCTTGGGTACAACTGCAAGTCTTGATCGTGCGAACCCCTGTTCTAAAGGTAAGCGTAACCAGACAATCAATCTCACAGCTCTTTGAGCTTTCACTTCTCCAGCTGAGGATTCAGGCCCTTGGAGTTTATCAAGTTAACAGTCAGACATCCAACCCATGACCAGTGAAGCTACAAGCAGGACAGTAAATAGAAGAATAGTTACCTGCACCAAACTTAGTTGCTAAAACAGGTTTTGCAAAACAGAATAAGCTTTCTTCTAGTTCTACGACCGCTATGTCATAGGGAGAATCATCATTTGTAGTAAACACCGCTTTCCCTTTAAGGACACAGACCCTAGGAGCAAATACAAACAGAGTTTTTCAGTACAAGTCTGAAAACGATAGTTTTAGAAAGGAATACAGACTCCAAATCTAATAAGAAGTTGTACATCAGGTTCAGGCCTCCAAGTTAGCTGACTTCATCCATTTTGTGGCAAAGTTCACTCCCAAGAAAGCAGGATTTAACTCTTCAACACCTATCGGTGTCACACAATCCCAAGAAATCATCATATGCCAATATGGTGCAGGTAAAACAAAGCTGGTCCAAGCAGGTTCAATGCCCCATATGTGACACATCCCACCACCTCAGCAATCCACTTGGTCCCCTACTTGTCCCAGTACTGCAGAGCCCGACTGTCTCCTGCCCAGTGCCCTCAGTTCTGAGCTGAGCTCCAGATTCTTTTACTGCTCCTGCCTCAGCTCCTCTTTAGATGTGCTGAGGCAGTCCCCAGTATCCCTTGCACTGGTCATCAGGTGGGATGCAATGGCATTAGGTTGCACTGAAAATA
This sequence comes from Dermochelys coriacea, assembly GCF_009764565.3. Taxonomy (NCBI): domain Eukaryota; kingdom Metazoa; phylum Chordata; order Testudines; family Dermochelyidae; genus Dermochelys; species Dermochelys coriacea. Next base: position 85,758,682 of record NC_050074.1, on the reverse strand, counting down.
GTAAAGCTCTTTTGAAGGCAACAGGGAAGGGATTGTTTTAAACCACCTGACAAAGCATCCTTAGATCCAGCACCCTGGAATGTCACCTACCTGAGGCTGCACCCCAGATGCACGAAAAAACATTTAGAACAGGAAGCAGGGGAAGGAACGCATCACTCAATGGGATAAGACATAAAATTCAATTTAAGAGTCAGACAAGCAGAGAGTCTGCTTTCTTGGATTAGAAAAATAAGACACAAAAAAGGGATTTTAAGAACGCCATCTGCTACAGGTATGACCATGAGATAAGGACCTAATCAGAGAATGGAAACTCTTTAGAGTGAGCCGCTGATCTTGGACTGACTCCCAGACACCTGTTAATAGTCAAAGCAGCGATCACTATTACTGACATACTGACTACAACAGGAGCTTGATTCAGAACGAAGTCTGAAAAGTTGCATGCAAACCTATCAGGAGAGTCACTTTTGTACAGACATTCTAAATAACTCACCTTCTCTACCACAGGGGGTTTGCAGAACCTCTCTTGTAGTTTTGAGGATTGCAGCCTCGTTCTTCCCTACATCTGAGTTTGATTCCCCTCCAACCCTCCAGTTGCACATGTAGGTGGTTCCCCCTACAGACAATCCATGCTAATCCCAAATTGGTTGTTGGAGGTACTAGAGAGGGACAGGATCTGCTTAGAGCCCTGCAAATCTGCAGATATCCGCAAACGTGGTCCACAGATCAGATGCAGATACAAGTTTTGTATCTGCATCAGATTCTAGAGATGCTCACTTTTTCAGTAGCACTCTGCCTGGGGGCCATGAATAAGGTATTAAGCCAGTAAGCCTTCAATTTTGACTCTTCCCACTGCTGCAATCCCAAAGTGCACTTCATAACATAAATGATAACTTCCTCTTAATCAAAAGTGCCTTTAGTTAAAGAGCTTTGGCAACAATAAGTTGTTTACAGAATACTGAAATTTATCCAGGTTGATACATGGCTTGCTTGGTTAGTTCATAGCATAATGTGCAAGTTTTGTCTTGCACGCTTCTCTGAAATTTGTGATTTGCACTGCTTCCTATACAACATAATTCTTTAAGCGTAAAGCCAAGTGTACTTCTGAATATAGTATCCCCTCACACATTAGGCTGAAATATGTGATCAGATGAGAACCATATTGATAGACACCAGGGACAGACAGACAGCAAGTTTAATTCATAGAATACATTTGACCTCTGGAAGAATGTATAAAAGAGATGCAGAGAATAGTGATACAAGTGTTTGATACTTTATCAAATGCAGAGGTTGCCAAGCTAATTTGCAGCAGCCTCATCAGCAAAGTGCAGAGGTCTCAGACGACCATCACATGTGGTCAAAGGGCAGTAGTCAGTGATGAATGATACTGTCTCTCTTTGGCACAGCCACATGTGGGATCCTCTCGTTGGCCCCAGGTTTGAAGGCTGGCTGTACATTGACCCTGTCCCATATTGTATTGGTTCAGAAAGGGCCATGAATGGAATTGCAAATCAATGCTGGGTACAAGCGGGGTTGGGTCAGTTAGTGTTTGATATGGAACACACTGGCCATTTCACACCTATTATCCAGAACTGACAGGTTGATCAAATATTTGGATGGCAGTGTTTGTTAGGAGATGCAGAAGAGTTTTATTAGAAACTTCAAAGCGGTCATTTAAGGAAGAGGCTATAGGCTACAGTGTATGGGACTTTGCAGATTATTGCATTGCCACGTGGATTGCATTGTCCTACTTACTGACTATTAAACAAAGAAAAACAAGAATCAAGACTTACTTTTCAGGACTGTGCTGTACCCTTACCCAGACACTCGAGGCTTCATTCACCACATGTCGACAGGTCAACACTAGCCTTGAACTGACTAGCACTCCAGATCCCCAGACTTGACCACACTCCACCAACACCACTGCAGACAAGAGATGCTGTGCGGGGCCAGGACTGACTGCCATCTTCCCAACAGGCTTAGTAACCAACTGCACATGAGGCCACCAGGTTTTCATACAACTTCCAGACCCAGCCAAGACACTCTTGACATTTTCCAGGATATGGCAAATTGAACAAACCAACGTCAATCCAATCCATTCATTGGCCTTCCAACAAAGTGGAGCCACAATTATTCCAACTAGATTAAAACCATCTTCAGAGAACACAAAAACCCCTCCTCCTTCGGTGCCAGGCAAACAACGAGCATCAGTCAGAATAAGGACATTGCCTTCTCCAGCTAGGTTACTCACTATCCCTCTACTAAGGGTGTTAATGAAAATGTCTGGGCAAAATGAACCAAAAGGGGAGCCACAGGCAAACAGTGTGTCACCTTTCCTCAGTGACTCGGCCAGCACACAGCTCACTTGAGCTATACCAGGTGAGTTGAAGTCTGGAATTTCCAGCAAGGCAAACCAATGCAGATAGCGCAAATCATCCAAGAGTGCCCCATGCTCCTGCTCATCTTCGCTCCTACAGAAATGCCACTGCTCAGCACGGGTGAAGACTCTGGAGAAGGTGTCCTGGAACTCTGGGCAGGGCACCATCATAAGGAGCTTGGCCTCATGCTGCCTGAGGGTGCCAGGGGAGCCCTGTTGGTTTGCAAGGGGATTGAACCCCAGAGCTGGGCTGCAGGCCCTCAAATCTTTGCCCAACACACTCTTACCATTCCCTCTGCTTCTATTTTCTGCAGGCCAGAGAACCTGGATCTGAATATCTGGGGAGAAGCTGTTCGCCAGCAGGACGCTGCAGTGGGACCAGTTGCCTTGCTCTGCTGCTATCACCTCCTCCAAGAGGAAAGGAGAGAAAATGGCTCCATGGCAGAGCACAATCCCTGGACTCTGGCTCAAGAGGACCCCACTGCAGCTCCAGGATCCCTGGGCTGGGGTCCCCACGGAATTCCCACATGCACTGGAAGCACTAATGACACAGCAAGCCCTCTCCGCAGACAGCAGCATCATCTCCTCCTCACTCGCAGGCCTGGACACAGCAAGGTCCTTGCCTGCAAGGACTAGACACCCCCCCTCCCCCCCGCGCCAGAGAGGGAAGGAGCAGCAGCCACCCCAGCAGAGGCGCGGGTAGCGAGTGAGTAGGACAGGGCGCTGGGGAGGGCGCCAGACAGCAAGAGCAGCCGCAGCGAGCGGAGAGGGAAGCGCCGGAGAGGCGGCGCGGGGGCCCCACGGAAGCGACAGCCCGGCCTGCGTGGGCAGAGGAACGAGACGCGCCACAGCGGGGGCAGACACCAGAGCCCCAGGCGCACGGACTGTCCGGGCCTCCCGCCGGGCTCCCGCAGCGCAGATTGGCTGCGATGCGTGCGCACGAGAGCCAGGAGCGCTGCAGCTGCCGCCCTGGCTAGTCACCTCCCGGGCGGGGGGAAGGGGTGTTAGCGTCCGCCGCCCGCCATGCGCGCGGCCTCAGCAGCCAGCACTGAACGCCCGCCCGCGGCACGAGCTAGCCTCATTAGCTCCGCCCTCTACTCGCGTGAGCCCCAAGGGGTTCGTTTCATTGGCCGCCCCGTCCGCCAGCGAGCGGGGATTGGTCGGCGTGACGCAGGCGCCTTGGCGGCGGGTGGCTGCCCAGGTTCTAACGAGGCGCTGGGCCCGGACGGGCTCATTGCGGGCTCTGCGTGCGGCGGGTGTCCGCGGGAGCCCACGCCTGGCGGCGCGCTGCCTGCTGGGAGCCGGCACAGCCCCGCGCCGGCGGCTCAGGGCCGCGCCTGTCCCCGCGTGGCACCGTGCTCCGCCTCCAGCGGCCGCCATCCCGGCTTCAGCCTGGCGCGGGGCGGCGCCGCACGGTGCGGACCTCAGGCCGCGGGCAGCTGGAGGGGGCGAGTTGCCAGGGCGGGGCGAGACACCGCGTGATAGTGCGGGGTGCGGTTCGGGGCCTGGCTCCCCCTGCCGTGCAGCGGGCCAGGGACAAGCTTTTGCGTTCACAGCATTTGAAGGTGGAAAGCGTGTGTCTTCCATCCACAGAAGTCGGTCCAATAAAATACTGCCTCAGGCCTCTTGACTCTCTGGCCGTTCCTGCGGTCCGCATCCCATCCATGCCAAAATCTTGGCAAGATTCTGACCTCGATAACATCCTGTGGCATTGAGTTCCGCAGTCTAATCCCGTACTGCATGTTCCTTTTGTCAGCTTTACTTTTCTCACTTTTTGTTTTTATAGGTTCTTGCCTTGTTTTTGCTTGAGAGGCATTCCTGAGGGTAGCGTTTCCCTTTTTAAAAGCTGCTCAAAATATTTCCTTCTGTGGAAGGTGTAGCACATGGAGTGACTGTCACCTAACGCATGCAGAAACGATAAAGACCCTGATCCTGCAAACACTTAAGGAAAAGAAGTTAACTGCATAGGTCAGCAGACTGATACTTTGTGATCTTTAAGTAGTCAATGTTTTGTATGTTATATTGAGGGGGCCAGTGAGTATTGTTATACCAATAAAATAAAAACCAGCAGGATCTTATTAAAGGAGAAAAGGCAAAATGCCATATTTACTGTGAATACAGAAAGAATCATAGTAAGTAGTTAGTTATAGCTATAACATTCCATTCAATTTCATATTTATTCACACACACAGGTTCTGCAAGGTTGTTGTCATAGTTACAAGCCTTAGAGTTGCTCATGCCAAATGACTGGCCCAGGTGGCCTGGACATGAGGAGGGAGCAGGGCCTTGTCAGGTGCACCTCTGACGCTCCTGGAAGTTGGTTTGCAGAATCAGACCCCAAAGTTCTCGGTTTCTAGAGCCCATTTTTATAGGAATTTATTCTATGCCAGTCTATGGGAATTGTTTCATCATGCTGTTGCTGAATCAATCAGCAGATGGCACATTCCTGACCACTCTGTGCTGCCAGATGTTATCTTGTTCTTCTATTCTCCCATCCTTGAGGCTGTTGGATAGATTCCAGTCTGGCATCCCGGGGTCCTCTGGTTGTTTCCACTTGATGCCTTCTTTGGCCAATCTACACTGGATTCTTAGGCTGGCACCTCCCTGATCATTCAGTTATTATCCACACCCATCCTCTTTCTCTATTTTAATCACAATTGTTAACAAAGTGAGATAAATACAACAAAAGGGCGGGGAGTCTCTGTGTGCTGTTTCTGTTGTTACAAAATATTGCTTTGAGAACAGACTCTGTCTTAGGATGTACTAACACAATTAGCAGCTTGCAAGTTTCACACAGAGAGGGAGAGAAACAGTACCAAAAATCAAGAGACCTCTTAATTAGTTTCAGAGTAGCAGCTGTGTTAGTCTGTATTCGCAAAAAGAAAAGGAGTACTTGTGGCACCTTAGAGACCAACAAATTTATTTGAGCATAAGCTTTCGTGAGCTACAACTCACTTCATCGGATGCATCCGATGAAGCTTATGCTCAAATAAATGTTAGTCTCTAAGGTGCCACAAGTACTCCTTTTCTCTTAATTAGTAATACCTTGGAATTTAAACTATGGGGAATCAAACTCATTTGTGATTTTAATACAAAACTTCTTTAATATGATCCAACAGTATTCCACCCTGGTCTCAGGGCCTGCGAGGGATATTAGTTGGCAGCTCCTTCATGGAGCCATGACTACAGGTGTGTACTTGCTTAGCACAGTTCACCCCCCTCCTTGTCACCTGTCCCTTCTCCAGCATGAGGGAGACATAGATGATGCATATCTACCTTGAGTAAACCAGGTTGCAGCCCGTTTTCTGTTTTTTCCAGAACCTTCTCATTAGGTTCTTGCTGCACTTTCCCTCATGCATACCCCCTTCATGGCTCCACAAAGTCATAGAATCATAGAATATCAGGGTTGGAAGGGACCCCAGAAGGTCATCTAGTCCAACCCCCTGCTCAAAGCAGGACCAAGTCCCAGTTAAATCATCCCAGCTAGGGCTTTGTCAAGCCTGACCTTAAAAACCTCTAAGGAAGGAGATTCTACCACCTCCCTAGGTAACGCATTCCAGTGTTTCACCACCCTCTTAGTGAAAAAGTTTTTCCTAATATCCAATCTAAACCTCCCCCATTGCAACTTGAGACCATTACTCCTCGTTCTGTCATCTGCTACCATTGAGAACAGTCTAGAGCCATCCTCTTTGAAACCCCCTTTCAGGTAGTTGAAAGCAGCTATCAAATCCCCCCTCATTCTTCTCTTCTGCAGACTAAACAATCCCAGCTCCCTCAGCCTCTCCTCATAAGTCATGTGCTCTAGACCCCTAATCATTTTCGTTGCCCTTCGTTGTACTCTTTCCAATTTATCCACATCCTTCCTGTAGTGTGGGGCCCAAAACTGGACACAGTACTCCAGATGAGGCCTCACCAGTGTCGAATAGAGGGGAACGATCACGTCCCTCGATCTGCTCGCTATGCCCCTACTTATACAACCCAAAATGCCATTGGCCTTCTTGGCAACAAGGGCACACTGCTGACTCATATCCAGCTTCTCGTCCACTGTCACCCCTAGGTCCTTTTCCGCAGAACTGCTGCCGAGCCATTCGGTCCCTAGTCTGTAGCGGTGCATTGGATTCTTCCATCCTAAGTGCAGGACCCTGCATTTATCCTTATTGAACCTCATTAGATTTCTTTTGGCCCAATCCTCCAATTTGTCTAGGTCCTTCTGTATCCTATCCCTCCCCTCCAGCGTATCTACCACTCCTCCCAGTTTAGTATCATCCGCAAATTTGCTGAGAGTGCAATCCACACCATCCTCCAGATCATTTATGAAGATATTGAACAAAACGGGCCCCAGGACCGACCCCTGGGGCACTCCACTTGACACCGGCTGCCAACTAGACATGGAGCCATTGATCACTACCCGTTGAGCCCGACAATCTAGCCAGCTTTCTACCCACCTTATAGTGCATTCATCCAGCCCATACTTCCTTAACTTGCTGACAAGAATGCTGTGGGAGACCGTGTCAAAAGCTTTGCTAAAGTCAAGAAACAATACATCCACTGCTTTCCCTTCATCCACAGAACCAGTAATCTCATCATAAAAGGCGATTAGATTAGTCAGGCATGACCTTCCCTTGGTGAATCCATGCTGACTGTTCCTGATCACTTTCCTCTCCTCTAAGTGCTTCAGGATTGATTCTTTGAGGACCTGCTCCATGATTTTTCCAGGGACTGAGGTGAGGCTGACCGGCCTGTAGTTCCCAGGATCCTCCTTCTTCCCTTTTTTAAAGATGGGCACTACATTAGCCTTTTTCCAGTCATCCGGGACTTCATGAGATCTCCTTGCCAGCCTCCTGCTGGCACCGCTCAAGGTGGCCATCTATTCCACCAGGAGGAGGATGCTGGACAGCAAGGTGCTCTGTGACTATGGGACCCATTTCTGCTTCTCTCTTAGTTCACATGTCTGGGCAGAGTTCCTTTAGGCTGCCTCCACTAGCTCCATAGGCACCTTTGAGGAGCACTGGGTGTTGTCCGAGATTCTCTACTGGTGTCCCTTTTTGGATCTCTTATTTTGAACCTTTGATCCTTATCTCTTACTCCAGTTTGTCACTAGTTGCCCCCAACCTTAGGCTGGGGGAGAGGCCCCCCAGAACTCAGTAGGTACACCCAATTCCATCCGCCTCCTCACACAATCTTGAAAAAATTACTAAACATCTTAGTAACCAGAAGATTAAACTGATGAGCGGTTGGGTCCCTCCTCCAGAGGTAACAAGCCCCTGACCTACAGCAAAACTACAGCAAGCAGTAGCTGAACAATGATTATTGATGGAGGGAAAAATAAACGCAGTCTCAGTTACTGAAGAGTGCTGATATTGCTAAAATCATGAAGGAGCATTGAATAAATACTTATTGGTCAGACTCTTTCAGGAGGTAATATTATTTCCCATTTTTCTATCCCCTTCTATTCCAATAAAGCAGTGGTTCGCAAACTTTTGTACTGGTGACCCCTTTCAGATAGCAAGCCTCTGAGTTTGACCCCCTCTTTAACTTAAAAACACTTAATATATTTAACACCATTATAAATGCTGGATGCAAAGCAGGCGGGGGGGAGGCTGACAGCTTGCGACCCCCTGAGGGGTCCTGATGCCCAGTGTGCAAACCCCTGCAATACAGAGCTCTGCTTCTACCTTGATGTGTGAAACCCACTGAACATACTATATGAAGTATGCTAAGAATAACTAGAGAAGTATTTCAAGGGCTAAAATTAGAGCACTAGTCTAAAAAGATACCAGACTACAGCATTTTAAAAGGTTTTAAGATGCTTGCTGTTGAGAATGTATTTAATGCATTCACATTGTTTGCCATTACAAAGGCTTCCCTGCACTGGATTTTTGTGTGTGCGCATGCAGCTACACCAGTGTAAGACTGTGTAAACACAGAACCAGTATGACTTGCCTAGCCTTCAAACCAGGTAATCTGCACCAGAGCAAGTAATTTTATACCAATGCAGTGTGTGTAGGCTAGGGGTTTTCACTAGTGATGCGGATAAAAATTGCACAAACAGGCCCTCAGTATTAAATTCCCACGAACTCAGAAGAGCTTGCTTTTTGTTATCATATTATTGTGGGATTCTCATCCACTGCTACCTCTTCTAAAAGTTAAAATACATGTTACGGAAGTGTTAGTACATGACACTTGTAGTAGGGAAGCCTTTTCTAAGATCTTGAGCTGTGAAACTGTTAAAAGTCTCAGCACAGACTAAAGTATACTGTTATTGCTATCTCCAGAGCAAGACCACCTAGACATTTTCAATCCAGTACAAAACATGGAGGCAAAGTTCTTACTACGCTGCCAGTTTTTCCTAGTACAAACAATCTGCAAGCTTCCTTTTGTATTCACTACTTTGTGAAGCCTCCCTTGAGAAGCCACAGTGTAACAGAGCTCTTACTTAGCTAGGAAGCTTGCAACCTGACATCGATGGGAACAAATCAGACCCAAATCTCTTGAATGTGTCACTAGATAACTGCATTTTCTGTTTATTTCATTTTAAAATGCCTTGAGAACAACTTTAGTTGTAACATATTACTTGATCAGGAATTAATAAAAAATCTGGAATATTTTAATGCTTCAGTGGGAGGAAAAACGTGGAAGACACCAAGACTGAAAGTTCTAAGGGCAGATAGCAAGTTAGAAGGAATGCACAGAGTACTCTACCCAGAAGATAGAGAGCAGTAAAAAGTGAGAACCAGTTCATTTTCCTCCTCTTCACCAATAATTGGCCAGACCATAAATTCTGCCTATGGAAGGCTCAGCTAGATATATAGAGTTTGTTGTTTACAAAAAATACATTCAAATGTATTTACATAAATCTACATACATTTGAGGGATGTAAACCTCTCAGGAAAAGAATTTAAGAGGAACAGAAACAGGAGAAATAAAGTCAAGAAAACCTCTCTTGCAATTAATCTCAAAGGAAGCAGAAGCCACACTGCCTGGCCCATTTAAAAGTGGATGACCAAATAAATACTGAACAACCTGTATTAGCAAGATGGAGTAGGAGCAGTAGTAGATATTTTCCATATCTGATTCACTTATTTACCTTGCTTTCATTTTACATTGGTGAAGTCCCACTAAGTCAGGGAATTCTTTTATTAAATATATTTAAGACCAGAAAGCTGGTGAATTTTACTGCTCGTGAGAGTGACGGACTAATACCACGGTCATGTACAATACAGACAGGTACTGTATAAGCTACCAACACAGATCTGGTATTGCACCATAATTCTCACACAAAGTGTTTCCGTTAGTCCAATCATGACCATTTATGCAATTGTTCTGCACTAGGTACAATGTACCTTTGAATCACTTCACCGGCCTATGCTTTTTCCAACCCACCCTCTCCCCAATCTTGTTTTCATTTCGCTTTCTCAACTTCATTCTTAAGAGGTCCTTTGTCTCTCACTCATCTTTGTGCCTTTTCGAACCATGGCCACACTTCAAGCATCCTTCCAGTGGAGAATGCATCTTCTCCTACAAGATCTTTACAAAGCCATTATAACTGACCTCAAATAGCACTTTTCCCAGGCAGGTTTGAACTATTACCTAATTTGTCTTGAGTTAAAATGTAAGCTCCAAAATCCTCATTTGCCTTCTGCAAAGCGTTATTTACATTTGACATCCTTTAATGATTTGAGTCTAGATATTCACATCTGATTTTCTCACCTTTGGACTGGCAACAGCCTTGTGCACTAGGCTTCCCATTTCCTAATGCGACTTTCAGATCTGTTCATCAAAGTCTTCAATTTTTCATTCTCCACATTCCCACAAACAGTTTTATAATCCCACATGCAGTCTTCCTCACCATTTATGTAAAGAATGCCAGAACCCATTCATCCAGTCTGCACTTTTTTAAATTAAAAAAAAAAAAAACTAATAAAATGCTTTGGATACAGATGAACTTCCTTTGCAAAAATATGCATGATTTCACTTTTTCCAGGAATAGAGTGCTTTGCTAAAAACAGACTGAAGAATTATCTAGATACAGTAACACTATTGGTACCCAAATTTCTGAAATATATTAAACTTTACAGCAGTATATTTCCGGGAACAATATTTGTCTACAGGTGCACAGAACAGAGGAGTGTTATTTACTGTTCCCTTTCTCCAGTGGTGAGCACACCACTTTCACAGAAGGCTTTGCTATGTTAGGGTGCTAACTTTCTAAATAGTTTCTAAACACTAAGAATAGAACTGCCCCACAGTTACAGATAATCAGAGTTGCCAGTCTTACATTGATCAGTAGGAGCTAGACCCAAACCAACCATTCTTATTCATGAGCCAATTATAAGTTAACCCTAGATTCTAATGGTAACACTGCAGTGTTTTTGACTGAGCAACAAAATCAGCAGTCTTCAGGTATCAGAGTAGCAGCCATGTTAGTCTGTATCTGCAAAAAGAAAAGGAGGACTTGTGGCACCTTAGAGACTAACAAATTTATTTGAGCATAAGCTTTCATGAGCAGGTGGTTAGTGGAACCATTGTATTGAAGGCCAGGTTCATGACAGTGCCTTCACACCAAATTAATGAACACTCACCTTGATATTAGTATCTGAACAAAATTGAAAGACACTTCATTCAAACCCTTTTAACAGGTTTGAAGTGATATGCACACCCCATAGAGACCTCATTTCTGTGACCGATATCCAGTCCAATGGGGACACATCACAGCAAATTAGAATGTTAATCATCCTATAGTCTAAAGGCAGGCAGATAGGTCCTCTATACCCTAGGATGAGTCAGCCTTCTATCAGTTCCCCTCCTCTTCAGCAAATCTGCTATTCCTTGAATCTTTGCCCATAGAAGGCTCAGCTCAACTTAAAACCAAAAACACTCACTTATTGAAATATAAGGGTTGTATGTTTCTATGCCAGCATCAGAAGAACATATGTACCATTTTTGCAGCACAGTTAGCCCTTTTCTGGTTATAAAACTAAATTCATACCTGACATATGGCAGAATCCCATGCTACTGTTGAGTACTCCACAGTGACGTTTACGCAGGAGATTCCAACACTTACCGTAGAAAAATATATGGCTTCCGACACTCCAGTGAATTGTTGATGAAGCTGGTTCAAACTGACAAACTCAGCATAAGTATAAACTGTTTATCTTAACGTTCACTACCACTTCATAGAATATCAGTGTGGAAGGGACCTCAGTCATCTAGTCCAACCCCCTGCTCAAAGCAGGACCAATCCTCAACTAAATTATCCCAGCCAGGGTTTTGTCAAGCCTGACCTTAAAAACTTGTGGGAAAGGCAATCAGCTGGCAAAAAGAAAGACTGAGTACTAGTTCAATAATTTATCCCCAAAGTTCCTCTTTCCCTCATTAGGAATAACAGATGTTGGTATAGGGAATTAAGTGTTAGGCCATCTTAGAGATGAATCTATTCTCCACTTTACAGGAGTATAACACTATCTAATGTGGGGATTAATCAGAATAATGTCAATGGGACAAGAAGAAACAGGGTTTAAGAGCTAAGATTTATTTTACTTCCTATTCATATACAATTTTTCCATGACCTATTGGGTGTGTGCAAGAGATTGTGGCAGGCAAGTACGCACAAGCTGTTCTCAGGCATTACATTGCCTAGTGTCACAATAAGATTCTTCATTTCCCCCTAATAATGAAGGATACTTTCCAGTTATGAAAGCTTGAATAAGTTTCAACTAAGTATCACCACCCCTTGTGGAGGAAGATATGTCTTTATTTTATTTAACTGAAAAGGAGGAGCTCTAGACAGTAATGAAACTTCAGACAAAGTCTGTTAAGTAAAAAAAGAAGCTGGTGCAGTCTACATGAACAACCTTATCAGATGCAAATGCTGAACACTCATGCTACAACAACAAAACAATGTCATGATTTTTACTGTTATAATACAGTGGAACCCTGAAACAAAGAACATCCTACATTCTAGAGTGAGAACCCAATAAACCTAATCCACCACAGCAGAAAGACTGCTGATGGCAAACTGAACAAGACAGCTACACTGTCCCTTTCATAGCATCGCCACTTTAGGAGGCTGAGGCTGGAAACTGCATTCAAACACCTAAGCATGAGGCAGCCACAGAACAGATGTGCTTGTGTGTGTGTCCTTTTTTCAACTAAAATCCCTGTAAGTTAAAGAAGCTTCATTGCACAAGTCAGTCCCAACAGCACCCTCTTCATGATCACCCAATGTGACACAGCACAACCATCCTATAGAACATTTAAGCCCAAATCTATGTTTATTTAGGACTTTAATATCATGATACTTGGTTCATTAATTTGGGAAATATCTAAATACCATTAAATAGATTTAAAAAAACCCCTAACAGACTCTGGACCAAACAAGATAAATGTTAAACCAAAAAGTTAGAAGGGACACTGCTTACATTAACACTTTTTTTAAAAAATATAATTGCTTTCTTTAAGACAATTAGCCACAGTGGTGAGACGTATTCTCTTTTTCAGGTGTTGCAGTACAGCGTGCAGAGTTGTGAATTCCAGATCACACCAGCCCCATTGTAACTGAAAGCCATGGGTTCTGTGGGAAACAATGGCAACTGAAAGGGACAACTTGCACCAGTGTGCAGAACTGAGTTATCTCCCAGCCATGTGGAAAAGAGTTGTGTCACCACTGTGCAACAGGATAGTTGAAAACCAGGAGTCTCTTGATCAACGCCAATATGTGGCAGGAGAGCCTTCCACATTCTAATAGAAAAGTCCATAAGGAAGCTGTGAACAGGATCAGTCCAGAGAAGTAAAACTCTATGTCTGTCCAAACATCAGTCAATGTACTGTGATAGCCAACGAAAGCCTTCGCCATAGCCTTGTCTCTTCAACACGCTGCACATGAACACTTCCATGGGGCGTGTGTTCAGGTCCTTCAGTGACACATTTCCCTGGAGAATCAACAAAATAGGAAGAAGTCAGAATTGCAACAAGCACCGAGTATGTAGGTGCAAGGAGGAGCAGTTTCTTTATCCTTACAAAATGGTAACCCAGGAGTCAAATGCTGGGCTAGCAAGATTTTCCTACTGAAATTTCACTTACCAGAGATCTCTTTAGTTGTATTTTATAGTCTTCTTTATATAGCCTTTTAAAGTTAGTTGTCCTTAACTGCATCTCAACTGCTGCTCCTACAGACCCAACAGCCAGACTACAGTGAACAACAGACTTAGACAGGCAGTTGAGCAATAGGACATTGGAAGCAAACAACTCCAAGTCTGTTTTTAAGTGAGAACATCTGGTGCAACTATTTTGATATAGCAGTTGTACAAATTAATGAATTTTAAAATTGAAATATAAGATGCATAGCATGCAAAAGCTCTATAGTGCACTCAAAGTGTATTCTTGCATTTTCCACTATACATTTTAGTATTTATTTAATCATCTTTTTAACACAGCTGTGAAAGAAAGCGCAGTCATTTCTAGAAAAGCAAAAAAGCAAGGATGCCTAAGGTGGGGTGGAAGAGTTAAGTGAACACTACAAAAAGCTTCCAAACAAAAACTACTGCAATCTCTTTCAGACATACCATGCCTGTACTAAGTCTTAAATATCCAGACAGTTCCCATTAACACTCCAGTATTAATATTTTTCAAATAATGTTTGGACAGAATGACCTGGTTAACAAATCCTGACGTGCATTTTTGGTAACACATAAAATCATTTATAAAAAAATATTTTGTTCTTCATTCAGTTCCCTATGACCTTATTAATAGCCAAAGGCTCAAACTCTTCTTCTTACCTTTCCTGTGGTCTGTCCATAAAGCCCAAAAATCTCCCGCAGTTTCTCCTCGCTGATGGCCTCTGGTCTGTCAATTTTGTTACCCAAGATAAGGATTGGCACATTGGATATTGTTTCATCTGTCATTAGTGCCTACAGGCAAAACGTAAGTGTTAACAAGATGCACTATAAAAATTCATTATCTGTAGTGACCTTTTATTTCTTTGTTTCAAATCAGAACTGGCAACAATTTAAAATGATCTTTTGATGTTATGGCACTTTGAAGAGGAAAAAATTCCTCAGAAGTAAGTATAAATCTCATAACAAGAGTTTATTGAAGACAGCAATTGTGTAAAGTACACTTACAATTTAAAATGATCGGAAGACTTTTAAAATACAAATTAAGCCTATGAGAGCATGCAAAGTTTCAGCCAATTTTTAAATTGGTGTTAGTATACGTAGTAAAAGTATAAGTTGTTCCTGTGACTCTACAATAGTTAAGTATGGCCGTAATAGTTTAATTCTCCATCTCAAACATGCTTTTTTTTAGAATGCGGGTTTTTTTTGTGGGTTTTTTTTTTTCTTCTTTAAATGCAAAGGGCTTTAACCAAGTCAACTTTTTTTGGAAGGGAAGGGAAGGGAAGGGAAGAAGATTATAATGCTTGGAAGATTTCTCTCAGGGGCCAAGATATTATTGTATCCTCCACTTGAAGGGGTAGAAAATTTGCATTTGTAAAGCCAGGACATAGTTCCTACATGGAAAAAACTACAAAATTGGAAACATACATTAAGCTCAACTTTAGACTCCATGAGACGTGAATGATCAGCACAATCCACCAGAAATACAATCCCATTAATTGCTGGCAGGTAATTCTTCCAAACCCGGCGAGCTAGAATAGAAAAGAACAAACATCCCTGTGAAAACCCCGCTTTGAGGAACATTCAGGAAAAGCAGCAAGAATGGTTTAAAAATTTAAATACTTCAGATGAGCAGTTGGATTGAAGCCAGTGACTTGTATTAACTGTCAGTTCTACCTTGTTTACCAGCAAAAGTAACCAGACCTTTTTGCAGGCTTCTCACACTATTTGTGCAACAGTAGTGTAACTTATTTTTGTAGTATTCAAAAGCTAAAAATTTGTTCTGCTCAGTTTCTTATACCAAGCACATCACCATGGTATCATATTAGCCTTAGAGGACTGCTTAGACCATGGGATAAAGGTGACATGCAAGAAGAAAAATGGGTTTGTGAGCTTTGTTTCTTTGAGGTCTAAGATGTCTGGAACGTTTTTCTAAACATTCAAAGTCCAGGGCTTGCTTGACCTGGAGAATTAGTAAAATGGTGACCTACCCCAGACTTGAGACGCAAGTCTGAGAAACCAAGGGGGAAGGGATTTTTGTCAGGTTGTTTAAAAATAAACAATACTAGAAACCTATTTGATTTCAATTACTAATGATCATTTTGGAGAAGAGAAGTCTTAAGAATTCAGTGTCCCATCCCCTTCAATTAAGACGCAAGTGCTCATGATACAGATAAGTTTCACAGAACAGCCTTCACAAAAGACAAGGACATCTAGATTTGACATTCCTGATATTTCTAAGGCAAAACAATCAGAAAAAGCTTTCATTATAACCTCTAACATTCTAAAAAAAAAAAAAGAAAGGTCAATTTTATTTAGAGAGTCCCTTGCAAACCACCTTTAGGAACCTTCATTGTGGTTCTATGCATATGTAAGCCTTCTACGGTGAGAGAGATTTAGGGCAGAAGCGTACTGAAAGGAAGATTTTGTACACACTGTCAGAAGGAGATGAACCAAGATTTATCTGCTACTGTAAATGAAATCTAAGTTAATCAGAATGATTAACTTAACATATAAATAAATATTACCTAATTCTAAATGTTAAAATAAGAAAGCCCATAGTTCGTCGTCTCCCATATATTTTGCTTAAGGCAGCTAAAGTTTTGTATAATTATTAGTGTCAGCATGAACTGTAACACTTAATATTCTTTTCCATTCCCCAATTCTGAAAAAAAGTCTGTTCTTACCTTGCTCATGTCCACCAAGATCAAAAGTTGTGAAAGTCATTCCAGCAATAGTCAGCTCTTCCGATGCTAAAAAAAGGAGGAATAAAGTCTTGAGTTAGCTGAATTGCAGCCATTACCACATCCACCATATTTTACTGTACCTATTAACACCACTGTAAGATAAATATAAAAATCGAAGAATTAGAGTTAGGTTAAGTTTAAGGAAATATACATGTGTTGTAAAGAAAGGCCCTGACTAGCAAGCAGAAGGAAGGCCTTGAAAACAATGCGTTATAAGGCCAAAAGGAATGAAGTAGGGAAGATTTCTGGTTCAAAGAATAACTAATGAAAGAAGAAGTTCCTAAAAAGAAGGCCTCTGACTGATAGGGATGACTGCAGGTGGTTTTCAATAAGACAAAAAGAACCTGTCTTAAAAAGAATCAACATGGACCTTCCCACCCCACATACCAGTGTTACCTCTATGTGGGCCTAGGTGAAATGAAAAAGGTGTTTGTTAGCAGGATGGAGGAGAAAAGATAAGGAGGAAAGACCTCAGGAAGAAGGACGTTGTAAATCCTATTTGGATTAAAATTAAAAATGAGGGTGAACTGTCTCAAACTAGTTGTTAGCTAAATTGGCTATGACATCATTTGTTTGCTGAAGAGTATAAAAAGTTATGAATTTGAGGTTCTGTGTCAGACCCCACCTGATCATGCTGGAGCACAGCAGGATGACACTGTTTTCCCTAGGTTTTACCTATTTGTAAGTATATTACTCAGTATACTTAAAAATATATATTTTAACTGTTTGGGTGTAGTGATTGCTTATTTTTAGGCTTTTAGACATGTTTAGAGCAACTGTATTAAATACCATTTGGCCTTTGGACTTAATAAAGAATTTATGGTTAAACTGATGTTTGGTGGTTTCAACCATACACAGAATGGTATGAGGGATCTATTTCATAAAGGATAAAGCCACTGTGGATACAAGTCATTCACTTTATGTAGTTTTACTGATGTTTCATTACAAGACTTACTCAAGTTAAATTTAATTTCACCTCAAAAGATAGACACCACACAAAAGTCCTCACGGTCAGTTTTAAAAAATGAAGTCAATCTCTAAAGATGAAAACTAATATTAAGGCATTTTTCATCATTACAGCTCAATATCTAGTTGCATGAAATGATTTGGATGAGGAAAATCCAATGAACTATGGACTCAATAAAATCAGATCACTGGATAACTTACTTGGATGTAGCGTTGGGACATGTTGACCCAATCTGTCATCTTTGAGCATGTGCAGAAGAGTGGTTTTACCAGCATTGTCCAAGCCCAAAAACACCAGTTTTCCGGATTTCTTGTACAATCCTGGAAGTGAAAAGAAAATTCAACAAGTTTACATTTGCCCTCATGCAGAAATATGATCTAATACAGATATTAAATAATGCAGTGGTATCACATAATCCACACCTTGCAAAACCAACAGTGTAAAACAGTACCCACAAACCCGCAGCACAGGGAACACAACTCTGGGAAATGAACCTATGGTTTTGGGAGGATAGAGCAAAGTGTTAATTATGAAACTGGACACTGTTTTCTAAACTAGTTTTGGCTCCCCCTAACAAAAACTCATTTCTGAAAGGACCTTCAAGCTTTTCCTGAAAACCATTTTCACATCTATGGAATACATGAAAAACTGAAGAGAACGAAGCTACATCAAGTCTATGTATAACTAGGCCCTGTTATAAAATAGATCAGAAGAAACCAATCCTTAGATGTAATGGGTTAAAAATTAATCTTCCATTCAAGACATTTAAAAGTAGAATTAAGATTTTACTCACAAGAAGGTAAAACTGTAAATGGGCTCATCTAGGACAAGAAGAGCAGAATATGAAACAGAATGAAGTAATGAGAATGCTATTTAGATTGTGTAAATATAAACAGAGCTTGAAAAATCCACTTTTAAGTGGATATCTTTCCTGGAAAGTGTCATTTTCTGCAGCATCTAAGATTTTATTTTTAAAAGTTTTCTGGAACTTGTTTGTGAAGGTAGCCTTCCAAATGTGAACAGATGCAATAAGACCTTTTCAAATCTGCCCTGACCCAGAATTGCCACCAGTGTTAGAGAAGAAAAGGGGGATGCGACTGTCAATGATAGGGGTGATCAGAAAGCCCTGGTTGCCGTCATTAGGAATAGGCAGCCCCCAGGAGTATTCATCTCCACCTCCACTGAAGGGGGCTTCCCTGCAGCCATCTAGCAGAGGTCTCTACATAGAGGTGGGACCTCATTGATACTACCATGCCACCTCAGTGAAAGTTTCTGTGCATGGGCACAGTTGCCAATCCAGCAAATTGCTGGAGTGGAGACATAAGAAAGGCCACTCTAACAGAAGCCTCCGCACCCCCAATGAAACAGCCATCTTCTAGAATGGTAGACAAAGGGCCCGCCACTACAATGCTCCCTGATTTGGAGCCAGCTGAGGTCAGGGTCAGAGGGTAGTTCTGTCTGTGGTGAGCTATCCTCCCACTTCAGCAAAGCACCTGGCACAGGGCCACCATAAACTGATTTATCCAGATGGTTGTGCATTATTAATTTATTGGAGACAGTAGCAATAACATTGTTCTATCTGGACTCAATCAGCATCAATTTGGGGTGTACTGGGTCTAGTATGTAGATATAGAGTTGAGCTCAGTTCAACTAGCAATAGTCTTATGTCGTGGGCCCCAGTATTTGGTGGGAGAATCCAATTAACAGGACACTGGACAGAAGAAAACATGGATTGGGTTGCTAGAGTATGCTGGCCTGGCAATTTGAAGACTTAGTCCTTGGGCCAGCAGGTACTGGATACATTTTCCAAGCCTTGTTAATAAGAGTTAAGTAGCTAAATAATAGGAAATAGAAAAGATACAGTTCAAGGGAAAGCATGAAAATCAATTGAAAAGACTGGAAATAAATTTGAAAACAATTGTGGAGATGTGCTCAGAGTAGTTATCAATGGTTCAACATCAAACTAGGAGGATGTACCCTGTGGGTGTCGCAGGGGTCTGTCTGGTACTAGTCAACATTTTTATTAATGACTTACATAATGGGGTAGAGAATATGTTTATAACATTTATGGATAATAGCAAACTGGGAGGGGTTGCAAGCACTTTGGAGGAGAGGATTAGAATTCAAAATGACCTTGATAAATTAGAAAATAGATCTGAAATCCACAAAATGAAATTCAATAAAGAGAAGTGCAAAGTACCACACTTAGGAAGGACAAATCAAATACACAAATACAAAACGGGGAATAACTGGCTCAGTGATAATAGTGCACAAGAGGATCTAGCGGTTTTAGTGGCTCACAAATTGAATGCGAGCGAACAATGTGATGAAATGGCAAAAAAGGCTAATATTCTGAGGTGTGTATAACAGGAGTATCATACGTCTTACACACAGCAAGGTAATTGTCCTACTCCACCACACCAGTGAGGACTTTACTGGAGTATTATTTCTAGTTTTGGGCACCACGCTTTAAGAAAAATGTAGACAAATGGGAGAGTCTCCACAAAAATGACAGGATAGGACAGAGAAGAGCAACCAAAATGATAAAATATTTTGAAATACTGACCTATGAGGATAAAAAAACTGGATATTTTGAGAAAAGAAGACTAAAGGGGGTGAACCTGATAACAGCCTTCCAATACATTAAGGGTTATTATACAGAGGAAAGTGATCAATTATTATACATGTCCACTGAAGGTAAGACAAGTAGTAATCAGCTTAGTCTGCACAAGGAAGATTTAGGTTAGATATTAGGAAAAATTTTCTAATACTTAGGCAATGGAATAGGCTGCCATGGGAGTTTGTGGAATTTCCGTCATTGGAAGTTTTTAAGACCAGGGGAAACAAATGCCTCTCAGGGATGGTCTAGGTATTGTTGGTCCTGCCCCAGCACAGGAGGCTGGATCAGATGAACTCTCAAGTTCCCTTCAAGCCCTACATTTCTATGATTCTATGTCTAACTTGTAAACTAGAAGGACTGGAGTTATACATGGGTTCTCTTACAAAGTAGGCCACAGATTTCCCTGAAACACTATGGGCAGGTCAACTAACCTTGGTACCTACAATTTTGTCCATAAAACTCAGATAAAGAGCTACTCATACAATCAGGAGGACTAGGTAATTGTCTCAAAAGTATCATGGAAGAGGAGAGTATCTTCATTATAAACTGCATCAGATTACTTTACTGCACGGTACAGTAAAAGGCAGGGCTCACCAAATAAAGGGGAAGGAATGTTTAATGTTATAGGTCTTACATTTTTTAAAATTCAACTGTGAACCAAGCTACTCTTATTACTTAGGTACTTCATAAATGAAGGTACAACTGAACTACTCTTACCACCATCATCTCACCAGTACTGTTTGCTGTTATACCAGGAGAGAAAATCCTAATGAACTAATAAATTCAGTAGGGGTGTGTCAACTATACTAGAAAAGGTGCATCTGTTTAAACTGAAGTGGGTTTTTTACCCACAAAAGCTTATGCCCACATAAATCTGTTAGTCTTTAAGGTGCCACCGCACTCCTCATTGTTTTTCTGTTTAAAACTGTTTTTTCAACTAGATTTTAAATTGATCTAATTAACACCAGTGAAAAGGTTTAATGCAGATAAACCATTTTTAACAAGGATTAAGTTGGTTTGAGTGTATCTTGTGTTGGTAAATTACCAAATTAAACTAATTGAAGCAACAATTACACTTGTTTGTGTGTCTGTTTAGCATTTGCACTGGTTTAATCAGAATGATTTAAAATCTATTTAGTTAAATAAACTTATGTTTGATGGTGAATACACACTTGAAATATTACCTAAAAATTGCAGCACGCTGCTGAAGCCATTGTAAATCCATTCAAAAATGAAAGACATTGTTGAAGATTTGTTGCCTGCAAGAAAATAAACATCAGACATTTATGGGTAAACACCTTAATCCCTATATGCCAGCAAGATTCAGTTGGTAGTAGGGATAGGCATTTGACAGGTCCAAAAATAAGTGGTCAATGGACTGGTCAAATAATGCTAAGAATGATCAAATTTTTTAAAGCATTAATTTATCAGAACCATAACAGCAGCAAAAAAGTAAGACTTTATAGACTCCAAAAGATTTAGCCTTAGATAGATACTCATGACTAATTACAACAAACAAGTTACTTAACTGAGTTATTTTATCTCAGAAAAATGGGAAAATCAAGTTCTTAAAAAAAAAGAATGACACCATGATGCAATCAGAAAGCTAGACTGCCTCCATCATCAGGGTATTCTTGCTATGATTTGACTGGTCATTTGACCCGTCTATTGACACTATTTGACTGGCATGCTAAGCCTAGTTGATAGCATACTTGCCTCTGCACCAGAAGGCTGAATTCAAATTCGTTACCCAAATATTACTGGAGTTGAAAGAGTGTGTCTGATCCCTGGTCCCTATTTTGAGTGGATGTTAAAGATCTCTGGAAATTTTCAAACAGCATTTCAAAAAACCTTATTTTAGGTTAACATGTCCTCTTCCACAAACAGGTTCTAAGACTGCATGCATTATCAACTGCTTGCACACCAGCAGCTATATGTAACAGTGGAGTTGCTGTACTAACAATACTGACGTAATTAGTCTGGGGGCATTTTAGGATGCACCATTGCATGGAACATCCCACTAACTTCTACATTAACAATAACTGATCACTTCTAGCTGCTTCCTGAATTACACTTATGTATCTGCCGTTCTATTAACTATCATGCTCATTACCACACTTTCTCTGGTGCAGTTATAAACTGCATGTCTCTGTTTTGGTCATACACAATGTAAATGGTTTCAAAAGTCCATTAGACCAATCTTTGTAAAACTATGTGTTGGATGACTCTGGAATACATAGAGAGTTCACCCTCTCATTTCAGTAGTAGTCAGAATGAAAATGAAACACAAGTCAAATCCCCAGTCAAAGTTTTCCTTCTCAAAAACTACAATGCAACTGAATAAAACCAAAGCTTCGCAAAAGATCAAGTATTACAAGGGGAGTTGCAGGTTTATTGGCTGCAACAAGCCACAATTAATGCTTTCAACTTGTCTTGTTTAGTCGTATGTCATTATGCTTTTAGTGCTTGTAAGTCAGCAGTGATTTTTTAAGTACAAGTCAAATGAGGAACGTTTCAAAGAAACCTACTATTGCCATGTTAGTCTGTATTCGCAAAAAGAAAAGGAGTACTTGTGGCACCTTAGAGACTAACAAATTTATTAGAGCATAAGCTTTCGTGAGCTACATCCGATGAAGTGAGCTGTAGCTCACGAAAACTTATGCTCTAATAAATTTCTTAGTCTCTAAGGTGCCACAAGTCCTCCTTTTCTTTTTACTATTGCCGTAAGTACGATTGTGGCTAAAGGTTCATTTACAGCGACCAAAAAAAAAGTAATCGCAGAGGGAGGAAGAGATCCTCGGGTAAATAAATTTAACATATTAAGCATAACTCTCAGACACATGCGCCGAGGAGGATGCTGAAATCCAGCGTGAGAATACGGTAATTAGGCCGGGGTGAGGTGTCTGCCACAGGGGCCGAGCTCCCACAAGGCACCTGGCCATGTACTCACCCACGTCCAGTTCCCTGACAATCGGGTCGCCCTACTTAAGTGCCTGCGGCTGAAGCCGGGGCTCAAAGGCCCCCCGTGCTCTGGACTGACTATCTCGGTCCGCCCGACGTGTGACAGCCCCCGGGAGCGGAAACCCCGCTGCCCTAAACCCACAGGCCCAGGCGAGAGTGAGGAGGGCCCGCAGCGCACGGAGAAGGGAGCCAGACCCCCGCCCCCCACGGCTGAGCAGCTCCCTCACCCGCGCTGGGCCCCCTCCAAGCGCGTAGCGGCTCCCACCCAAACCGACTGCGTGTCACTCAGCTCCCCTCCCCCCGCCAGGCCCGACCGCGGCCCAGCGCCCCCTCCCCGGACCGCTGACGCCGCGCCACGCATCACCTCCCCCCGCCGCCGCCGCCGCCGCCGCCGCCGCCCGCGGCTCCTCTCCCTGCAGCTGACCCGGGCTGCGGTCCCTCGACAGGCGTCGGCGCCCACCCACTCACTTACTCGGCAGCCGCCAGCTACACGCCGGAAATACGTAGCGCCTCTTGGGCCGGCTGCTTCCGGGGGATGGGTCCGCCGCGCTGGCTAGCGCGCGCTGCGTGCGGCCACAGCGTGGTGACGTGTCACGGTTCGGGCTCTGGGATCGAGTGTCGCCCCCGCCTCTTGGAGCCCTTCCTCTGGGTGTGCGTTCTAGGCTGTCAGTTCCGCGGCGCCGGGAGGCTCGGGCTGCATCCAGTCGGGCGCAGGCGCGCAGCGGGGATGCACGGGCGCTGATCTGGCCCCCGACCGTCCACGTCACAGAGTGTGTAGCCGGGGCCAATCAGGCGTCCGCTCTGTGCCTCAGCGGTAGGGGCGGGGGCCGCGCTCAGGAGCGGTTCCAGCCCCGCTCCTTTTAGCCCCGGCCGGGCAGAGCTTGCGTGTGGCCGGCGCGCCCCTCAGGCCCTGCCTGCCGTCTCCACGGAGCAGCGCGCGGGTCCGGCGCTAGGAGGTGGGTCAGGTGCCCGCCGGGCCGGGCCGGGCTTTCCTTGCCGTGTCTGACAGGGAGTGATGGGGCGGCGGGGAGGTGTCACCCCGGCCGCTTCGCGGGCTGCAGGAGAGGCGCTTTGGGAACGCGCACGGAGCGGGGCTCCACGCGAGGGGCCTTGCAAACCCCACGAGTCCCGTTTCCCCCCCCCCCAGCCATTACGTAGCTTGTATGGGCAGCCTGGGCTCTGGCGGGGGAAGCATGGAGGTGGTGAAAGGACCAGAATAGTGGGAGACCTGTGAAGCGGCCCTGAGGTGCTCAGCACCCTCTTCCCCCTCCCCCCCGTTAGTGGCATCTGACCATGCCTCCAGTCCACACAGCTGCTCCTCCATAGAGCCCACTGTCCACTCTTTGACCCCTCTTTAGAGACTCATTCCCTCCTGCTTCGCTCTACGTAGAGATGCTCTTGGATGCAGGACAAGCCCTAGCACGTCTCTGCTTTCGCCCTTGAACGCACCTCCCTTTGATGAACTACAGGAGGTTTGGCTGATAGAGCAGGGAGGTAAATGGTAATACTCCCCTTTCTGCCCTCTTAGAATCATAGATTAGGGTTGGAAGAGACCTAAGGAGGTAATGTAGTCCAACCCCCTGCTCAAAGCAGGACTAACCCCAACTAAATCATCCAAACCCTGGCTTTGTCAAGCCTTAAAAACCTCTAAGGATGGAGATTCCACCACCTCCCTATGTAACCCATTCCAGTACTTCACCACCCTCCTAGTGAAATAGTATTTCCTAATATCCAACCTAGACCTCCCCCACTACAACTTGAGACCATTGCTCCTTGTTCTGTCATCTGCCACCACTGAGAACAGCCTAGCTCCATCCTCTTTGGAACCCCGCTTCAGGTAGTTGAAGGCTGCTATCAAATCCCCTCTCACTCTTTTCTTTTGCAGACTAAATAACCCCAGTTCCCTCAGCCTTTCCTCATAAGTCATGTGCCCCAGCCCCCTAATCATTTTTGCCCTCTGCTGGACGCTCCAGTTTGTCCACATCCCTTCTGTAGTGGGGGGACCAAAACTGGACATAGTACTCCAGGTGTGGCCTCACCAGTGCTTAATAGAAGGGAATAATCACTTCCCTCGATCTGCTGGCAATGCTCCTACTAATACAGCTCAATATGTCATTTGCCTTCTTGGCAACAAGGGCACACTGCTGACTCAGCTTCTCGTCCACTGTAATCTTTGGAGGATCCCTCCCCCGGCCACCTGTTCTCTAGGCAATGCACACAGCTAAATGGAAATTGAGCTCTTGGGGGATATAGTCAAGATAACATTAGTTCAGTTTTTTAAGTGAGTTAGCTGTAACTGTTGTATCATGTAACTTCACTAAAATGTGCTTTCTGTGCACATTCTAGTGAACAAAGTGTTTTGGGAGGAATGTGTTACAGCACATATTACCAACTACAGTGAAATTTGCTTTTTAATTCACAAGAATATATTCACCCTGAAAGCCAGATTCTAAGGAATCGTGACAGGTTTCAGAGTAGCAGCCGTGTTAGTCTGTATTTGCAAAAAGAAAAGGGGTACTTGTGGCACCTTAGAGACTAACAAATTTATTAGAGCATAAGCTTTCGTGAGCTACAGCTCACTTCATCGGATGCATTTGGTGGAAAAAACAGAGGGGAGATTTATATACACACCCAGAGAACATGAAACAATGGGTTTATCATACACACTGTAAGGAGAGTGATCACTTAAGATAAGCCATCACCAGCAGCGGGGGGGGGGGGGGAGGAGGGGAAAGGAGGAAAACCTTTCATGGTGACAAGCAAGGTAGGCTAATTCCAGCAGTTAACAAGAATATCTGAGGAACGGTGGGGAGAAATAACAAGGGGAAATAGTTTTACTTTGTGTAATGACTCATCCATTCCCAGTCTCTATTCAAGCCTAAGTTAATTGTATCCAGTTTGCAAATTAATTCCAATTCAGCAGTCTCTCGTTGGAGTCTGTTTTTGAAGCTTTTTTGTTGAAGGATAGCCACTCTTAGGTCTGTGATCGAGTGACCAGAGAGATTGAAGTGTTCTCCCACTGGTTTTTGAATGTTATAATTCTTGACATCTGATTTGTGTCCATTCATTCTTTTACGTAGAGACTGTCCAGTTTGGCCAATGTACATGGCAGAGGGGCATTGCTGGCACATATCTCTAATAAATTTGTTAGTCTCTAAGGTGCCACAAGTACTCCTTTTTCTTTTTAAGGAATCGTGTTCATTCAATCGGGTAACAAACATACTGTGCACAAAGTAACTGGTTGCAATGTAGCAGATGATGATAATGGAAGATGGAATAGAATCTGCAGGTTACTCACTATAGCATTTGCTCTGCAAGGCAATTAGAAGTAAGAGTTTGGAAATGGTACACATTACTTAAATTAGTGTTTTTTTTAAGACACCTTCATGAGAAACAGCCATAAATAAGTGCTTTAAAGAACAGTAGTCAAAGAGCAGAAGCGCTATTATTTTGGGAATGTAAAGACTTTTTTGCTTGTCCTGTGGACATTTTGAAAATTCAAAGCTGCAGTTAGAGAAATCCTTCACAGATGGCACTCTTTATTTATGATTGTTTAAATCTCTTTGGACTCAGATTGTATCCATCCATTAGCTTTTTATTGTGTTAACTGATAAAAAGCACAGTTGTCCAGACAGTATTTGTTCATTCAGCACATAATGGATTTACATTAGCAAGTGTATCTTTATAGTTCTGCAAAATTAAAGCATTTTCTCTATTTGAAAATGGAAAACTGAGGGACAGAGCAGGCATTACTTGGCCATGGTCAAATGGGGAATCAAGTAGAGCAAGGAATTGAACCCAGATTTCTGAAGTTGTAGTCCAGTGCCTTAACTGTAATACTTCCTGTTTGTCACCCTTTACATACACCCAGGGTGCATGGGAGCTGGTGCTGTTCTCAACAGAAGTCCCTGGAAATGGAGACTATCTCCTTGGGTTTAAAATCTTGAAACACCCTCTTGTGGAGTTGGAGGAAGTGTGTGCTCAAACTCCCTCAGAACAGTGCTTATAGTAGTGCTTGGAGCAAAAGCAATTGTCAGCAACAAAAAACAGCAAGTTTCAGAGTAGCAGCCGTGTTGGTCTGTATTCGCAAAAAGAAGAGTACTTGTGGCACCTTAGACTAACAAATTTATTAGAGCATAAGCTTTCGTGAGCTACAGCTCACTTCATCGGATGCATTTGGTGGAAAAAACAGAGGAGAGATTTAAATCCGAAGTGAGCTGTAGCTCACGAAAGCTTATGCTCTAATAAATGTTAGTCTCTAAGGTGCCACAAGTACTCCTTTTCTTTTTGAAAAAAACAGCAAAACCATCTAAGCAGGGTGGATTGATTTAAATCAAAATAAATCAGATTGTAAGTGATTTAAATGTGTTAATTTTTGCATAATTTTTTTTTAAAGAATGGTAACCATTAAAATGTATTGGATTTACAACTAAATCTAGTCTTTACACTAAATGTGCTACTTCCTTTTGCTAACCTGGAGAATACAGTGTACTTATTCATGTATTAAGCAGATACATAGCTTAAAATTTATTCAGATTCTTAATTTACATTTTTATTTTAGAAAAAGATTGATTCATTTTTACTATAAGATTTGAGAAACTTTATTTGGATGAAAACTCATTCAATTAAATGCATAAAACAGCATTTTAAAACCATTTATTAGTTACAATGCTCAAATGTGCTGATACATAAAGTAATCAAAATAGGCTTTGCATTTAAACTAATTGATTAAAAACAAAGGAAATATTTATAGTTAGTGAATTGAACTGATTGTTTCTGGTCACAGGTTTCAGAGTAGCAGCCGTGTTAGTCTGTATTCGCAAAAAGAAAAAGGAGTACTTGTGGCACCTTAGAGACTAACAAATTTATTAGAGCATAAGCTTTCGTGAGCTACAGCTCACTTCATCGGATGCATTTGGTGGAAAAAACAGAGGAGAGATTTATATACACACACACACAGAGAACATGAAACAATGGGTTTATCATACACACTGTAAGGAGAGTGATCACTTAAGATAAGCCATCACCAACAGCGGGGGGGGGGGAAGGAGGAAAACCTTTCATGGTTACCTCTCCAACGCATCATCAAGGATCTACAACCTATCCTGAAGGACGAGCCATCGCTCTCTCAGATCTTGGGAGACAGACCAGTCCTTGCTTACAGACAGCCCCCCAATCTGAAGCAAATACTCACCAGCAACCACACACCACACAACAGAACCACTAACCCAGGAACCTATCCTTGCAACAAAGCCCGTTGCCAACTCTGCCCACATATCTATTCAGGGGATACCATCATAGGGCCTAATCACATCAGCCACACTATCAGAGGCTCGTTCACCTGCGCATCTACCAATGTGATATATGCCATCATGTGCCAGCAATGCCCCTCTGCCATGTACATTGGCCAAACTGGACAGTCTCTACGTAAAAGAATGAATGGACACAAATCAGACGTCAAGAATTATAACATTCAAAAACCAGTTGGAGAACACTTCAATCTCTCTGGTCACTCGATCACAGACCTAAGAGTGGCTATACTTCAACAAAAAAGCTTCAAAAACAGACTCCAACGAGAGACTGCTGAATTGGAATTAATTTGCAAACTGGATACAATTAACTTAGGCTTGAATAGAGACTGGGAATGGATGAGTCATTACACAAAGTAAAACTATTTCCCCATGGTATTTCTCCCTCCCACCCCACCCCCTACTGTTCCTCTGATATTCTTGTTAACTGCTGGAATTAGCCTACCTGCTTGTCACCATGAAAGGTTTTCCTCCTTCCCCCCCCTGCTGTTGGTGATGGCTTATCTTAAGTGATCACTCTCCTTACAGTGTGTATGATAAACCCATTGTTTCATGTTCTCTGTGTGTGTGTGTGTGTGTGTATATAAATCTCTCCTCTGTTTTTTCCACCAAATGCATCCGATGAAGTGAGCTGTAGCTCACGAAAGCTTATGCTCTAATAAATTTGTTAGTCTCTAAGGTGCCACAAGTACTCCTTTTCTTTTTCTGGTCACAGTGTTCTTCAAGATTTTAGAATTAGTAAATCTCATTCGCACTAGTTTTTATTCAGAGACAGGAATAGGAGAACAAGGTTTCCTGCACTTTCAACTCCTCCTTCAAAGTTAAGGGGGCAATAAACTAGTCATTGAGCTGACCTAGTTGAATTAACTAAAGAGAAAATCTCTCTGCAGCTGCAGAAGCTACTGCCATCAAACATTGATTTAGCACTTCAAACTCTGGTTCCAGGTAGTTAGCTACCAGTTCAGTGGTTTGGCCTTTTTAAAAAAGCTTAGCCACAAAAATGTATTGCTAAGTATCTTTAAATATTTTAATAGTTTAAACCTTAACAGATTGTCAGTTTCAGAATGTTAAATAGATTTAAAAAAAGAAACCTGTATTTAAATATCCAAATGTATTTACATCAGATTGGTTTTTTTTTTTAAATCAGTGTGTATCCACCCTAGTATGAAGTAAGAATTTTCTGCTAACTAGTCAGTTTTAGAAGTAATTACTTGCAGCAACAGCACTTAGTTGATTACATTTGTGTAAGTTAATATACTCAAGCAAAGGTTTCTGTGCTTTAAGGTTTCACTGATGCATAAGAGTAAGTGGTTTGTAATTAAGAACTGCTATGACAGTTGAGTACTGCTAACCTGAGTGTTTAGATATATGCATTTTTCAACCAAGGCACCACATTTGTACAATCACTGAAATTAAGTGTCATGGTCCTTCCTCCATAGAATCCTTGAGCTGTGAAGCAAAAGATGAGCATATGCAGCCTTTGTCTCTTGATAAAAGAAATTTGTTTTTAAAGGCTTATTTGATTCAGCAGAGTAGCTTTGTGTTTAGACAGAATACTGGGAGAGAAGAGGAGGAGACAGGAATCCACAGAATGAATTTCAGCAAAATAATTTTATTTCTTACTAACATACAGTGAACACACCAAGTATTCTATACACAATTGAGTTGAACAACTACTGTTGTGATGTACAAAGATACATATTAAGACACATGAAGCTGCTCTTTTACAAAATGATTGCTTTTAGTTCTCCACATGACTTTGGTACCTCCTGAATATGCCACATCATTGGTAGATATGCAATTCCTGTTGTAATAAGTTATCTATAAGACAAGACTATTTTTTCCTCTGGAACCGTAAGCTAGTATTTCTCATTCCCTCCCCTCCCCCACTTAGGGCTTCCTGATAGGAGAAATGTAGGCATTTCAACATCCACCTTTAGGTCTTAGTTTTTCTGGTAATAGAACCATTTGTCCACTGTAGTCAGAAAAGAAAAAGGGGAAAAAAAAAAGGTTTAAACCTAATCATCATTGTACATTTAGTTCAAGTTCTCCAGGACCCCAGAGACCATTAATATTTCTGCAGAAGAGTTTGTGGACCCAATGTTATCTGCCTGTGGCTATTAGGAGTTACTTACCACTCAGCTCTTTCAAACTTTACTAATTTCCTCAACCTCTGGACTGTCAAATGTGATTTTGGAACTGCTCCTGCTCCCACTACAGTCAGTGGAAGCTTTGCTATTAACTAGAATGGGAGCAAGACTCTTTTTTGGCATTTTATCAGTATTGCTAAGTAGAGAAGCAATTAGAACAGTAACAATACAGACTTAAAATTAACTAAGCCACACTGATGTTTGCAGTCCCTGTACTTTAATATTTTTCTACCTCAGATGCAATACATAATTAGTAATTTTGTAGTCAGGGATTACAGTAGCCTACAACCATGCTGATTTTATTTTTTAGTTCCATAATTCCCTAGCATCTGAGACATAAGAGCGTTGAGCAACTGTTCCCAGAGACTGAAGTCCTCCAGCCCTCCTACTACACTGAAATTATTTTTACACAATAATGCAGTTCAAGCATTCTGCACAGGATCTAGGGCATACTAAATACTTTAAAATTCCAGAAGAGTTCCTGACTAGCTGTGATAAATGAAGTGTGGGGGGGGAAGGGGGGGGGAGGATGGGCTCCCTTTGGTGGACACCCAGCTAGCCTGCTGTAAAATCCCTCCTGGTACCTGTTCTTTACTTGATTTACCTGTAAAGGATTAAAAAGTCCCCCAGGTAAAGCAAAAAGAAAAAAAAAGTGGGCACCGGACCAAAAGAGCTAATGGGAAGGATAAAACTTTTCAAAATTGGGAAAAGCTTAAATTAAAGCACCCAAAATAGCTTTCTTGGGGGTTAGCTTAAAGGTTACAAGCAAACAAAAGCATCTGGGGTTAGTACAAGAAGTTCACAAGCCTTAAGAACTAAACAGAAAAACTTAATTGCCGTCTTCCTAAACATTTCTAATTTACTTACATATTTTGGTTGTTAAAAGTAGTTCTAGATATGATTAATATCTGATTCAAACTTTACACAGCATTCCTGCTGCCCCATCTCTTCAGCCCAGAGACAACAACGGACAAAGGGAAAGTTACTTTCCCAATTTTAAAAAGTCCTAGCCTTCCCATTGGCTCTTTTGGTCAGGTGCCCACTGTTACATTGCACCCCATAATGCTTTATAGAAATATGCTTATGAATGTAAATATGGCATAACTGGAATATGTTTTGCTACATGCGCTATGTAAATATCTCTGCAAAGGTTATGATCTACTGCAGGGATTGGCAACTTTTGGCATGCAGCCCATCAGGGAAAGTCGCTAGTGGGCCAGGACAGTGTTTACCTGTAGCATCCACAGGTTCGGCCGATCGCAGCTCCCATTGGCCGCACTTCACCATTTCAGGCCAATGGGGGCTGCGGGAAGTGGCATGGCTGAGGGATGTGCTGGCCACTGCTTCCCACAGCCCCCATTGGCCTGGAGCAGCGAACCATGGCCAGTGGGAGCTGTGATCAGCTGAACCTGCGGACGCTGCAGGTAAACAAACCGTCCTGGCCCACCAGTGGCTTTCCCTGGCAGGCCGTGTGCCAAAAGTTGCCAATCCCTGATCTACTGAATATATTCATCCTATATGTATGCGTGTATCATATTTGTATTTGAAGTTATAAATATTGGCTGTGTACTTGTTTGATTTTAAATAGCCTCAGGGATGCATTTGGTCAGCTTCTTGAGAAGAATAATTAAGTGCCCAATCAAGAAACACTTAAGCTGACAATAACTGAGAGATGCCAATCCACATCTGAGCTTTCCTGGGAGCATTCCTATAGAGAACTAAGTCATGCATAGACATGCAACTTGCCCAGGTGACTCCAAAACTCCATCTTGTAGAGTGGATTCTATACCGGGGGAGCGAGGGGTGTCCATACACGAGAGAAACTATATAAAGCCCTGGGAAACCCCTCCATTTTGTCTTCAGCTGGCTCAGGAGGTAGCTGCCCCACCCCCAAAAGATACCTCAAAAACTGGAACAAAGGATAATAATTACAGGGGTCTGAGTGATTGCTGGACCCAGAGTAGAAGGAGGCTAGTCTGTAAAAGCAGCTTACTGGAACATCTCTAAGGGTGAGATTTCATCTGTAATCACTTTCTTACCTTATTAGGCTTAGACTTGTGTTTTATTTTATTTTGCTTGTTAATTCACTTTGTTCTGTCTGTTATTACTTGGAACCACTTGTATCCTACTTTCTGTATTTAATAAAATCACTTTTTGCTTATTAATTACCCCAGAATATGTAATAATACCTGGGGGGGGAGAAACAGCTGTGCATCTCTGTGTTATAGAGGGAGAACAATTTGAGTTTACTGTGTATAAGCTTTATTATTGTAAGATTTATACAGGGTAAAATGGATTTATTTGGGGTTTGGACCCCATTAGGAGTTAGGTATGTAAGTGCAAGAGACAGGAGCACTTCTTAAGCTGTTTTCAGTTAAGCCTGTAGCTTGTGGGGGACGTGGTTCAGACCAGGGTCTGTGGTTGTAGCAGGCTAGCATGCCTGGCACAAACAGGCAGGGCTCTGAAGTACCAAGCTAGCAGGGAAAACAGGCTCGGAGGTAGTCTAGGCACATCAGGTAGCACTCCCAAGGGGGTTTCTGTAATCCAACCCATGACACCCACTTCCCCCCCCTTTATCTGGGAGACTTTTTAACTGTTTACAGGTAAAGCAACAGCTACCAAGAGGAATTTTACAGCTAACTGGCTGGCTGGGTGTCCATCAAAGGGAGTTACCCCACCTTCCCTCCCACACACACTTCATTTATCATGCTAACACTCTCTCCAAACTTAGTTAACAAGGAAGTTTAATCTATGTTTCCCCTTCTTAAGCAAACTTCAAACTTGTTACTTTAGAACTTAATTACTACACTAGACTCTCCTTGGCAACAAGGCAGCCATTTTGATTACCCACTGATTAGACAATGGTGCAAAAAGGGCTCTTAGATTTCAATGAATCCTGAGCCATGGAGTTGGGAACATCACCCCAAAAAATTTTTTGTGGCGACTGATCCCTTTATGGGGTGAGGGGCTTCAAGATGGCAGCTCATTTCAGGCATTTCTCTTTATTACACAGTTATGATCCCACAACTCTTGAAGTAAGGAAATCTGAAAAAGTTTTAGTAACAGACTTGCTCTAGGACTGCATCAAGATTTTAAGGTTAGAGGCATGTTATAGCATCATATATAGAAAAAAGGATGGATGACCAAAGAATGCTTATAGTTGTGACAGCTGCTTCAGTAAGGGCATCATTAATCAGTGAACCCATTTAACCTTACTAGGAATATCCAATTACAAGTTTAAAGATACAAGCATATTCAATGAGGCAAAAGCATTTTTAATGAACCTGTCAGACAGTAACAAATGCTTTAGAAACTGACTAGAGAGAGCATTGGTTTTCTGGCAACTTGTCTGGTTTTTGCTACTTGCTTCTGGCTCCTGGGGGTATGAAATCAAGC
Source organism: Dermochelys coriacea (assembly GCF_009764565.3). Lineage (NCBI taxonomy): Eukaryota > Metazoa > Chordata > Testudines > Dermochelyidae > Dermochelys > Dermochelys coriacea. The sequence continues at coordinate 85,725,044 of NC_050074.1, read as the reverse complement.
CTCTCTTTTTTCAGCTTACTTATACATTGTACTATTAATAGATATGTTATCCTACTACTATAAACTTTTTCCCCCTTCACTTTTTTTGGCATAAAGTAGAGAGGTGTGTGTTCTGCTGCATTCACTATGCTTTCAGTCCTCTGGATTGCTTTTCCTAAAGCTCAAGAAACCTGCTAATCCCAGTATTCCTTCCTCTCTTCTTGCTAAAGCTATTCAAACAGTAGTTGGAATGCTTGATGCTGCAGCATTTTTACATGTACAAAATTAGGAGTTAAAAGTGGAAAAGTTATTCAGACATTTTTAAACAAAGTTACTTACAAAATCTAGAGTTCTAAATAAAAAACTT